>NC_056067.1:58677019-58982264 GCF_016772045.2 Ovis aries | reverse complement strand
AACTCCAGCACACCAGGCTTCCCTGTCCTTCACTATCTCCCAGAGTTTTCCCAAACTCGTGTTCATTGAGTGGGTAGTGCCATCCAACCATCTCATCCTCTGTCACCCTCTTCTCCTGCCCACAATCTTTCCCAGCATCAGGATCTTTTCCATTGCATCTGCTCTTTGCATCATGTGGCCAAAAAGAGCAATACATCTTTAAAAATTGATGAAAACCGCATTGTTCCTTTAGTACACATTCTAAACTTCTACTCCTCTCCACACAACAGGCTGATAATTGAGAGACGAGTTGCTGGGGCAGGAATAATGGCTTTATTCAGAAAGTCAGCAAACCGAAAATATGGTGGACTGTACCTCCAAAGCCATCTTATCTGAGTTAGAACTCAGTCCCCTTTTATACTAAAAGAGGATGGAGTCAAGTCAAGTCAAATTCCTTTGAACCTAAGGAATCAAACAGTTAGGTGACAGAGCATTAAAGTCCATCAGTAAGAGTTCCCTGAGAAACCTCAAATAACATCAAGGAATTTGAAGAGCAATGGAAGGCCTTAAAAGGTCATTGTATAGGGTCACTCCTCAACCCCTCCCCCCACACACACACACAATATCAGTAATCTTATTACTATTTAAATCATTCCTGTGCTAGGGTAGAAAAAATTTACGGCTACACATATATTTAAGATATAATTTCAACTGTTCAAAAGTACAAAGCTTATTTATGAGATGATGTTTTGTAATAAAACCATGGAGTTGCATATCCATGCACACATGCATGCACATGTAAATACACGATTGACTGAAATGAAGAGTTGCCTCTTGACACATTTTTAAATCATTTTCCCATGATCACTTTTTAGTCATATGTATTTCAGCATCTCTGGGGCCATGAAAATGAATCAACTGTACTTAAGTGTGTCAATATTACCTTTTTTAAAAAGCTTGTTTATTTATTTAGGTAGTGCTGGTCTTTGTTACTTTGTGTGGCTTTTTCTAGTTGCACTGAGGGGGAGATACTCTGTAGTTGTGGTGAGTAGGCTTCTCACTGCAATGGCATCTTTTGTTACAGAGAACAGGTTGTAGGTGAACTGCAGGCACAAGGCTTCTGTAGTTGCAACACATGGGGTCTGTAGTTTTAGCTCACAGGCTCTTGAACATAGGCTCAGTAGTTGTGGTGGATGGGCTTAGTTACTCCCAGGCATGAGGAATCCTCTCGGACCAGGGAGATCCAACCCATATCCCCTGCATTGGCAGACACATTCTTATCCACTGTACCAACAGGGACATCTCAACTCTAATACTATATTAGTTTTAAAAAAAGAAAAAGTAGTAGTCTTATAAAAAACATATATAGAATACTTTGAGTCCAATCTCTATAAAATACCGGTCTTCACAAATAATATGAGGGCATCTCTCCTGGCGCAATGGTAAAGAATCCACCCACAAATGCGGAAGACATGGGTTCTGCTCCAGGATAAGGCCACATGCCTCGGGGCAACTAAGACCAAGTGACACAACTACTGAGCCTGTGCTGTAGCGCCCAAGAGCCCAAACTACTAGGCCCAAGTGCTGAAACTACTGAAGCCCAAGCATCATACAGCCCATGCTCTGCAACAAGACACCACAATGGGAATCGCATGCACCACGACTAGAGAACAGCCCCCACTGCTGGCAACTAGAGAAAAGACCAAGCAGCAACAAAGACCCAGAACACCTAAATAAATAATTTTCTAAAAAAATGACTATCCGCAGTTAATTTTAGGTATGTAGTTATTAACAAAAACCAAAGTTTATTTGTTAATTCCACAATAAAACAATGAACCAAGGTTAGTAAAGTTGGGGGTTTCCCTGGCAGTCCCGTGGTTAAGACCTCGCACTTCCATCTCCGGAGTTTCAGGTTCAATCCATACTCAGGGAACTAAGATTCTGCAAGCTGCACCATGTAACAAAGAAGACCAAAAAATCAGTAAACCTGGACTTCATAGTGAAAAATAGATGATGGAATGAAAAGCCCCCTAGCCCTGAGGTCTCTTTCTGAACTTTCCATTCCATTCTCAAACACCAAGATTTTCAAGGAGGTCCTCATTTAGCTTTAAATGTACTAGAAATAGTCAGGACTGATTTGTCCTTATTGGCCTCTTTTCCAGATTTTACCACATATTGTGAGTGTTAATACCTCATGTCCACGTGCAGCTTCTTGATTCTGGTTGACAGAGAGCAGACAGCACATCGAGATGGGCCCTAAGCAAACTTGCAGCCCAACAGCACTGAGACCGTGTCTCCAACCCGTGGTTGAGAAGCCCTGCCCAGGACGGTGCCCAGGGGAGCCTCCTCACAAGGGCCAGGTCACCAGGTCATGGGGAGATGGGATCTAGGTGGAGGTGACAGGCCCTCAGAGAAGACCCCCGGTGAGTGTGCATGTACAGGAGACAGACAGGATACTCCAGAGTCAGACAGGATTAGCGAGTCCAGAGAAAGCCATTTCAGGAAGGACAGACTGAGAATCACTCAGAATATGACACCTGAGAAAGAGCCATTCCTGACTCTTTTTCTCCCCTCTTCCAGGTTTTTTCTCAGGCATCCTGCAGAGGTTGATACAAAAGTTGAAAACATGGCTGTTTAATACCTACAATCAACAGTCCCCCTTCCTGAGCCCCAACTATACATGCAGGGAAGCCCTCCATGGGGAACAGACAGTCCTCTGTGCCCACTGTCTCAGGAGGGACTCAGGACAGTCAGTTCCAGCACAGAGACCAATACAGGAGCTTTCCCACACTTTTCCTAGGATCACATTCCCCTCCTGGTGAGGCCTCACGTACCCAGCAGCCGGGGGCACCTCTGCTGACCCCACCATCCCCTTCAGGTCACACAGCAGGCCCGGGTCCATCCCCACTCAGAACAGAGTGGCCTCCTCATCCCTGGGGCTATTCTCAGTCTCAGAAGTGGAGCCTAAGAGCCTTGGTTCTCAATGTAGGATCCAGATCAGATTTGCTGCACTGTGAACATACCTGGGACTAGGACCCACTCAAGTATCTGAGGACGTCTGATAGGGCAGGGGGTACCATACATGGTTTTGCAAAATGCTTCATGGATCTCATGGGAAATATGGGTTGAACACCATTAAAGGTGGCAAACTCAGCCCACCTCCTACTTTCTTCTTTTCCAGCCTTACTGAAATAGAACTAATCAAATGGATATGTGTATACTTATCATGCATGATATGACCATTTGACAGATGTATACACTGTGAAATATTTATCACAATCCAGTCATCAACACATCCATCAACTCCCAGGTCCCATGTTTTGTATGGTGAGAACACTTAAGATTTACTCTACTGGCAAATTTAAAGTATGTAGTAACACAGAAGAATTTACTGCAGTTAGAATGCTGCACATAGCTCCCCAGAACTTACTCATTTTCCAACTCAAAGTTCACACATTAACATCTTCCCATCTATAGATTCCTTTGGGTAGAATACTCATTTTCACTATACTGATTCTTCCAATCCACGAACATGGTATATTGCTCCATCTATTTGTGTCATCTTCCTTTCACTAGTGTTTTATAGTTTTGCATACATAAGTCTTTGTTTCTTTGGGTGAATTTATTCATAAGTACTTTATTCTTTTCATTGCAATGGTGAATGGGATTGTTTCCTTAGTTTCTCTTTTTTCATTCTTAGTATATAGGAATGCAAGAGATTTATGAGTATTAATTTTATATCCTCAAACTTTACTATATTCATTGATTAGCTCTAGTAATTTTCTGGTGCTATCTTTAGGGTTTTCTATGTAGAGGATCGTGTCATCTGCAAACAATAAGAATTTTATTTCTTTTCCAATCTGCATTCCTTTTATTTCTTTTTCTTCTCTCACTGCTAGGACTTCCAAAACTATGTTGAATAGTTGTGGTGAGAGTGGGCACCCTTGTCTTCTTCCTGATTTCAGAGGAAATAGCATACACAACTTTTGTGTGGTTTCTTTGAAAGACATATATTTTTAAGTCTAATACACTCTGATGTCTTGAGAAAGCCCTTGCCTACACAGTTCATGACTTCTCTTCAATATGGACTCTTATTGCATAATACTTCAACTCAAGCTGAAACTTTTTCCACTCCCATTGCACCTGTAGGGCATTGCTCTAGTATCGTCCTCAAACTTTGCTGTTTCAGAAAACTCCTTCCTACAAACACATTTGTGTGGCTTGTCTCCAGGATATATATTCCTACATACCTAGAGAGTGAGTAGCAATTGTAAAAACTGCCATAGTCATTGCATTTCTAAGTATTTGGTAAATCCTGAGTTTAAGGCAGCACCTAGAAGCCTTGCCACATTACATACATTTGTAAGGATCTCCCTAGTATGGATCATCTGATGATTGGTGAGATATGAGCCCCGAGTGAAGGTTTTACACATTCATTATCACTTGTAAGCTTTTCCTTCAGAATGACTTCTTTACGGAATATTAAATTGAGACTGTTGTCTATAAGCTCTCTATAAGACTGTTGTCAAGACACACTCATTACATCAACATAGCTTCTGTGTATTGGAGTATGAATTTTCTCATGAAGCCTAAATGGAATCACCTGACAAAAGCCTCACCACAGTGAATACATTTGTAAGGTCTCTTGCGTATGGATCACCTGATGTCTTTTTAGGGCTGAATGCTACCTGGTGCATTTGCCCCACTTATTACATTTCCTTTCTCTGGATTATGAATTCCCTGATGATGTGACTAATGAGACTTATATTGAAGCACTGGTCACATATATTACATTTACATCCTTTCTCTCATGTACAGGTGACCTTATGGTCCCCTTAAGATTTACTGCACTCTAAATGTATGGCTTCTTTCCAGGATGATCTTTTTTTCATGATTTGTAAGGTTTGAATGCCTTCTAAAACATCTGCCACAATCACTACATGGGCAAGATCTCAGAATTCATTACATGACGGTTAGTTTGTTCTGAACTCAGAATCCAAAGCTTTGCCACACCCACTGTATTTGTGCAGTTTTCCTACAGTTTGACTTTTCTGAAGGTCAAAAGGATGATATACTTAACTGCATTTATTACATCTGTAAGGTTTCACTCCAGTATGGATTCACTGATTATCTGCAAAACGATTTCTGTGACTGAAGGCTTTGACATATAAATTACATTTATATCGCTATCCCTAATGGTCAGTTATAGATGAATGTGCAATGAAAGCTCTGGCACACTAATTATATTTGTATGATTTCTCTCTAGTATGAGTTCTCTGATGAACTATAAGGCCAGAAATCTGACTAAAGGCTTTGTCACACATGTTACATTTGTAAGGTTACTCTCCAGTATGAATTCTCTGGTGACTTCCAAGGTTGGCATTTTGAGTAAAGCACTGGCCACAAATATCACATTTATATGGTTTCTCTCCAGTATTAATTCTCTGATGAACTACAACTTTGCACTTTGACTAAAGGTTTGCCACATATATCACATTTATACGGTTTCTCTCCAGTAGATAGATAGAGTTCCAGATGAACTATGGATGTAGGTTCATGACACTGTATAAGAGACAGGAATCAAGACTATCCCCAGGAAAAAGAAATGCAAAAAAGCAAAATGGTTGTCTGAGGAGGCTTTACAAATAGCTGTGAAAAGAAGAGAAGCAAAAAGCAAAGGAGAAAAAGAAAGATATACCCATTTGAATGCAGAGTTCCAAAGAATAGCAAGCAGAGATTAAAAAAAAAAGGCTTCCTCAGTGATCAATGCAAAGAAATAGAGGAAAAGAATAAAATGGGAAGGACTAGAGATCTCTTCAAGAAAATTAGAGATACCAAGGGAACATTTCGTGCAAAGATGGGCTCAATAAAAGACAGAAATGATAGGGACCTAACAGAAGCAAAAGATATTAAGAAGAGGTGGCAAGAATACACAGAAGTGTACAAAAAGATCTTCACAACCCAGATAATCATGATGGTGTGATCACTCACCTAGAGCCAGACATCCTGGAATGTGAAGTCAAGTGGGACTTAGGAAGCATCACTGTGAACAAAGCTAGTGGAGGTGATGGAATTCCAGTTGAGCTCTTTCAAATCCCGAAAGATGACGCTGTGAGAGTGCTGCACTCAATATGCCAGCAAATTTGGAAAAGTCAGCGGTGGCCACAGGACTGGAAAAGATCACTTTTCATTCCAATCCCAAAGAATGCTTAAACTACCGCACAATTGCACCCATCTCACACACTAGTAAGATAATGCTTAAAATTCCCCAAACCAGGCTTCAGAAATAAATGAACTGTGAACTTCCAGATGTCCAAGCTGGATTTTAAAAAGGCGCAGGAACCAGAGATCAAATTGGCAACATCCTCTGGATCATGGAAAAAGCAAGAGTTCCAGAAAAACATCTCTTTCTGCTTTATTGACTATGCCAAAGCCTTTGACTGTGTGGATCACAATAAACTGTGGAAAATTATTCAAGAGATGGAATACCAGACCACCTGATCTGCCTCTTGAGAAACCTGTATGCAGGTCAGGAAGCAACAGTTAGAACTGGACATGGAACAACAGACAGGTTCCAAATAGGAAAAGGAGGACGTCAAGGCTGTATATGGTCACTGTGCTTATTTAACTTATATGCAGAGTACATCATGAGAAACGCTGGGCTGGAAGAAGCACAAGCTGGAGTCAAGATTGCTGGGAGAAATATCAATAACCTCAGATATGCAGATGACACCATCCTTATTGTAGAAAGTGAAGAAGAAGAGCGTCTTGATGAAAATGAAAGAGGAGAGTGAAAAAGTTGGCTTAAAGCTCAACATTCAGAAAACTAAGATCATGGCATCCAGTTCTATCAGTTCATGGCAAATAGATGGGGAACCAGTGGAATCAGTGGCTGACTTTACTTTTCTGGGCTCCAAATCACTGCAGATGGTGATTGCAGCCATTAAAGTAAAAGACACTTACTCCTTGGAAGGAAAGTTATGACCAACCTAGACAGCATATTCAAAAGCAAACACATTACTTTGCCAACAAAGGTTTGTCTAGTCAACGCTATGGTCTCTCCAGTGGTCATGTATGGATGTGAGAGTTGGACTATAAAGAAAGCTGAGCACCAAAGAATTGATGCTTTTGAACTGTGGTGTTGGAGAAGACTCTTGAGAGTCCCTTGGACTGCAAGGAGATCCAACCCGTCCATCCTATAGAGATCAGTCCTGGGTGTTCGTTGGAGGGACTGATGTTGAAGCTGAAACTCCAATACTTTGGCCATCTGATGTGAAAAACTGACTCATTTGAAAAGACCCTGATGCTGGGAGGGATTGAGGGCAGGAGGAGAAGGGGACAACAGAGGATGAGATGGCTGGATGGTATCACTGACTCAATAGACATGAGTCAGAGTGAACTCGAGGAGTTGGTGATTAACAGGGAGGCCTGGCATGCTGCGGTTCATGGGGTTGGAAAGAGTCAGACATGAGTAAGCAACTGAACTGAACTGAACTGAATTCAGTATGAATTCTCTGATGAACTGTAAGGTGTCCATTTTGCCTAAAGGCTTTGCCACATACATCACATTTATACGGTTTCTCTCCAGCACGAACTCCCAGATGAATTCCAAGTTGTGTATTTTGAGTAAAGAACTGGCCGCACACATCACATTTATATGGTTTCTCTCCAGTATGAATTCTCCAATGAACCGTAATATAAAACCTGTAACAGAAGGCTTTGCCACATAAATTACATTTATACGATTTCTTTCCTGTATGAACTGCTTGATGGTTGGTTAGAGCTCAACATGCATTGAAATCTTGGTCACTCTCATTACATTTGTAAGTTTTCTCTCTAGTATGAATTCTCTGAAGAATTCCAAGGCTCACCTTTTGAGTAAAGCACTGGCCACAAACATCATATTTATATGGTTTTTCTGCAGTATGAATTCTCCGATGAACTGTAAAAATAAGATCTGTAACTAAAGGCTTTGCCACATACATTTAAAGAGCTTCTCTCCTATATGTCTTAACTGCTTGATGGTCAGTTAAGACTAAACGTGCACTAAAGGTTTCCCACCCTCATTACATTTCTATGGTTTCTGTCCGTTATATATTGATGAATTATAAGGCCCCAACTCCAACTAAAGACTTTGCCACACTTATTACATCTCTTTCCAGTATGAATTCTCTGATGAATTCCAAGGTGTGAATATTGATTAAAGCATTAAAGATGGAAAGAACAGTACTTCACAAATTCATTCCCTCTCTACCTCCTTCTGAATGCATAAGGAATAGTACAATATGCAAATATCTATTACTTTTAAAGAACTACTAAACCAAGACCATAGGGGTAGAAAATAGGAAATTGGATATTTCAAAAGTTTGAAATCAACTTTATAAATACTTAAGCTCTGGAAATACTCCTTCTGTACCATGTAGTGGGCAGATCACCTGAAGAGAGGACAAGTTTAAATTCCTAATGCCAATCATGAGGTTTTTCATGTCTGAGTCAACAGGGCTTTGAGCTCAGTCACTAAAAACGGGCTACCAAGAGGCATACAGAGAAAATGCAGAGACACACCCCCAGGGCAGATCCCAAACTTCAGAGGCAAGTTATTCTTACCCACAGAGAGCACGTTTCTGAGGGTCTCTATCATCACATCCCTGTACAAGGCCCTCTGAACAGGGTTCAGGCATTCTCATGCCTCAGGAGTGAATTTGATGGCCACAACCTTGAAGGTCAACTGTCCCTGATATGAAAATACATTTCACCAATAGGCCCCGAGCAGAGTTTTTATTTTCACACAAAAGGAGAAGAAGAAAAAGAGGTAAGGATCATTTCAGTAGAAATAATATTCTGATAAATCAATGGAAAGCTATTTGGAGCCAATTCTTGGTCTCTAATTGCCTACATTAAATATTGTTTCTGAAATAAATAATGAATCAAAATTAGTAAAGTTGGGACTTTCCTGGTGGTCCAGTGCTTAAGACCCTGCATTTCTACTGCAGGGGTTTTACGTTCAATTGCCCTGCAAGACACAACTTGCAACCAAGAAAGAAAGACAAAAAATATTAGTAAACTTGATTTCATGGTTTAAATAGACAATGGAAAGACTAGAAACAATGAAAAGAATTAAAAAAAAAAAAAGAAACTGAAAAAGAAGAAAAAAGATAAAACAGACAATGATATGAAACACCATCTAGTCCTGAGATCTCTTTCTGAACTTTCCATTCCATTCCCAAACACTTAAGTTTTCAAGGAGGTGCTCATTTAGTTTTAAATGTACTATAAAAAGTAAGAACTGATTTCCACTCATTGGCCTCTTTTACAGATTTTACCATGTACTGTACATGTTAATACCTGAGGTCCACACATAGCTTCTTTACCCTATTGACTGAGAGCAGACAGCGCATCCAGATCAGCCCTAAACAGTCCCTGCTGCCCAACAGCACTGAGACCCCGTCTCCAACCCGTGGGTGAAAAGCCCTGCCCAGGATGGTGCCCAGGGGAGCCTCCTCACAAGGGCCAGGTCACCAGGTCATGAGGAGACAGGATCTAAGTGGAGACGACAGGCCCTGAGGGAAGGCCCTAGGTGAGTGTGCATGTACAGTAGTCAGACAGGACACTCCAGAGTCAGACATGATTAGTGAGTCCTGAGAAGGGCATTTCAGGAAGGCAGTGTAAGAATCCACTGAGAATATGACCCTACCTGAGAAAGAGCCATGCCTGACTCCTGCTTTTTCCTCTTCTGGGCTTCTTCATCCATGAGTCTTCACAGTTCTATCATGAAAGTTGAAAACACACTCTTTAATGCTTAGAGTCAACACATCCCTTTCCTGAGCCCCAACCACACACACACAGGGAAGCCCTCACTGTGTGGAACAGACAGTCCTCTGTGTCCACTGTCTCAGGAGGGACTCAGGACAGTCAATTCCTGCATAGAGTCCAACACAGGACTTTCCCACAATTTCCTTGGATCACACTCCCCTCCTGGTGAGGCCTCATGTACACAGTGGCAGGGGGCACCTCTGCTGACCCAAGATGCCCTTCAGGTCACACAGCAGGCCCTGGTCCAGCTCCACTCAGAGCAGAGCGCCCTCCCCTCCCCCAGGGCCTGAACTCAGTCTCAGAAGTGGAGGCTAAGAGCCCTGGTGCTCAATGCAGGATCCAGACCTGAATCATCTGCAGCTCTTTGCACATTCCTGGGGCGAGGCCCCACACAAGATCCTGAGGAACATGTCTGATGGGTGAGAACTGACTAACCAAAGGAGTGTGTGTATACATACCATACACCCTGTGACCATGTGACACGTGTACACTGTGAAATATTTATCACAAACCACTAATGAACACATCCATCACCTCCAAATTCCCATGTTCTGTGTGTGGTAAAAACACTGAAGACGCACTCTCCTGACAAATTCCCAGCATGCAGTAACAGAACAGAATTAACTACAGTCAGCATGCTGCGCATACATCCCCAGGACGCATTCATTTTACAACTCAAAATCTGTACCTTTTGACCAACATCTCCCCATCTTCCCCACCTCCCAGCCCCAGATGACCACCATCCTACGCTCTGGTACTAGTGAGTTTCATTTTTTTTTTTACATTCCATATAATGGAAGGACATACCAGTCTTTCCCTGTCTGTCTTAATTCACTTACCATGATATTCTCTACATTCATCCAAGTTGTCCCAAGTGAGACACATCTCCACAACTGTTTACAGGAAAGTTGCTATTGAACGAACAAATCTTTATCCCAAGCTATAAAAATAATTAAATGTAAAGAAAGCAGAAAGCCAAAAGTAAAACCATCACAAAGAACATGTTTAAAGTTCCTTGAAAAGGCATCATGTAGTAAGAGTCAGTCCAGTTCTTGTCCCATTTCTTCTCTCTTCATCTCTGCTCTCACCAGGAATAGGGAAGGGGGTAACCCACAGCTGAGAGAATCAAGTCACTGCCACAGCCCCCACCTCAACAGGCTCTACACATGGATGATCTTTGAATACAAATTATTACAAAATACACATGCCTCACAGACAGAAGTTTTGCAGTTCTCATTCTTATCTGTATAATTTAAAGAAGCAAGATTTGCATTAGATTTTAAAGCCAAAAATCAATGCATAATGACTTAATAATTCTTACTCAACTGACTCAGCACTCTTGTGGATCTAGTCCCCACCATCACCTGCACACTAGCTGTTTCCACTCCATTTGGTTGATCTGTTTCCCTACTTCTTTCTCTGTCTCTTTTTCTCTCCTCTCTACTTCTTCCCTGCCTCCCATCCCGCCTCTCTCTGCCATCTGTTCGCCTTCAAGTTGCTTTCTCTCATCCTCCCTGATGATCCTCAATCTCCCTGTATTTCTGCCTTTCTTCTTCCACCTCTGCCCTCCCTCCCTCCCTCCCAACTCTCTGGCACTCCCAAGTGGTTATGCTTCCTTTCAGCTCGCTTTTTTTCTCAGCTCCTCCAATCTCTAGAAGTCCCCTTTCTCTCCCAGCAGGATATTGTGGCTCTGGTCCCAACTCTTGTGTCCCCTTTGCGGGTTGTGTAAACTGCCTCTCCACTGTCGCCCTCTTTGTCGCCCTGATTTACAGACGCTCTCCCTTGAAGGCTATAGAAGAGGGCGGCAGAGGATGAGATGGTTGGATACCATCCCTGGACTCAAGGGACATGGATTTGAGAAAACTCTGGGAGATACAAGACTCACAGAGTCGGAAAGAACAACCACACCTCCCTATGTTGCTCACCCTTAACGCTCCGGAGATCCTGCTTTTCTCTGAATTTCTCTCCTTTCCCCACCCGCTCCCTTCAAGGCTAATTCTCTTTCATGAAGCTGTCTTTCAAGTTCCTCACAATCCTCTTCACTGCCATCGCTTGTCCCACATGCTATTCTCAATTTTCCAGTTCTCTAGGAGTCGCTGTCTCTGCTTCTTCTGATCCCGCCTTCCGCCCACTATTAACAGGGTACGAGACTGAATAAGAAAGGCCCTCCCGCAAGAGCCAAATTCCAGCGGGTGGTATTTGGGGCCAAAGAACCATGGGCGTCACATGGCTGGTTCAGGTCACCTCCCCCTACCAGGGATCAGGGGAAAGGTCACTCTGAAGCGCAGAAGGACCGGCCTGAGGAGACCTGAGAACAGAGGGGCTGGGGGAAGAGGGGTCTCAGAGCGGGGAGAGCTCTCCAGAATCCCAGGACCGGGGAGAAAACGCGGCCTCTCCGGGAGCGGGGGCGGCCGGCGAAGCCTCCAGGGCCCGAGGAGAGGCTGAAGAACTTGGAGCGAATAAACCACCTCGCCTAATAGAACTGTATGTAGTGCAAAAAGGATAGAGGGGTCCGTGAGGTCAGTAAACAGCGTTAAGCCAGAAAAAATGCGAAACGCAGGGTTTCAGTGTTCCAAAAGCAGGAACCGGCTTCAGTGCGGACTTTAAACCAAAAGGCAGGCGCCCCTTCGCCGCTTACGGAGATGTTCGAATTTGCTGAGCGTGGTGGGGCGGGAGCGGGGATTTAGGGTCAGTACCACCCTCAGAGCCGGGGTACAAAGAAAGGAGACTGCGAGAGGCAGGTTTGACTCCAAGGACAGAAACTCACGCTGCTCTGGGACCTCCACTCGCCGCTCTCCGCTTCCGCGTGGGTCACGGTGCCGCACGCGCAGAAAGATAGCTGCAAGGCCTGCAGGTAGGGCCTGGCCGTCCGGGAGTAGGGGGTACAGAGAAGCCTGACCAGCCGGACCTTTGGAATGTGAGGCGGAACCCCATGAGCAGAGGGGCGGGCCGTCTCGGATTGGCAGGAGGGGCGGGGCGGAGCGTTCCGGCGCGCCTGGGCGCGGCGACTCAGCCGGCGGGGCCGGGAGATTCGACAGGGCACGGCGCGGCACGTTGAGAAGAGGCGACTCGGCGCAGGGGGCAAAGCGTCCTGCCGCAGCGGGCAGTTCAGTTCAGTACAGTCTCTCAGTTGTGTCCGACTCTTTGCGACCCCATGAACCGCAGCACGCCAGGCAACCCTGTCTATCACCAACTGCCGGAGTCCGCCCAAACCCATGTCCATTGAGTCGGTCATGCCATACAACCATCTCATCCTGGGACGTCCCCTTCTCCTCCTGCCCTCAATCGCTCCCAGCATGAGTCTTTTCGAATGAGTCAGCTCTTCACATGAGGTGGCCAAAGTACTGGAGTTTCAGCTTCAACATCATCAGTCCCTCCAATGAACACCCAGGACTGATCTCTTTAGCATGGACTGGTTGGATCTCCTTGCAGGCCAAACGACTCTCAAGAGTCTTCCCCACCACAGTTCAAAAACATTAATTCTTTGGTGCTCAGCTATCTTTATAGTCCAACTCTCACATCCATACATGACCACAGGAAAAACCATAGGGTTGACTGGACGGACCTTTGTTGGGAAAGTAATGTCTCTGCTTTTGAATATGCTATCTAGGTTGGTCATAACTTTTCTTCCAAGAAGCAAGTGTCTTTTACTTTAATGGCTGCAATCACCATCTGCAGTGATTTTGGAGACCCCCAAAATAAAGTCAGCCACTGTTTCCACTGGTTCCCCATCTATTTGCCATGAAGTGATAGGATAGGGTGCCATGATCTTAGTTTTCTGAATGCTGAGCATTAAGGCAACTTTTTCCCTCTCCTCTTTCACTTTCATCAAGAGGCTTTTAGTTCCTCTTCACTTTCTGCCATAAGGGCGGTGTCATCTGCATATCTGAGGATATTGATATTTATCCCAGCAATCTTGATTCCAGCTTGTGCTTCTTCCAGCCCAGCGTTTCTCATGATGTACTCTGCATATAAATTAAATAAGCAGGGTGACAATATACAGCCTTGATGTCCTCCTTTTCCTATTTGGAACCACTTTGTTGTTCCATGACCAGTTCTAACTGTTGCTTCCTGACCTGCATATAGGTTTCTCAAGAGGCAGGTCAGGTGGTCTGGTATTCCCATCTCTTCAATAATTTTCCACAGTTTATTGTGATCCACACAGTCAAAGGCTTTGGCATAGTCAATAAAGCAGAAATAGATGTTTTTCTGGAACTCTCTTGCTTTTTCCATGATCCAGAGGATGTTGGCAATTTGATCTCTGGTTCCTCTGCCTTCTCTAAAACCAGCCTGAACATCTGGAAGTTCACTGTTCAGGTACTGCTGAAGCCTGGCTTGGAGAATTTTGAGCATTACTTTACTAGCGTGTGAGATGAGTGCAATTGTGCAGTAGTTTGAGCATTCTTTGGCATTGCCTTTCTTTGGGATTGGAATGAAAACTGACCTTTTCCAGTCCTGTGGCCACTGCTGAGTTTTCCAAATTTGCTGGCATATTGAGTGCAACACTTTCACAGCATCATCTTTCAGGAGTTGAAAGAGTTCAACTGGAATTCCATCACCTCCACTAGCTTTGTTCATAGTGAAGCTTTCTAAGGCCACATTGACCTCACATTCCAGGATGTCTGGGCCTAGGTGAGTGATCACACTATTGTGATTATCTGGATCGTGAAGATCTTTTTTGTATAGTTCTTCTGTGTATTCTTGTCACTTCTTCTTAACATCTTCTGCTTCTGTTAGGTCCATACCATTTCTGTCCTTTATCGAGCCCATCTTTGCATGAAATGTTCCCTTGGTATCTCTAATTTTCTTGAAGAGATCTCTAGTCTTTCCCATTCTGTTGTTTTCCTCCATTTCTTTGCATTGCTCGCTGAAGAAGGTTATCTTATCTTTCCTTGCTATTCTTTGGAACTCTCCATTCAGATGCTTATATCTTTCCTTTTATCCTTTGCTTTTTGCTTCTCTTCTTTTCACGGCTCTTTGTAAATATTCCCCAGACAGCCATTTTGCTTCTTTGCATTTCTTTTCCATGGGGATAGTCTCGATCCCTGTCTCCTGTACAATGTCATGAACCTCCATCAATAGTTCATTAGGCACTCAGATCTAGTCCCTTAAATGTATTTTTCATGTCAAGTGTATAGTCGTAAGGGATTTGATTTAGGTCATACCTGAATGGTCTAGAGGTTTTCCCTACTTTCTTCAATTTAAGTCGAAATTTGGCAATAATGAGTTCATGTTCTGAGCCACAGTCAGCTCCCAGTCTTGTTTTTACTGACTGTATAGAGCTTGTCCATCTTTGGCTGCAAAGAATATAATCAATCTGATTTCGGTGTTGGCCATCTGGTGATGTCCATGTGTAGAGTCTTCTCTTGTGTTGTTGGAAGAGGGTGTTTGCTATGACCAGTGCATTGTCTTGGCAAAACTCCATTAGCCTTTGTTCTGCTTCATTCCATATTCCAAGGCCAAATTTGCCTGTTACCTCAGGTGTTTGTTGACTTCCTACTTTTGCATTCCAGTTCCCTATAATGAAAAGGACATCTTTTTTGGGTGTTAGTTCTAAAAGCTATTGTAGGTCTTCCTAGAAGCATTCAGCTTCAGCTTCTTCAGTGTTACTGGTGGGCATAGACTTGGATTACTGTGATATTGAATGGTTTGCCTTGGATACGAACAGAGATCATTCTGTCGTTTTTGAGATTGCATCCAAGTAGTGCATTTTGGACTCTTTTGTTGACCATGATGGCTACGCCATTTTGTCTAAGGGATTCCCACCCACAGTAGTAGATATAATGGTCGTCTGAGTTAAATTCACCCATCCCAGTCCATTTTAGTTCGCTGATTCCTAAAATGCTGACGTTCACTCTTGACATCTTCTGCTTGACTACTTCCAATTTGCCTTGATTCTGGACCTGACATTTCAGGTTCCTATGCAATATTGCTCTTTACAGCATTGGACCTTGCTTCTATCACCAGTCACATCCACAACTGGGTATTGTTTTTGCTTTGGCTCCATCCCTTCATTTTTTCTGGAGTTCTTTCTCCACTGATCTCCAGTAGCATATTGGGCACCTACCGACCTGGGGTGTTCCTCTTTCAGTATCCTATCATTTTGCCTTTTCATACTGTTCATGGGTTCTCAAGGCAAGAATACTGAAGTGGTTTGCCATTCCCTTCTCCAGGGGACCACTTTCTGTCAGACCTCTCCACCATGACCCGCCTGTCCTGGGTGGCCCCACAGGGCATGGCTTAGTTTCATTGAGTTAGACAAGGCTGTGGTCCATGTGATTAGATTGACTAGTTTTCTGTGAGTATGGTTTCAGTGTGTCTGCCCGCTGATGCCCTCTCACAACACCTACCATTTTACTTGAGTTTCTCTTACCTTGGACATGGGGTATCTCTTCACGGCTGCTCCAGCAAAGCACAGCCACTGCTCCTTACCTTGGATGAGGGGTATCTCCTCACTGCCTCCCCTCCTGACCTTGAATGTGGAGTAGATCCTCTCGGCCCTCCTGTGCCCATGCAGCCACCACTCCTTGGATGTGGGGTTGCAGCTGGTGGAGGAAACTGTAATTCAATACTCTAAAAACTGCTAAAGGGGACTGCTTTCAGGGGACTGCTCCTTGGAAAAAAAGTTACGATAGAACTAGATGGTTTATTAAAAAGCAAACGAATCACGTTGCCAACAAAGCTCCCTATAGACAAACTATGGTTTTTCCAGTAGTCAGCTAGGGATGTGATTAAAAAAGGGATTTGACAGTTGGTCCATAAAGAAGTCTGAGCAGAGAAAAACTGATGCTTTGGGATTGTGGTGCTGGAGATCAGTCTTGAGAGTCCCTTGGAGAGCAAGGAGATCAAAGCAGTCAATCTGAAAGGAGACCAACCGTGGATATTCATTGGAAGGACTGATGCTGAAGCTGAGGCTCCAATACTTTGGCCACATGATGCAAATATTGGACTCATTGGAAAAGACCTCGAGGCTGGGAAAGATTGAAGGCAGGAGAAGAATGGAACGATAGAAGATGACACGGTTAGCTGGCATCACCAACTCAATGGACATCAGTTTGAGTAAACTCCAGGACATGGTGAAAGACAGGGAAGCCTTGTGTGCTGCAGTCCATGAGGTTGCAATGAGTGAGTCATGACTGAGCAACTAAACAGCAACAACACGTCACTGATAGGGCATAGACTGGTAATTTGTGGAGTGTGTCTCTGGTTTTTTCCCAGGCAAACAGGGGACCGAGTGAGGGTCTTAAGTCAGTGATAATGAGGAAGGGTGGCTTTTGGCAGTAAGCCTTTTCCTGGAAGTGAAGTTGGAGAATTTTTTAATCTTTGCTCTTTTCCATAATTACAGGATCCGAAGTAAGCTTCAACTCTGTCATCAGGAGCTATAATACCAAAAAAAGTCAAAGAAGATAAATATACATGTACTAGTTAAAAAACGGAACCTTAGGAATATTAACACAATAATAATAAAACAACAACAAAGGCCTGAGAACCTCAGTGTATGTACCTTAGAACGTCAGTGAGGGGCCCTGCGTGTTCCTTTGGGCTGTGTTGTGTCTGGTCTTGTCACATCTTAGAGACATCAGTATGTGTTGAAAGACGTTCCTCTGAATCAACAAGTCAGGGGTCTGTGTTGAACCAGAACCCAGAGGTTATACAGACGCCAAAATCTTGGCTCCCTCTGCACAAATGCCAAACTGAAATACTTGAAATACAAACACAGAGTTATGGAGGAGTAAGAGTGGCTTTCTATATGTGTGAGGATAAAAGGGAACACTTTAGGCCCCCTCCTTGGTGAACAGGAAAAGATTATATCATCCGCTAGGGATATATGCTAAGGATCAAGGCAGTAACAGTCTTGTATTCTTGTTTCCTCTGCAAAGTTGTAAAAGGATGGGGTTGGTGAAAAGATGAAGTTTTGTGCAGGGTCTTAGGTGATCTGGTCTCCTAATCAGTGCAGTGGTAAAGAACACACCTGTCAGTATAGGAGACTTGGGTTCAATTCCTGGGTCAGGAAGATGCCCTAGAGGAAGAAATGGCAACCCATTTTGTGTCCATTGGGTCACAAGAGTTGGAACAATTGACCCGGTGTGAGCATCCTTCTTTGATCAGCAACTGTTCTGCCCTTTGGAACTCACAGAAGGTCATGGAGGCTGCAGTCCTGACTATACAAAATGGGAACCAAAAAGGCCTCTGTGCCTGGGAGCCCCACAGGGCCCTGCTCTGCAGCCTCAACACGAGGAAAAATATTTTCCATTTTGCCATTTCTCTGGTGATCATGGAAAAAAATGTCTTTGCACAGCACCCTGGATATTATGTGTATGATTAGACAGTAATGAACTATCATACTGATGTAACTAAATTATCCCCTCATCTCCTCTTTTACCAGCTGTGCTCTGGTGAAGAAACAGCTGCTGAGAATAAGCCTTTCTTCATGAATAAAGTGAAAAAGCAGTCAGATGTTTTCTGTGCCCTGAGAAAGCAAGCTGCGTGTGAATTATCCACATTCCACATGCAGACAGTACACATGGATGTGGATAGATGTGGTGTTCCCTTAAAATGGTTTGACCCAGACTCCTGGGGGAAAGTCTTCATGAAATTCCAAGAGTAGTTATACAGAGGATTTAGCACATATGAAGTTGTAAACACAAACTGAACTGAATTATCCAAGAAATACTCAACATTGTTGGGAAAACAAAATTAATCACCAAAGTGAATGGGCCTGGAAATCATCATACTGAGAAGGTAACACGCAGGAAGGTCAGGGGTCCCCAAATGGAGGATATAGGCTGCAAGTGTCAATGTTTTTTATCTTTCTCTAAGCGGCAGGAGGAGGAAACAAACTGCAAGTGTCACGTATTTCCCCCTTTTCTATTCAAAATTTTAATTTTGTAAAGGAGGTTTCTCTTAAAATTCTGTGTTGTTATGATGACACCTGGCTCCACCTGAACTTAACTTTTCTCAAATCTTGAGCTAACCAATGTGTTTTTCCTATGGAAATGTTTTTATTAAGCTGTGTTAATGAACTATGTATTTACCCTAGACTCTTCAAGTTGGTTTGCTAAAGAGACTCAGAACCGATAATGGCTCAACAAATTAGTATGTTTTACTTAGACAATTGTTCTCCTAATCTATGCTAATGAAACTATTTATTTGCTTGGAAACCTGCCTTTCTTCAAGATTCAAGTCAATCATTTTATGATCCAGGACAAATTACCTTGTGCCAATGTTATCTCAAAATGCATGTTGTGGGTGAGGGGCCTGGCGCCAATCTCTGAGTTTTGAGACATATCCTTTCTCCAATTAGCAGCCTGCTAGTAGCTATATAACATTCTGCTAAAGACTAGCAGGGGGGCACTCTTTCTGTCCCCTTCTGATGTCTATGTCAGAAACTTTGTGTCTTTTATACTTTAATAAAACTTTATTACACAAAAGCTCTGAGTGCTCAAACCTCATCATTGGCCCTGGATTGAATTCCTCTCCTCCGGATGCCAAGAATCCCGGAGTCTTTCATGGCTCAGCAACAACGTTTCAATACTAAGTGAATAAGTCAGAAAACGGGACAACAGAGGATGAGATGGCTGGATGGCATCACCGACTCGATGGACATGAGTTTGAGTAGACTTCGGGAGTTGGTGATGGACAGGGAGGCCTGGCGTGCTGTGATTCATGGAGTCACAAAGAGTCGGACACAGCTGAGCGACTGAACTGAATTGAAGTCAGAGAAACACAAAGATTAGATAGCACTTATATTTGGAATCTGAAAAAATATACCAATGAACTCATTTACAAAACAGAAACATCCGATTGTACAGCACAGGGAGCTCTGCTCCATGTTATGTGGCAGCCTCGATGGGACAGGGGTTTGGGGGAGAATGGATACATGCATATGTGTGGCTGAGTCCCTCGACTGTCATTTATCCCGATCCCTTAAAAGATCTGAATCCTCTTGGGACCCAGTAGTACCCTACACCCATACACACCTCACCCTCTAGTATAAATCTACCTCACCCGCCTCGTCTTTGCGCTTTTATTAAAATTTGAAAGGAGTAGAGTAGGTTCACAATGTTGTGTTAGTATCAGGCACAGAGCAAATTGAATCAGTTATATTTTAAACATTATTATTATTATTTATTGCCACATAAATTACATTTCTACATTTTTCTTCCTGTATGAACTGCCTGATGGCAATTTAAGCATGACTGTGCACTAAAATGTTTGTCCCAATGGTTATATTTCTAAGGTTTCTCTCCAGTATGAATTTTCCGATGAATTACAAGGATTGAATTTAGATGAAAGGCCTTCCCACATACATCACATTTACACGGTTTCTCTCCAGTATGAACTCTCTGATGAACTACAAGGCCTGAATTTCGACTAAAGGCCTTTCCACACATATCACATTTATATAATTTCTCTCCAGTATGTATTCTCCAATGAACTACAAGCCTTGCATTTACACTAAAGGTCTTGCCACATAGATTATATTTATATGGTTTTTCTCCAGTATGCCTTCTCCAATGAATTACAAGTATTGACTTTCGAGTACAGCCACGGCCACATACTTCACATATATGTGGTTTCGCTCCAGTAGGAAGGGTCCGATGAACTGTACACCTTGCTTTTTGACTAAAGGCCTTTCTACACACATCATATTTATATGGTTTCTCTCCAGTATGTACTCTCCGATGAAGTACAAACCTTTCATTTACACTAAAGGCCTTGCCAAATACATCACATTTATATGGTTTCTCTTTGGTATGAATTCTCTGATGAATTAAAAATATTGACTTTTGAGTATAGCCACGGCCACATACTTCACATGTATATGGCTTCTCTCCAGTATGAACTCTCTGATGAACTACAAGCCTTGCATTTACACTAAAGGCCTTGCCACATAGATCACATTTGTATGGTTTCTCTCTGGTATGTACTCTCCAATGAACTACAAGCCTTTCATTTACACTAAAGGCCTGCCACATATATCACATTTATATGGTTTCTGTCCGATATGAACTCTCCAATGAATTCCAAGTTGTGACTTTCGAGTAAAGCCATAGCCACATACTTATGTATATGGTTTCTCTCCAGTACGAAGGGTCTGATGAACTGTGCACCTCGCTTTTTGACTAAAGCCCTTTCCACACACATCACATTTACATGGTTTCTCTGCAGTATGAACTCGCTGATGATGTTGAAGTTGTGTATGCTGTTTAAAGCAGTGGCCATACACATCACAATGATTTCTCTGATGAACTATAAGTGTTGATTTATCATTAAAAGCCTTACAACATATGTTACATTTATACGCTTTTCTTCCTGTATGGATTCTTTGATGTCTAGTGAGTTCTGTTGCCGCTGTTGCTGCTAAGTCGCTTCAGTCATGTCCGACTCTGTGTGACCCCATAGATGGCAGCCCATCAGGCTCTGCCGTCCCTGGGATTCTCCAGGCAAGAACACTGGAGTTGGTTGCCATTTCCTTCTCCAATGCATGAAAGTGAAAAGTGAAAGTGAAGTCACTGAGTCATGTCCAATTCTCAGTGACCCCATGGACTGCAGCCTACCAGGCTCCTCTGTCCATGGGATTTTCCAGGCAAGAGTACTGGAGTGGGGTGCCATTGCCTTCTCTGAGTGAGTTCTGAGTCCTGAAGAAAAGTTATGTTACATTCATTACAACTGTATTTTTCTTGTGTGCTTCCTGGTCTGGTACCAGTTCTGAGGGATATATAACAGCATTCTCTTGTTTATGAGAATTGCCTTTACAGACACTACGAGTTCTCTGAGGTGGTAAACCTCAGGCGCTACTGTTGATATTCACCACAACCTGACTACATTCAGAAACTGTCCCTTCAGATTCAAGTATCTGCAACTGATCCTGAAAGCTTGGTCCATGCCTTTCAACAGGCTTATTTCCTGCATCACTTCTGCTATCATGATCTCTTCTATCGGTGAGATTTTTTTTTATGGGATATAGAGGTTTCTCTGTCATCATCTGTCCACAGAGACTCAAAATCATGCATATTTTTCTGTATCTTTCTGAGGAAATAATCTTCAATTTCATGGCTTTTGGCTCTTCAAAACACCACTCTTTGAAAAATTTCTTCTTTACCACTGTCTCCTTTTGCCTGTAATTTCTTGATCATACGTATTTGAGACACATCTATGAAATATAAGAACCATATGCATTCTATCAATTACAATTCATAAGTAAATTGTCTCATGCTGAATACATGGTATTATACCAAAAGGCATATCCATGCTGAATGGAATTACACATCTTCCCAAAGATGATCTTAAAAATGTTTGAAACACTAAACAAATAGAACACTTTAAAACTCAAAGAGTAATCACATGTAATCCAAATTACTTTTAGGGTAGCCTAGCTTCAAAGATACAGTCAGAACATATTAATTTTTTCCAAACTCATGTCGGTTCTTAAAAAAAAGGGTATTTTCGCACCATGACTTCTAAACTCATTCTACTTGGTAGTAAACACACTGCTGTCTCATAATTGAGGAGAAAATATGGCATATTGTACACACTTTAGGCATACTTATACATAAGTAAATGGTAAGAACAGATAGGGCTATGTAGGTAACTTGGTAGTAAAGAATTAGCCTGCCACTGCAGGAGACATAGGAGAGGGAGCTTCAATCCCTAGGTGGGGGAGATCCCCTGGAGGAGGAAATGGCAGCCACCGAACTAGTTTTGCCTGAAAAAAATTCCATGGATAAGGAGCTTAGCAGGCTACTGTCCATGAGATCACAAAGAGTCAGACAGAATGATCAACTGAACAAGCATTCATTAACAGGCAATACACTGCAATGGTAAATAATCCCAAAGAAGCACTTTAACGAATAATGGAAAACATAAATAGCAGGTGACAACTGTTCAGGAAATTCCCTAAAATAATGGAAAAGAAAAAAAAAAGAAAACTTTTCCAAATACCTCTTTTAAATCGATCAGTAGATAGACGTATAGGCATTTTATGACATTGACAAGTTGTTCCTGTCAGTTACATTGTGTAATACATAAAGACCATCATCTTTAAATAACACAATATTAATAAATGAAACATTCTCGACTTGAAGAACAGTCATTCGGTACAGCAATTCCCTATTTATACAGTAACTTTAACTAACTCAGTTCATTGATTCCAAGATACATGTCAAGGAACAAGCTTTGGGGCCTCTCTTCTGGCTCAGAGGTAAACAATCCACCTGGTAATTAATGCACAAGAGTTCCATTCCTCATCCGGGAAGTTCCCTCATACCTTGGGAGCAACTAAGCTTGTAGGCCACAACTCCATGGTCCAGAGTTTGGGAGTCACAACTACTGTGCACAGGCATAGAGCCAACACACTATAACAAGAGAAGGCATTAGAATGAGAAGTCTGTGCACTGTAAGTAGAGAGTATCCCTTGCCTGCCACAAGTGGTGAAAAGCCCCTGAAGCAACAAAGAGCCAGTGCAACCAAAAAGAAAAAAAACATTTTAAAAATGTAATGTATTGGTATGAAAAAAACCAATATTATTTGAAAACTTATTAACCAGAGTCAGAGACAACTCTCATAAAAATGAAAAGTAAAATAAAAACATACAAGATGTAAAGTAAACAAAGAGATGTCACAATAAGCAAGACAGGAAGTAAATATATTCTTTAAGCAAAAGTAATCTTTGAGGCAAATTCCCTGGTGGTCCAGTTGTTAGGACTATGCACATACACTGGAAGGAGCACAGATTCCATCCAGGAATGGGGAACTAACATACAACCTGCCACATGGCACAGCAAAAAAAAACCCAAAACAGTAACTTCTGACCTTTTCTGTAAAACAGGCAACATTCTATACCACCTAACAGCACTAATTATCTCAATTTTACAAATAAAGGTAGTGGATTCACAGGGTTCCTGTACACAACTCCAGGGAACATGAAAGTAACTGAGCAAAAGCAGGACTGAAACCGAGACTTACAGATTCATACATGCTCTGAACCACCAGGGCCCTCTTAGGCAGAACAGAGGACAAAAGTTACAATCAACTCCAGGAGTGTAAAAAGGAAACTTCAGATCAGACACAAGAACTGATCTGTGTAATTGTGTTACTCAGCCATCCTTCTAGGAAATCGTTTCCAAGGCAACAACAAGATATCAGTTCAGGTCCTGTCTAAAAGAGGACCTCATTCAATATCCACTGTCCTTACAGGTTTCCTGAGTAACAATCACAGAAGATCCAAACCACATTCCTGTTACACACACACCCCTGAAGGATGTGGCAAAAGTAGTAACAACAAGAACAGCTGAGGGCTCTGAACAGAAAGACAGGTTGAAGGCAGCTCTGTGTAGGATCTGAGACACCAAATGCAATTAAAGAGCTGCCAGTCTTTCCCTTCTTCCAGTGAGGTCTCCCAAGTGCAGCAAACAGGAAGAGAACCAGGCTGGGTCTGAAATAATCTCTGGAGGTGTCAGCGCTGTTCTACATGGACCAAAAAGCAGGCATCCGATGGAATCCAGCTTAGAAGGGGGACAAAGAGGAAATAGATCCCTTTGAAACACCTCATCACATGCTTCCCATAGTTGAGCAACAACACTGACAGGAGTCAAATGACAGATTGTTACAGATCATATAGACTTTGCCTTTTGGGACCTCTTTTCTTGGAGGTCCACTTTGCATAAAAACTCTTTTTTTCCCCTAATTAAGTCATTTTCTTCATTTAGAAACAACCACCTGTAAGTCAGACTTACTTTCTTTCTCCCTAATAAAATGTAATTTTCTGGTAGGAGACTGATGGGCTCCATGTTAAATGTCTTGAATGTGTCATCTTCCCCTTTGCATTCCCTGAGATAAAAGATACATGGGCTCCAGTTGAGGAATTTACACCCAACAAAAACAGGGTAAATACAGAGTCATTCTCTAATCTCAGGGAATAATTATGGCAAGGACAAAGAAAGGGAAAAACCCTGTTTGTTAAGGGAGACACTACACATGCCCAGAAAGGCTGCTTTGAAGTCAAAACTCACAGGATAATTCCAGGCTATAATGAGTCCTGCTCCTCCCAGAAGGCTTTACTTTGAGATCCAGCTTGGCTAAGGTGTGCATGTTCACTCCAGGGAGGGCCCTGAGACAAATTAGCCAGGGCAAATAAACAAGGTGATTGGCCTGAGGGAAGATGAAGACCCGGAAAACCGCCCCTCTGTAAAGAATTTACACTTCCCAATGGCGTCTCTCTCTCTCTCTCTCTCTGAGGTTGCCCATGTGCCTTGCCACATGTACTTTTCCTTTCAGTAAACTTTGTCCTTTACTCTTTATCATCTGCCTCATCATCTGAATTTGTTCTCGACTAGGCAGGCCAGACTAGGGACCTTAGCCCTAAATGTTGGCTCCTGTAGTCCAGAGGTTAGGAGTCTCGACCTGGGAAATTAAGAACTTGCTTCCAGCTTCGGCTCACTCCCATTCACTGCTATGAGCATCCCAAATCAATGTCATTGCTCATACCTTTTGTTACTAAAAACACAGATCTTACTTTCCTTAAACAACCATGAACTGTCCTTTATATTAGCATTTTGTAGAACGGTGACCATAAATTGCCGGGAGCCATCATGAGGAACCTGGCCCATGGCAAACGTCATGAGGAAGGAGGCTTGGCATATGCAATGGTGGAATCGAGCCTCAGGGGTCCCCCTGGAAATTCTTGAGCATCTACTCCCAAAACCAGAGTCTGCCTGCTTAACTGTGTTATGCTTTCCACCTACTCTTCTGATGTTAACAGGGGGCTGTCCCCCGACCACCTTTTTCTGGAAAAAGTTAATTTAGAGCTTTTACATAATAAGTCTCCTGGGCATAATAAGAGTCTTTCAATCCAAAAACCCCTCTGATGGCTTTCTAGCCTGCCTGCCAGACTCTTACAGCTGCACATGTGATTGTTTGCAGCCTCCCGACCATGAGAGGCACAGGAAGCTTAAAATATCCTAGGAATGTAGTGGCTTCCGAGGAATCAAAATCATTAGAATAGGACTGATTAAGGGTTTCATTTGTTGAGCCAATACTTGCTGCCAAGTTTTCATATCTTTTATTTGTAGATATAGTTGGTATGTAGAAAAAACAGGTAGTAGCCCTGATATTAACAACATTAGATCTTTGACTTAGTACTTTCTTTGTTATAACCCACTGCACCTTTGTTCTACAGGAGTGTAACTTTATTTAGTACTTTGAGGGTGATGCAGATTAAAGGAAAAAAAAAACTTCAAGGGAAAAAGTGTTTTCTGGTTGATACACATTTATCTAGGAAGAGAGCCATAAAAATGTTAACAGGCCTCTTGGCCAGAAGATAATGTAAACCACCTGAGAACTTTTGTATACGGGAAGGTATGCAAAAAGAAAGCCTGGTCTCTATAAGGGTCAGGACTGCTGCCCCTGCATAAATCTGCATATTCCATTGTTTCTTTATGTATAACTTAGGGTATATAAGCTGCTTTTGAAAAAAAAGTCTTGGGTCTGGCACCGATATTTGGCTCCCCCATGTCATTCTTTTCTCCCTTTTCTGGCTGAATTCCCATCTGGAGCATGGAGGTTCACCGTGTATACTTATTTGCCCTGGCTTCTAAGACCCATGCGAGAGGGAACCCAAGGCAGGGCATCCTCTGCTATTCAAACAGGCGCCGGTGGCCTACATAGATGGTGCAAGTTCCTTGTCTTGGAACTTTATTGGTTTTCCACGTAAACCAAGTTCAGTTCAGTTCAGTTCAGTTCAGTCGTTCAGTCGTGTCCAACTCTTTGCGACCCCATGAATTGCAGCACGCCAGGCCTCCCTGTCCATCATCAACTCTCAGAGTTCACTCAGACTTGCGTTCATCGAGTCAGTGATGCCATCCAGCCATCTCATCCTCTGTTGTCCCCTTCTTCTCCTGCCCCCAATCCCTCCTAGCATCAGCGTCTTTTCCAATGAGTCAACTCTTCACATGAGGTGGCCAAAGAACTGGAGTTTCAGCTTTAGCATCATTCCTTCCAAAGAAATCCCAGGGTTGATCTCCTTCAGAATGGACTGGTTGGATCTCCTTGCAGTTCAAAGGACCCTCAAGAGTCTTCTCCAACACCACAGTTCAAAAGCATCAATTCTTTGGTGCTCACCCTTCTTCACAGTCCAACTCTCACATCCATACATGACCACAGGAAAAACCATAGTCTTGACTAGACGGACCTTAGTCGGCAAAGTAATGTCTCCGCTTTTGAATATGCTATCTAGGTTGGTCATAACTTTTCTTCCAAGGAGTAAGCGTCTTTTAATTTCATGGCTACAGTCACCATCTGCAGTGATTTTGGAGCCCAAAAAAATAAAGTCTGACACTGTTTCCACTGTTTCCCCATCTATTTCCCATGAAGTGATGGGGCTGGATGCCATGATCTTTGTTTTCTGAATGTTGAGCTTTAAGCCAACTTTTTCCCTCTCATCTTTCACTTTCATCAAGAGGCTTTTTAGTTCCTCTTCACTTTCTGCCATAAGGGTGGTGTCATCTGCATATCTGAGGTTATTGAGATTTCTCCCAGCAATCTTGATTCCAGCTTGTGTTTCTTCCAGTCTAGCGTTTCTCATGATGTACTCTGCATATAAGTTAAATAAGCAGGGTGACAATATACAGCCTTGACGTCCTCCTTTTCCTATTTGGAACCACTCTGTTGTTTCATGACCAGTTCTAACTGTTGCTTCCTGAACTGCATACAGATTTCCCAAGAGGCAGGTCAGGTGGTCTGGTATTCCCATCTCTTCAATAATTTTCCACAGTTTATTGTGATCCACACAGTCAAAGGCTTTGGCATAGTCAATAAAGCAGAAAGAGATGTTTTTCTGGAACTCTCTTGCTTTTTCCATGATCCAGAGGATGTTGGCAATTTGATCTCTGGTTCCTCTGCCTTTTCTAAAACCAGCTTGAACATCAGGAAGTTCACGGTTCACATATTGCTGAAGCCTGGCTTGGAGAATTTTGAGCATTACTTTACTAGCATGTGAAATGAGTGCAATTGTGCGGTAGCTTGAGCCTCTTTTCTCCACTAATTTTCCTGCTACACTATTCTTTCCTTATCTCTCTTTATATTTCTAAATAAATAAGTTTTTCCTCGCCGACTCCATCCCCGCTTCAAGTTCCCTGGATCCACCGGGGCTGGGACCCTGGCAAGTGGCGCCTGGAACAGGCTATTCAAAGGTAGGTCTCTCGGAACAATTTCTCCCCCCGGAGCACTCTCTGTTGCTCCCCCCTGGAGTGATTTCAATCACTCCTACTGGAGTAATTTCTGTTACTCCCCCAGTGTTGAGTGTTTAGGATGGATAGAATCCCACTTAGGGTTCTGCAGACCCCCCTGTAAGATAGACAGGGTGAGAAGGAGTGGGAAGTGTTTTAAGGGTTGAAAGAAACCGACTTTTATGGGTTGAAAAGAAAACTCCCCTTGCCAAAGGTAAAAACCTTGACAAGGCAGACTTTTATGGGTTGAAAAGAAACCCCCCTTGGCGAAGGTAGAAACCTTGACAAGGCAGACTTCTCTATAAGACTTAATTTTCTGACATGGGTAACAAGGAGTCAAAAGAATGATAGCTCCTGATAGAAGTAATCTTGTAATTAATTAGGAGGAATTAAGAGGAATTAAAGATAAGAAAGCCAATATTCAATTCCTTTTTACATTTGTATAAGAACAATGCCCTTGGTTTTCCGAAGAGGGTACTGTTAATTTAGATACATGGGTGAAGGTAGGAAAACAGCTAAAAACTTACTATATTTTGCATGTCCCTGTAAATGCTTTTGCTTTGTGGAATATAATTAGAAATGTTCTGGACCCCCATCATGAGGCTGTTAGATAGACTATGGGAGAGGCTATAGCGGTGGATGGTAGTGGGTCTCCACCTTCTGCACAGATCATATTTTCTGCCATTGACAACGAAAAGGAGGGAGACTGCTCTACCTCCTGAGGAAAGAGAGGACTTATAGGACGCTGTGGCCGGGCTCCCTGGCGAGCCCCCTCCCCCTCTACACAAACCTTTAAAAATGTATCCACCACTTTCCGATTTAAGGCTATGACCAACACTTCCCCTTGCACCTTCCAGGACCTAGGAATTCCCCAATTTAAATACAAAGCTTCCCAGAACATTACCTAAGGTTGAAAAAAGATAGGGACAATGTTTTTTAAACAAAGGAGCTTTTAAAAAAGAGCCTGCTCCTTGCAGAAAACCCCTTGGGGAGGGCCTTACCCAAACGAAAAAAAAAAGAGAGAGAGAGAAAAAGAAAAAGGAAATAAAAATAATTTTCCTGCTAACCAGAGACAACAAGCCATGCCAATCAACCCCAGGTAGCTGAGGACTAGACTTCAGTTCCACCACCGCAACAATATTAACCCCTGATGTGCCGGTTACTCCGATTCAAACGGGAGTGGCTGGTCCCCTGCCTGAGGACATTCTGGACTTGTGCTAGGCCATAGCTCGCTTTTTTTCTAAGGAATTTCACTGGTGCCTGGTGTCCAACAACACAAGAGAAGACTACACATGGACATCACCAGACGGTCAACACTGAAATCAGATTGATTATATTCTTTGCAGCCAAAGATGGAGAAGCTGTATACAGTCAACAAAAACAAAACAAGGAGCTGACTGTGGCTCAGATCATGAACTCCTTATTACCAAATTCAGGCTCAAATTGAAGAAAGTAGGGAAAATCACTAGACCATTCATGTATGACCTAAATCAAATCCCTTATGATTATACAATGGAAGTGAGAAAAAGATTTAAGGGCCTAGATCTGATAGACAGAGTGCCTGATGAAGTATGGAATGAGGTTTGTGACATTGTACAGGAGACAGGGATCAAGACCATCCCCATGGAAAGGAAATGCAAAAAAGCAAAATGGCTGTCTGAGGAGGCCTTACAAATAGCTGTGAAAAGAAGAGAAGTGAAAAGCAAAGGAGAAAAGGAAAGATATAAGCATCTGAATGCAGAATTCCAAAGAATAGCAAGAAGAGATAAGAAAGCCAAACTCAGTGATCAATGCAAAGAAATAGAGGAAAAGAACAGAATGGGAGAGACTAGAGATCTCTTCAAAAAAATTAGAGATACCAAGAGAACATTTCATGCAAGGATGGGCTCGATAAAGGACAGAAATGGTCTGGACCTAACAGAAGCAGAAGATATTAAGAAGAGGTGGCAAGAATACACAGAACTGTACAAAAAAGATCTTCATGATCTGGATAATCACGATGGTGTGATCACTCATCTACAGCCAGACATCTTGGAATGTGAAATCAAGTGGGCCTTAGAAAGCATCACTACGAACAAAACTAGTGGAGGTGATGGCATTCCAGTTGAGCTATTTCAACTCCTGAAAGATCATGCTGTGATAGTGCTGCACTCAATATGCCAGCAAATTTGGAAAACTCAGCAGTGGCCACAGGGCTGGGAAATGTCAGTTTTCATTCCAATCCCAAAGAAAGGCAATGCCAAAGAATGATCAAACTACCGCACAATTGCACTCACTTCACACGCTAGTAAAGTGATGCTCAAAATTCTCCAAGCCAGGCTTTAGCAATACATGAACCGTGAAGTTCCAGATGTTCAAGCTGGTGTTAGAAAAGGCAGAGGAACCAGAGATCAAATTGCCAACATCCTCTGGATCATGGAAAATACAAGAGAGTTCCAGAAAAACATCTATTTCTGCTTTATTGACTATGCCAAAGGCTTTGACTGTGTAGATCAAAATCAACTGTGGAAAATTCTGAAAGAGATGGGAAAAGCAGACCACCTGACCTGCCTCTTGAGAAATCTGTATACAGGTCAGGAGGCAACAGTTAGAACTGGACATGGAACAACAGAGTGGTTCCAAATAGGAAAAGGAGGACATCAAGGCTGTATATTGTCACTCTGCTTATTTAACTTATATGCAGAGTACATCATGAGAAACTCTAGACTGGAAGAATCACAAGCTGGAATCAAGATTGCCAGGAGAAATATCAATCACCTCAGATTTACAGATGACACAACCCTTACAGCAGAAAGTGAAGAGGAACTGAAAAGCCTCTTGATGAAAGTGAAAGATGAGAGGGAAAAAGTTGGCTTAATCTCAACATTCAGAAAACGAAGATCATGGCATCTGGTCCATCACTTCTTGGGAAATAGATGGGAAACAGTGGAAACAGGGTCAGACTTTATTTTTTTCGGGCTCCAAAATCACTGCAGATGGTAACTGACATGAAGTTAAAAGACGCTTACTCCTTGGAAGAAAAGTTATGACCAACCTAGATAGCATATTCAAAAGCAGAGACATTACTTTGCCGACTAAGGCCGTCTAGTCAAGGCTATGGTTTTTCCTGTGGTCATGTATGGATGTGAGAGTTGGACTGTGAAGAAGGCTGAGTGCCGAAGAATTGATGCTTTTGAATTGTGGTGTTGGAGAAGACTCTTGAGAGACCTTTGAACTGCAAGGAGATCCAACCAGCCCATTCTGAAGGAGATCAGCCCTGGGATTTCTTTGGAAGGAATGATGCTAAAGCTGAAACTCCAGTTCTTTGGCCACCTCATGCAAAGAGTTGACTCATTGGAAAAGACTGTGATGCTGGGAGGGATTGGAGTCAGGAGGAGAAGGGGACGACAGAGGATGAGATGGCTGGATCCCATCACTGACTCAATGGATGTGAGTCTGAGTGAACTCTGGGAGTTGGTGATGGACAGGGAGGCCTGGCATGCTGCGATTCACGCTTTCACAAAGAGTCAGACATGACTGAGCTACTGAACTGAACTGAACTGGTATATTAGATTCTGAATATTCTAGAGAAATTAAAGTTTTGATATCGCCAACTACTAAATGTGTGCAAATTAGTAAGGTCAAGGAATAACATAGCTTTTGCTTTTACCTTGTTAGCAGACAAGAAAAACCATAACTTCTCAAGCTAGCGGTTCCAGAAATTTGGATCTAGTGATCTAGCTTTTTGGGTGCAAGAAATTATCACTTCTAGGACTTCACTTTCACTTTTTACTTTCATGCATTGGAGAAGGAATAGGCAACCCACTCCAGTAATCTTGCCTGGAGAGTCCCAGGGATGGGGGAGCCTGGTGGACTTCCGTCTATGGGGTTGCACAGAGTAGGACACAACTGAAGTAACTTAGCAGCAGCAGCAGCAGGCCTTTAAAAGATCCTTTAATCCAAGGAAATAAAATGTCAGGGCTGTTAGACACTAGAGCAGACGTCTCTTACATTGCTGGGAAAGACTGGCCCAGCTCCTGGCCAACACATACTACTCTAAATGAGTTGGTGGGATTAGAGAAAGTGGTATGCATAGTGGGGGTGCTGCAGAGAAAAATGTCAGGGAGAATTTAGAACCTTGGAGAGTAGTGAGTTCCGTGTTGCTGGAGGTATTCAAGCAAAGATTAGATGGTTGCTTGTCATCTAAAAAGCTATAGACTAGGTTTAGGTTAAGGAAGGATAACTGGAGAAACTTATAAAGTTGTTGTTCAACACCTCTTTACTTGCTTCTCATATTTAGGTCTGCCAAAAGTTTTGAAAACTGATAATGCCCCTTTGAAGATGCAGAGAGATTGTTTACTAACTTTAAATGATTTCCAAAAATTATTAAGGGATATTAATTGGATACGCCCACATTTAAAACTGACTACTGAGATTTAAAGCCTTTTGTTTGATTGCTTAAAAAACAATCCTAATCCCAGTTCTAAGAGAAAGTTGACTATGAGACAGAGTCGGCTCTTGTTAAAGTGGATGAGGCTTTAGATGATCAGTTAATTAGAATTAATATTACCAAAAGATGAGATTAAATTATTCTTGCCACAAAACATACACCTACAGGATGCTTGTGACCAGAAGGCCCGTTTGTTCCATCTACCAGTGACCAAAAGAAAAATAGTTTTATCTTATCCCAGCTTGGTGGCACAATTAATTATAAAAGGAAGAAAAAGAAGTGTGGAACTTTTTGGAAAAGAAGTACCACATATAGTAATTCCATTCAATAAGGATCAACTGCAAGTCTTTTACAAAATAGTGAGGATTGGCAAGTTGCCCTGATAGATTTCAAGGGTCAAATTTTGTTTCATTTGCCCTCAAGCCCCCTACTGCATTTTTTGAAAACACATCCAGTAATTTTTCCGAAAAATTTTTCTATTCAGCTTTTGAAAGGGGCTATGACTCGGCCTCTGATGAAGTGAAAAGATCCCCTTACAGGAGAGTGGAAAGGGCCATCTATACTGCTAACTTGTGGGAGAGGGTGTGCTTGTATTTTGTCCCAGGGTGCTGCATCGCCAATTTGGATACCGGACAGACTGATTCACCATGTCGCAGTCCCTCAGGCACCTGGTTCCTCCACTGCCACGATTACAAAAAAGAGAAAGGGCACTCCTCTGCCCCTGCCTCCATCACCTACCTGAAAAGTCCAGCAGACTCTAAGACAACCAGCAGAGGAGATCCCGGAAGAACCAACCTAATCTTAGGAAATTCTGCTTTAACAACAACAATTACTATTACTGTTACTGTTATTGTTACTGTTACTATTATTGTTACTGTTACTGTGGCAGCAATATCATTGACTCAACAAGTCCATACACCCCAATATGTTGAAAAATCATATTTTAGGTGTTTGGAATAGTTTATATTTCGGGAAACTTCATAATCAGATACAGACCATGGAACACTTCCGATTAGATTTTACTGCTGCAGGAGCAGTCAATTACTTTTTCCATACATTCTCTAACTTCATTTCTGGAAAGAATATTCTGTCTACTGTTTTTAGTTATGTTGCTGTGGGTGCTCTAATCTTGTTCCTCATAATCATTCCTCCTTGTATTGTCAGGATCCTTCGGGAGAGCATTCAGAAGCTCGTGACTGAGCTACATCTGGCTGTTTTAAGAAATATAAGAGGGGGAGATGCCAGGAGCCAGCATGAGGAACTCTGCCCATGGCAAAGGTCATGAGGCAGGAGGCTCGGCATACGCAATGGCGGGATCGAGCCTCAGGGGTCCCCCTGGAAATTCTCGAGCATCTATCCCCAAAACCAGAGTCTGCCTGCTTTACTGTGTTATGCTTTCCACCTGCTCTTCTGATGTTAACAGGGGGCTGTCCCCCCCACCACCTTTTTCTGGAAAAAGTTAATTTAGAGCTCTTAGATAATAAGTCTCCTGGGCATAATAAGAGTCTTTCAATCCAAAAACCCCTCTGATGGCTTTCTAGCCTGCCTGCCAGACTCTTACAGCTGCACATGTGATTGTTTGCAGCCTCCCAACCGCGAGAGGCACAGGAAGCTTAAAACATCCTAGGAATGTAGGGGCTTCCGAGGAGTCAAAATCATTAGAATAGGACTGATTAAGGGTTTCATTTGTTGAGCCAATACTTGCTGCCATGTTTTCATATCTTTTATTTGTAGATATAGTTGGTATGTAGTACCAACTATAAAACAGGTAGTAGCCCTGATATTAACAACATTAGATCTTTGACTTAAGTACTTTCTTTGTTATAACCCACTGCACCTTTGTTCTACAGGAGTGTAACTTTATTTAGTACTTTGAGGGTGATGCAGATTAAAGGAAAAAAAAACTTTAAGGGAAAAAGTGTTTTCTGGTTGACACACATTTATCTAGGAAGAGAGACATAAAAATGTTAACAGGCCTCTTGGCCAGAAGATAGTGTAAACCACTGGAGACCTTTTGTATACGGGAAGGTATGCAAAAAGAAAGCCTGGTCTCTATAAGGGTCAGGACTGCTGCCCCTGCATAACTCTGCATATTCCATTATTTCTTTATGTACAACTTGGGGTATATAAGCTGCTTTTGAAAAAAAAGTCTTGGGTCTGGCACCAATGTTTGGCTCCCCCATGTCGTTCTTTTCTCCCTTTTCTGGCTGAATTCCCACCTGGAGCATGGAGGCTCGCCGTGTCTACTTATTTGGCTTGGCTTCTAAGACCCACGCGAGAGGGGGTCCAAGGTGGGGCACCCTCCGCTATTCAAATGGGCGCTGGTGGCCTACGTAGATAGTGCAAGTTCCTTGTCTTGGACTTTATTGGTTTCCCACGTAAACCAAGTTATTCAGCCTCTTTTCTCCACTGATTTTCCTACTACACTATTCTTTGCTAATCTCTCTTTGTATTTCTAAATAACTGTTTTTCCTCGCCAACTCCATCCCCGCTCGAATTCCCTGGATCCACCAGAACTGGACTCCGGAAATAAATATCAGTGATAACTTCTAAAAACATTTGCTTTCTTATGGAGAACTTCACAGGGTAGCAGAAAACATATTAATAATCCAAAAACTCTTTAGTTTCTCTACGACAAAAAATTATCAGTAATCAGTGCGTATGTGTGTGCTAAGTCACTTCAGTCATGTACAACTTTTGCAAACCCATGGACTGTAGCCTGCCATCTCCTCCATGGGATTCTCCAGGCAAAAATACTGTAGTGGGTTGCTGTTTACTTCTCCAGGGATGTTTCCAATGCAGGGATTGAACTCTCAGTAATCAGTGTAATACAATGAAAGCATTACACAGTTTGATGACTCAACTCATGTCTTACTTAGATGAGCAAACAAACGTTTTTTACTAGATATTTAATGGTGAGTATTTCCCAGTTCATGTGCATCTGAAATTCATTTAGGTTAATTTCTCGTAACTGTTTGATTTGTAAGTGCTTAGTTTTTCTTTTTTAAAGCCAACTGACTTAGATCTCACTTACAAAGTAACCTCAGCAATATTATCCAAAAACAAAGACACACAGTGTGACATGCATAAATCCAGACACACAGATGGACAGACAGAGACCATAGTTTTCTGCTTGAGATTTAAAATGTCTCTTTGACCTTTTTCTTTCCCTTTGATTTGAAATTCTAATTTGCCCAAGGTTGAGGCCTTAGGCAAAGTGGGTTATGTATGTCAAGGACTTAGTAAACGTTGCCTGCTGTGCTAAGCTGCTTGAGTCTCCCCTGACTATCTGCAATCCCATGGACTGTATCCCACCAGGCTGCTCTTTCCATGTGACTCTCCAAGCAAGAACACTCGGTGGGTTGCTATTCCCACCTCCAGGGCATATTCCTAACCCAGGGATCAAATCCACCTTCCACACTTGCAGGCAGGTTCTGTACAATTAGCGTCATCTGAGATGCCTTGGTAAAGGTTAACTTCAAGCTTTTTTCTAGGCTAGATGTCTCAACGGGTTAGTTGCTTTTAGCTCCATATGCAAAAAGAACCGGTTGTGTACTTTCAAAGAGAAAAAAAAAAATCATTTTAAGCAGTTTTCTCCAGAGTCTAGAGAAAAGCACAGTTATCCTATGTCAAAAAACTTAGCTTTCCTTTCCATACTCATAGTTTTGTATCTAAAATACAGATCAAATAGTGCTCAAATTGACAGTGAAAATAACAGCAGATGGGGTGATAAAAATCTTGGATTGTCCCTCTGGGGAGATGGGGGTCTTGGATTATTCCGAAGAAACTGAAGGGGAAAAGAAACTTCCTAGAGTGGGGGGCAGGAGTAGGGGAAGCTGGGCTCATCCTCCCCTGAGAGACAGGAGAAGTTAGAAGGGGACCAGCTGATGGAGAGGGAGACAGAGGGGTTGGGAGGGGTTTAAGGACACAACAGGACAAAGAATGGAGAGAGAAAGGGCAGTGGGGGACACTACTGGAGCTGTGGGCCAGCTCAATATAGAGCCTACTTAAAAAGTGAGGATTTGATCAGCCAAAAGATAATTTTGACATTGTAATATGGACAAACATCCTCACTAATCACATATTTATTTTTGCAGTAACTTCTCTAAGACAGTTTTAAGTTTGCTTTATGTACCTCATGGTAGGAGAGAGGAGAATCCAGCCTCTCATCTGGCAGGGAAGAGTCTTATCCTTTCTCAAGGGGCAAGAGCCACCAACATTCAGTAACTTCTAAGGGTTCAGCCCTGTTTAATTTACGGTTCCTCTTCTCTCACATTCCAGAGAAGATGTCCCATGTATTAGCTAATGAGTAATAAGGTGAATTTTCCCATCTGGAAATAAAAACGTCATAAACCTTAATCTCTTGCTTCTTAAAGAGTGGTGTTTTGTCTCACAAATGCTGCTCACAGTGCCAATTCATGCCTTGCCAAAAGTTTTCACTTTTGTCTCAGGTTCCAAGGATTTGTTAATAGGCCACTCATTCTATACAAATAAGTATTCCAATGTTTATTAGAGAATTATCTAGCTGACTTTCAAAATGCAAAGTAATCCAACCAGTCTGTCCTAAAGAATATCATCCCTGGATGTTCATTGGAAGGACTGATGTTAGCTTTGTCTAACTCAATGAAACTAAGCCATGCCATATGGGGCCACCCAAGATGGGCGGGTCATGGTAGGATGTGGCCCCCTGGAGAAGGGAATGGCAAACCACTTCAGTATTCTTGCCTTCAGAATCCCATGAACAGTATGGAAAGGCAAAATGATAGGCTACTGAAAGAGGAACTCCCCAGGTCGGTAGGTGCCCAATATGCTACTGGAGATCAGTGGAGAAATAACTCCAGAAAGAATGAAGGGATGGAGCCAAAGCAAAAACAATACCCAGTTGTGGATGTGACTGGTGATAGAAGCAGTAAAGATCCTGTAAAGAGCAGTATTGCACAGGAACCTGGAATGTTAGGTCCACGAATCAAGGCAAACTGGAAGTGGTCAAACAGGAGATAGCAAGGGTGAACGTTGACATTGTAGGAGTCAGTGAACTCAAATGGACCAGAATGGGTGAATTTAACTCAGATGACCATTATATCTACTACTGTGGGCAGGAATCCCTTAGACGAAATGGAGTAGCCATCATGGTCAACAAAGGAGTCCAAAATACAGTACTTGGATAAATATCAAACACGACAGAATGATCTCTGTCCCAACCAGTAACGCTGAAGAAGATGAAGTTGAACGGCTCTATGAAGACCTACAACACCTTTTAGAACTAACACCTAAAAAAGATGTTCTTTTCATTATAGGGGACTGGAATGCAAAAGTAGGAAGTCAAGAAACACCTGGGGTAACAGGCAAATTCGGCCTTGGAGTACAGAATGAAGCAGGACAAAGGCTAACAGAGTTTTGCCAAGACAATGCACTGGTCATAGCAAACACCCTCTTCCAGCAACACAAGAGAAGACTCTACACATGGACATCATCAGATGGTCAACACTGAAATCAGATTGATTATATTATTTGCAGCCAAAGATGGAAAAGCTCTATACAGTCAGCAAAAACAAGACTGGGAGCTGACTGTGGCTCAGAACATGAACTCCTTATTGCCAAATTGAGACTTAAACTGAAGAAAGTAGGGAAAATAACTAGACCATTCAGGTATGACCTAAATAAAATCCCTTATGACTATAGAGTGGAAGTGGGAAATAGATTTAAGGGACTAGATCTGATAGATAGAGTGCCTGATGAACTATGGAAGGAAGTTCGAGATATTGTACAGGAGACAGGGATCAAGACCATCCCCATAGAAAAGAATTGCAAAAAAGCAAATTTGCTGTCTGGGGAGGCCTTACAAATAGCTGTGAAAAGAAGAAGAGCTTCAAGCCAAAGAAGAAAGAAAAAGATATAAGCATCTGAATGGAGAGTTCCAAAGAACAGCAAGGAGAGATAAGATAACCTTCTTCACCGATCAATGCAAAGAAATAGAGGAAAAGAACACAATGGGAAAGACTAGAATCTCTTCAAAAAATATAGAGATACCAAGGGAACATTTCCTCTTGATAAAGGAGAGAAATGGTATGGACCTAACAGAAGCAGAAGATATTAAGAAGAGGTGCAAGAATACACAGAACTGTACAAAAAGATCTTCATGACCCAGATAATCATGATGGTGTGATCACTCACCTAAGCCAGACATCCTGGAATGTGAAGTCAAGTGGGCCTTAGAAAGCATCACTATGAACAAAGCTAGTGGAGAGGATGGAATTCCAGTTGAGCTATTTCAAATACTGGAAGATGATGATGTGAAAGTGTTGCACTCAGTTTGCCAGCAAATTTGGAAAACTCAGCAGTGGCCACAGGACTGGGAAAGGTCAGTTTTTGTTCCAGTCCCAAAGACAGGAAATGCCAGAATGCTCAAACCGCACAACTACATTCACTTCACATGCTAGTAAAGTGATGCTCAAAATTCTCCAAGGCAGGCTTTAGCAATACGTGAACCATGAACTTCCTGATGTTCAGGATGATTTTAGAAAAGGCAGAGGATCTAGAGATCAAATTGCCAACATCCGCTGGATCATGGAAAAAGCGAGAGAGTTCCAGAAAAACATCTATTTCTGCTTTACTGACTATGCCAAAGCCTTTGACTGTGTGGATCACAATAAACTGTGGAAAATTATTCAAGAGATGGGAATACCAGACTACCTGTTGCCTCTTGAGAAACCTGTATGAAGGTAATGAAGCAACAGTTAGAACTGGACATGGAACAACAGACTGGTTCTAAATAGGAAAAGGAGTAAGTCAGGGCTGTATATTGTCACCCTGCTTATTCAGCTGATATGCAGAGTACATCATGCGAAACACTGGGCTGGAAGAAGCACAAGCTGGAATCAAAATTGCCGGGAGAAGTATCAATAACCTCAGATATGCAGATGACACCATCTTTATGGCAGAAAGGTCAGAGGAACTAAAAAGCCTCTTGATGTAAGTGAAAGAGGAGAGTGAAAATGTTGGTGTAAAGCTCAACATTCAGAAAACTAAGATCATGGCATCTGGTCCCATCACTCGTGGGAAATACATGGGGAAACAGTGGAAACAGTGTCAGACTTTATTTTTGGGGGCTTCAAAATCACTTCAGATGGTGATTGCAGCCATAAAATTAAAAGAAGCGTACTCCTCGGAAGGACAGTTACAACCAACCTATATAGTATATTGAAAAGCAGAGACATTACTGTGCCAACAAAGGACCATCTAGTCAAGGCTATGGTTTTTCCAGTAGTCATGTATGGATGTGAGAGTTCGACTGTGAAGAAAGCTGAGCGCTGAAGAATTGATGCTTTTGAACTGTGGTGCTGGAGAAGACTCTTGAGAGTCCCTTGGACTGCAAGGAAATCCAACCAGTCCATTCTAAAGGAGATCAGTCCTGGGTGTTCTTTGGAAAGACTGATGCTAGAGCTGAAACTCCAATAATTTGTCCACCTCATGCAAAGAGTTGACTCATTGGAAAAGACTCTGTAGCTGGGAGGGACTAGGGGCAGAAGGAGAAGGGGACAACAGAGGATGAGATGGCTGGATGGCATCACCGACTCGATGGACATGAGTTTGAGTGACTCCGGGAGTTAGTGATGGACAGGGAGGCCTGGTGTGCTGCAATGCATGCAGTCAGAAAGAGTCGGACATGACTGAGTGACTGAACTGAAGTGAACTGAACTGAATCAGTCCATCTTAAAAGAGAGTAGCCCTGGGTGCTCATTGGGAGGACTGATGTTGAAGCTGAAGCTCCAGTACTTTGGCCACCTGATGCAAGGAGCTGACTCATTTGAAAAGACCCTGATGCTGGGAAAGATTGAAGGCAGGAGGAGAAGGCGAGGACAGGGGATGAGATGGTTGGATGGAATCACTGACTCCATGGACATGAGTTTGGGTTCAAAACTCCGGAAGTTGGTGGTGGACAGGGAGGCCTGGCATGCTGCGGTTCATGGAGTGGTAGAGTCGGATATGACTGAGTGACTGAAGTGAACTGAAAAGACAAGGAAATAGAAACAGCAGAGACTACATCACCAAATTGGCTTCTGACCAACATCCCGACTGGAACAGCCCTGGAAAGTCCCAGGACACAGCATATCTGAAGTCTCAATTGGGTAAAGGTCCCCTGTAGCCTGTCCGTTCCATGGGTGAGGCTTTAACACTGCAGTTCAGGGTTCCTGCTTATCATCCCAGGATACAAACTGATATCATCCATCTGTGAGCAAACAGCAGCTCTGGTTTCATCTTCATGCTGTTTGTTTTGTCTTATGAAACTTGGATGTTCCTAAGCCTGGGGCTGGGTTGGTCAGAGCCTCTTTGAACAATCTCAAGATTTGTGTGCCAACTCTTCTATGGTGCTGCAAGCCTTGCACTCACAGCAGGCAGTCAGGGTACTCACAGTCAGGGTGTGTCCAGGCAGGTTGGAGGCAAGCACAGAGGAATGCACTGCTTTGTCTTGAAGCCTGAACAGGACTATTTCTTTAATTTCCCTAACACCCTGGTGGCCGCATGGTAAAAAGTTAGCTTTCCGATGCAGGAGACATGGGTTCAATCCTTGTCTTGGGAAGATCTCACATGCCAGGGAGCAGCTAAGCCGAAGGACAGATACTGAGCCTGTGTAGCGAAACTACTAAAGCGCGTGTGCCTAGAGCTGGTGCTCCACAACCAAAGAAGCCACTGCAACAAGAAGCCATGCACCCTGCAAGCAGGGAGTAGCCCCTACTTGTCTCAAATAGAGAAATGGCCATACAGGAAATAGACATCCAGTACAGCAAAAAAAAAATAATAATAATAATAAATGAATAAAAGAAAAAGAAAAAAACAACCAAAAGCCTTGCCTTGTCTCTGTGGGCACTAAAGCACCACTGGAGGGTGATGTACATTTCACAGGTCAAAGAACAGAGCGGGAAGTTGAAGAGAAGAAAAACCTCCTGTGAGAGTTCACAAACACTAAATATCTGTTTTTTCACAGTACTCTCGCACTTCAAGACTTTCCCAAACACGATGAATGGTGTGGCTTCCTCTCTGTCCTTGTGACAGCTGACCTAAAATCACACTGTTGATTCTTTCTCATTCATCTGATTTTCTGCTAAATAGCACCTCATTCTCCACAATACAGGGATCTTTCTCATGCTACAAAAATAGAGGTATATGGGGCGGTCCTAAGATGGCGGAGGAATAGGACGGGAAGACCACTTTCTCCCTCACAAATTCCTCAAAAGAACATTTCAACGCTGAGCAAACTCCACAAAACAACTTCTGTAGGCTGGCAGAGGACATCAGGCAACCAGAAAAGCAGACAATTGTCTTCAAAAACAGGTAGGAAAAAATATAAAAGACGAAAAAGGAAACAAAGGAGGTGGGAAGGGAGCTCCGTCCCGGGAAGGGAAGCCCGTCCTGGGAAGGGAATTTTAAGAAGAGAGGTTTCCAAACACCAGGAAACACTCTCCCTGCCGAGTCTGTGGCAAGCCTTGGAAACACAGAGGGCAACATAACAGGAAGGGAAAAATAAATAAATAATTAAAACCAAGAGATTACAAGCCCAACAGTAACTCCCCCAGCGGAAAAGCAGCACAGACGCCTGCATCCGCCGCTAGGAAGTGGGGGCAGGGCAGGGAAGTGCGGAGGCGCGGGCTGCAGTGATTTGTAAGAATCGGGCAGGAACGCCCCACGTGCAACCAGAACGATCTAACGTGGGCTAGCAAACCAGACTGTGGGATAGCTACCACGCGAAAAGCTCGAACATAAGACACCGCAAGGACCGAGCACAGAACAAAGGACGGAGCGGAAAAAAGCCGGCTGCAGACCATCCCCCACCGGGGACAGGCAGCCAGAGCCGTAAGGGCTGGAAAGGGGCAATTGCAGACCTGGAGAGACTTCACTTACCAAACTGCAAGCAGGCTTCTTTGCTAAGACTTCTGGGGGTGCTGGACAGTCACCATCTGCCTCACAAGGGGCGCCAGCGGTCCACCCAGAAAACTGAGCAGCAGAGGCAGAAAAGGCGACAAGTCGCAGCGATCACGCTCGCCAAACTCCTGAGCTACTCGGACCCGGGAATGGCACAAAACGCAGTCCCAACCGAATCTGTGCCTCTGAGGGCTACCTGAGCTCCAAACCTGAGCGGCTTAGACCGGGGAAGTGCACGCAGCCTAGGGCCAGCCTCAGACGGTTCCCGGCTGAGCATCGTAGAGCCAGAGCAGTTTGTACGCCGCGAGAAGGGACAGGTCCAGCGGGGCTGAGACACTGTGTGCACATGACAGTGCTATTTGTTTGCCGCATCCCCCTCCCCACAGCGCGACTGAACTAGTGAGCCTAAAAACCAGCATAAAGAAGAAGTTAAACAGAGGGAACCACCTTGGAAGTGACCCCACACTGCCCACAACATCAGAGAAGGGCTAGATATATTTTTACTATTTTTAAAATCATGCTTTTTTTCCCCTTTTTTCTAACTTTTTTTTTAATAGTTAAGTCTTCTATTTCTCCTCTAATTTTTATTTCTATAACCTATTATTACTATTCAAAAAAAAAACGACTCTTTTTTTTTTTTTTTTTAAGGCAAACACCATATATAGTCTTTGGGTGGTTATTGGTGTGTGTTTTTTTTTTAATAATTCTTGTGGCTTTTTTTTCTTTTCTTTTTTTTCTTTTTTTCTTTTTCCTTCTGATTCTTTTCTTTAATATTGTATTTTTGAAAATCCAACCTCTACTCTAGATTTTTAATCTTTGTTCTTTGGTTTTTGTTGTCAATTTTGTACATTCAAAAACCCAAACTTCACTACCCAATTTTACCTGAGAGCGAGATTACTGGCTTGACCACTCTCTCCTCCTTTGGACTCTCCTTTTTCTCCACCAGGTGGCCTCTGTCTCTTTTCTCCCCCATCTCTTCTCTATCCAACTCTGTGAATCTCTGTGTGTTCCAGACGGTGGAGAACACCTAAGGAACTGGTTACTGGCAGGATTTGTCTCTCTCCTTCTCATGCCTCTCTCTTATCTTCCTGGCCACCTCTGTCTACTTCCTCCCTCTCCTCTTCCCTGTATAACTCCGTAAATACCTCTGAGCGGTCCAGACTATGGAACGCACATAAGGAAGTGACTACTGGCTAGCTTGCTCTCTCCTCTTTTGATCTCACCACATCTCATTCCAGTCACCTCTAACTACCCCCTCCCTCTTCTCTTCTCCTTGTAACTCAGTGAACCTCTCTGAGTGTCCCTCAATGTGGAGAAACTTTTCATTGTTAACCTAGATGTTTTATCATCGGTGCTGTATAAATGGAGAAGTCTAGAGGCTACTGTAAAATAAAACTGAAAACCAGAAGCAGGAGGCTTAAGTCCAAAGCCTGAAAACATCAGAGAACTCCTGAATTCAGGGAACATTAAGCAATAGGAGCTCATCAAATGCCTCCATACCTACACTGAAACCAAGCTCCACCCAAGGACCAACAAGTTCCAGAACAAGACATACCACACAAATTCTCCAGCAACACAGGAACACTCCCCTGAGCCTCAATATACAGGCAGCCCAAAGTTACTCCAAAACCTTTGACGTCTCATAACCCATTACTGGTAACTCCACTGCACTCCAGAGAGAAGAAACCCAGCTCCACCCACCAGAACTCCAACACAAGCCTCCCTAACCAGGAAACCTAGACAAGCCACTGATAGAACCCCACCCATAGTGAGGAAGCTCCATAATAAAGAGAACTCCACAAATAACCAGAATATAAAAAGGCCACCCCAAACGCAGCAATATAACCAAGATGAAGAGACAGAGGAATACTCAGCAGGTAAAGGAACAGAGAGTTGCCCACCAAACCAAACAAAAGAGGAAGAGGTAGGGAATCTACCTGAGAAGGAATTCCGAATATTGATAGTGAAAATGATCCAAAATCTTGAAATCAAAATGGAATCACAGATAAATAGCCTAGAGACAAGGATTGAGAAGATGCAAGAAAGGTTTAACAAGGAACTAGAAGAAATAAAAAAGAGTCAATATATAATGAATAATGCAATAAATGAGATCAGAAACACTCTGGAGGCAACAAATAGCAGAATAACAGAGGCAGAAGATAGGATTAGTGAAATAGAAGATAGAATGGTAGAAATAAATGAATCAGAGAGGAAACAAGAAAAACGAATTAAAAGAAATGAGGACAATCTCAGAGACCTCCAGGACGATATGAAACGCTCCAACATTCGAATTATAGGAGTCCCAGAAGAAGAAGACAAAAATAAAGACCATGAGAAAATCCTTGAGGAGATAATAGTTGAAAACTTCCCTAAAATGGGGAAGGAAATAATTACCCAAGTCCAAGAAACCCAGAGAGTTCCAAATAGGATAAACCCAAGGCGAAACACCCCAAGACACATATTAATCAAATTAACAAAGATCAAACACAAAGAACAAATATTAAAAGCAGCAAGGCAAAAACAACAAATAACACACAAGGGGATTCCCATAAGGATAACAGCTGATCTTTCACTAGAAACTCTTCAGGCCAGGAGGGAATGGCAAGACATACTTAAAGTGATGAAAGAAAATAACCTACAGCCCAGATTACTGTACCCAGCAAGGATCTCATTCAAATACGAAGGAGAAATCAAAAGCTTTACAGACAAGCAAAAGCTGAGAGAATTCAGCACCACCAAACCAGCTCTCCAATAAATTCTAAAGGATATTCTCTAGACAGGAAACACAAAAGGGTGTATAAACTCGAACCCAAAACAATAAAGTAAATGGTAACGGGATCATACTTATCAACAATTACCTTAAACGTAAATGGGTTGAATGTCCAAACCAAAAGACAAAGACTGGCCGAATGGATACAAAAACAAGACCCCTCTCTATGCTGCTTACAAGAGACTCACCTCAAAACAAGGGACACATACAGACTGAAAGTGAAGGGCTGGAAAAAGATATACCATGCAAATAGAGACCAAAAGAAAGCAGGAGTGGCAATACTCATATCCGATAAAATAGACTTTAAAACAAAGGCTGTGAAAAGAGACAAACAAGGCCACTACATAATGATCAAAGGATCAATCCAAGAAAAAGATATAACAATTATAAATATATATGCACCCAATATAGGAGCACCACAATATGTAAGACAAATGCTAACAAGTATGAAAGGGGAAATCAACAATAACACAATAACAGTGGGAGACTTTAATACCCCACTCACACCTATGGACAGATCAACTAAACAGAAAATCAACAAAGAAACGCAAACTTTAAATGATACATTAGACCAGTTAGACCTAATTGATATCTATAGGACATTTCACCCCAAAACAATGAATTTCACCTTTTTCTCAAGTGCTCATGGAACCTTCTCCAGGATAGATCACATCCTGGGCCATAAATCTAAACTTGATAAATTCAAAAAAATCAAAATCATTCCAAGCATCTTTTCTGACCATAATGCATTAAGATTAGATCTCAATTACAGGAGAAAAACTATTAAAAATTCCAACATATGGAGGTTGAACAACACACTTCTGAATAACCAACAAATCACAGAAGAAATCAAAAAGAAATCAAAATATGCATAGAAACTAATGAAAATGAAAACACAACAACCCAAAACCTGTGGGACACTATAAAAGCAGTGCTAAGAGGCAAGTTCATAGCAATGCAGGCATACCTCAAGAAACAAGAAAAAAGTCAAATAAGTAACCTAACTCTACACCTAAAGCAACTAGAAAAGGAAGAATTGGAGAACCCCAGAGTTAGCAGAAGGAAAGAAATCTTAAAAATCAGGGCAGAAATAAATGCAAAAGAAACAAAAGAGACCATAGCAAAAATCAACAAAGCCAAAAGCTGGTTCTTTGAAAGGATAAATAAAATTGACAAACCATTAGCCAGACTCATCAAGAAGCAAAGAGAGAAAAATCAAATCAATAAAATTAGAAATGAAAATGGAGAGGTCACAACAGACAACACAGAAATACAAAGGAACGTAAGAGACTACTATCAGCAGTTATATGCCAATAAAATGGACAACGTGGAAGAAATGGACAAATTCTTAGAAAAGTACAATTTTCCAAAACTGAACCAGGAAGAAATAGAAAATCTTAACAGACCCATCACAAGCACGGAAATTGAAACTGTAATCAGAAATCTTCCAGCAAACCAAAGCCCAGGTCCAGACGGCTTCACAGCTGAATTCTACCAAAAATTTCGAGAAGAGCTAACACCTATCCTACTCAAACTCTTCCAGAAATTGCAGAGGAAGGTAAACTTCCAAACTCATTCTATTAGGCCACCATCACCCTAATACCAAAACCTGACAAAGATACTACAAAAAAAGAAAACTACAGGCCAATATCACTGATGAACATAGATGCAAAAATCCTCAACAAAATTCTAGCAATCAGAATCCAACAACACATTAAAAAGATCATACACCATGACCAAGTGGGCTTTATCCCAGGGATGCAAGGATTCTTCAATATCCGCAAATCAATCAATGTAAATCACCACATTAACAAATTGAAAATAAAAACCATATGATTATCTCAATAGATGCAGAGAAGGCCTTTGACAAAATTCAACATCCATTTATGATAAAAACTCTCCAGAAAGCAGGAATAGAAGGAACATACCTCAACATAATAAAAGCTATATATGACAAACACACAGCAAACATTATCCTCAATGGTGAAAAATTGAAAGCATTTCCCCTAAAGTCAGGAACAAGACAAGGGTGCCCACTTTCACCGCTACTATTCAACATAGTTCTGGAAGATTTGGCCACAGCAGTCAGAGCAGAAAAAGAAATAAAAGGAATCCAAATTGGAAAGAAGAAGTAAAACTCTCACTGTTTGCAGATGACATGATCCTCTACATGGAAAACCCTAAAGACTCCACCAGAAAATTACTAGAGCTAATCAATGAATATAGTAAAGTTGCAGGATATAAAATCAACACACAGAAATCCCTTGCATTCCTATACACGAATAATGAGAAAGTAGAAAAGAAATTAAGGAAACAATTCCATTCACCATTGCAATGAAAAGAATAAAATACTTAGGAATATATCTACCTAAAGAAACTAAAGACCTATATATAGAAAACTATAAAACACTGATGAAAGAAATCAAAGAGGACACTAATAGATGGAGAAATATACCATGTTCATGGATCAGGAGAATCAATATAGTGAAAATGAGTATACTACCCAAAGCAATTTACAAATTCAATGCAATCCCTATCAAGCTACCAGCCATATTTTTCACAGAACTAGAACAAATAATTTCAAGATTTGTGTGGAAATACAAAAAAACCTCGAATAGCCAAAGCAAACTTGAGAAAGAAGGATGGAACTGGAAGAATCTACTTGCCTGACTTCAGGCTCTACTACAAAGCCACAGTCATCAAGACAGTATGGTACTGGCACAAAGACAGACATATAGATCAATGGAACAAAATAGAAAGCCCAGAGATAAATCCACACACATATGGACACCTTATCTTTGACAAAGGAGGCAAGAATATACAATGGAGTAAAGACAATCTCTTTAATGAGTGGTGCTGGGAAAACTGGTCAACCACTTGTAAAAGAATGAAACTAGATCACTTTATAACACCACACACAAAAATAAACTCAAATGGATTAAAGATCTAAATGTAAGACCAGAAACTATAAAACTCCTAGAGGAGAATATAGGCAAAACACTCTCCGACATAAATCACAGCAGGATCCTCTATGATCCACCTCCTAGAATACTGGAAATAAAAGCAAAAATAAACAAATGGGATCTAATTAAAATTAAAAGCTTCTGCACAACAAAGGAAACTATAAGCAAGGTGAAAAGACAGCCTTCTGAATGGGAGAAAATAATAGCAAATGAAGCAACTGACAACTAATCTCAAAAATATACAAGCAACTTATGCAGCTCAATTCCAGAAAAATAAATGACCCAATCAAAAAACGGGCCAAAGAACTAAATAGACATTTCTGCAAAGAAGACATACGGATGGCTAACAAACACATGAAAGGATGCTCAACATCACTCATTATTAGAGAAATGCAAATCAAAACCACAATGAGGTACCACTTCACACCAGTCAGAATGGCTGAGATCCAAAAATCTGCAAGCAATAAATGCTGGAGAGGGTGTGGAGAAAAGGGAACCCTCCTACACTGTTGGTGGGAATGCAAACTAGTACAGCCACTTTGGAGAACACTGTGGAGATGCCTTCAAAAATTGCAAATAGAACTACCTTATGACCCAGCAATCCCACTGCTGGGCATACACACCAAGGAAACCAGAATTGAAAGAGACACATGTACCCCAATGTTCATCGCAGCACTGTTGATAATAGCCAGGACATGGAAACAACCTAGATGTCCATCAGCAGATGAATGGATAAGAAAGCTGTGGTACATATACACAATGGAGTATTACTCAGCGGTTAAAAAGAATACATTTGAATCAGTTCTGATGAGATGGATGAAACTGGAGCAGATTATACAGTGTGAAGTAAGCCAGAAAGAAAAACACCAATACAGTATACTAACACATATATATGGAATTTAGAAAGATGGCAATGACGACCCTGTATGCAAGACAGCAAAAAAGACACAGATGTGTATAACGGACTTTTGGACTCAGAGGGAGAGGGAGAAGGTGGGATGATTTGGGAGAATGGCATTGTAACATGTATACTATCATGTAAGAATCGAATCGCCAGTCTATGTCTGACGCAGGATACAGCATGCTTGGGGCTGGTGCACGGTGATGACCCAGAGAGATGTTATGGGGAGGGGAGGTGGGAGGGGGGTTCATGTTTGGGAACGCATGTACACCCGTGGTGGATTCATGTCAATGTATGGCAAAACCAATACAGTATTGTAAAGTAAAATAAAGTAAAAATAAAAATAAAAAAAAAATAGAGGTATGATTTAGGTCAGAATCAGAAATTCCTGTTCAGAAGAAATGTCATACTTGGCTTCTTCCAGAATCCAAACTTTCTTTTTTTAAAATAAATGCATTTGCTATCTTTAATAATTTTTTTTCTTCATTACTTTGGCTGGAGTGAGTGCTCCTTGCTGCTTGGACTTTTCCCCAAGTTGGGCAAGTAGGGGTTACTCTCCAGTTGCAGTGTTGGGCTTCTCATTTGCTTTGGCTTCTCCTGAGTGCACGGGCTTCAGTAGTTGTCCCATGTGGGTTCAGTAATTGCAACTTTCAGGCTCTAGAATGCTGCTTTAGTAGTTCTGGCCCACGGGCTTAGCTGCTCTGTGATGTGGGATCTTCCAGACCAGGGATCGAACCTGTGTCTCCTGCACTGGCAGGTGGAAAATCCCAGCTCTTTTGTCAGTCAAGAAATGAGGACATTATGATAGACAGAAAAATATTTCACAAATTACTTTACTATTTGCCTCCTTCGCAATGCACAGAGAACAGTATAATATACAATATAGTATGTATCGGGTATCTAGTTCCTTTCCAAGAGTTACTGAACCAAGAACACAGGGGTATAAAACAGGCAACTGGATATTTCAAAGTTTGAAATCAGCTTTATAAACACTCAAGCTCTGGAAAAACTCCTTGTGTATCACACAGTGGGCAGGTCATCAGAAGGAAAGACAAGTTTGAACTCCCAATGCCAAACACGAAGCCTTACATGTCCGAGTGAACAAGGTTTTCAGCTCAGTCAAAAAACAGGGCTCCCAAGAGACAGCGAGGGAAAATGCAGAGATACCCCAAAGTAGGTCCCTACTTCAGAGGGAAATGATCCTCACCCACAGACAGCAGGTTCCTGAGGGTCTCCGGGCAGGGTCCAGACAGTCCCACTCCTCGGGAGTGAAATCTATGAACACATCTTTGAAGGTCAACTGTGCCTGAAATGAAAACACATTTCACCAATGGGCCCTGAGAAGGGTTCTTATTTTCACAGAAAAATAGAAGTGAGACAGGTAAGGTCAATTCAGCTCAAGTAATATTCTGATACATCCATGTAAATCTACATGGAGCAAATTGTTGCTCTCTAATTTAATTTCCTGTTTTTTTTCATAAGATGATGGTATCCTCCAATCAACATGAAGTCATCATGGATATGGACAAGACATGAAAAATATACAAATTTCAATCAACAGTGGGCCATTGATGCAGAAGTGTTATGTTCTACACACTGAGTGACATTCACTATCTAGCTGAGTTACAGCAAGACTGCTGTCTTCAGAGGGGACAAAGTCCACAGTGGCTTTAAAAGAACACAGACTGTGATGAGGATGGCATCATCACACCGATGAGAGGTGTCTCAACACTTCATACGCACCAAGCATTACTCTAAAGACTTTACCCATATGAACTTGTCATCAACAAAACAGCACCAGTAGAGAAAGATCTGTGTCCATCTTACTGGGGAGAAAGCTCTGTCACTCTAATAAAAAGCTCCCATCAAACAGCTAAGAAATGAGGCAACAGCACCTGAGCTCAGGAGGTTGGGAGAGACAACTGAACCTAAGGAATCAAAGAGTTAAGTAACAGTATAAAAGACCATCCCTAGAGAGTTCTCTGAGAATACCTGAAACAAGTTCAAGGGAGGTGAAGTGCAATGGAACAGCATAAATAGTCACTGTACAGGGTCACCCCCTCTACCCCCCAATCCACACAATGTCAATAATCTGACTACTATTTACATTATTCATGTGGTATGGTAGAAAATATTAAAGGCCATGGAATACACACTTAAGATACAACTGTAACTGCTCTAAGCATAAACCGTATTTATGAGATGGTTTTGTACTAAAATCATGGAGTTACATATCCATGCATTCATGCATGCACAAGGAAACACACAATTGATTGAAACAAGACTTGTCTTTATTTTTTTCTTTCATTCAGTCAAAACTTAATGAGTATCAACTCTGTGTCCCTAACTGGGAGTACAGCAGTGAACATGATGGAGCTTACCATCCAGCAGCCAGTCGGCCAATTACATCCATAATTTTAACCTCACTATTTTTATATGTGCTCTAAAACAGGCCTGGTGCTAAGAGAAGATTCAACAGAAAGTCTTGACCTACATCGAGAAGTCAGACAAGGTCTCTGTGAGGAAGAAACACTTAGGATTGGCAAGGTGGGAAATGGAATAGTTCTGTAAGCAGAGAGAAGAGCCTGAGTGCTCTGACACAGAAAGATATTTACTGAACAGAAAACCAGCCAGTGTGACTGCAACGTGGGAATGAGGACGGGATAATGACAGGTAGAGGCTGATTTCTGCAAGGCGTATAAATTGAAGACATTATTTCAAAAGCAACTGGACATGACTTAAGAATCTGCAGGAGGAAAGTTAGAGGTTTAGGTTTGTTTTTCAGCACTTACTCTGCTATGCGAGGAAGTTGATGTTCAGTTGGCTCAGTCATGTCAGACTCTATGGGACTCCATGGACTGTAGCCTGCCAGGCTCTTCTGTCCATGGGATTCTCCAGGCAAGAAAACTGGAGTGGAGGGCCATTCCCTTCTCCTATATTTTGGCATCTTTGGGACATTAAAAGTGAATCAAATGTAAGTGTGATTCAGTAAGTTTGTTAACATTCTATTTCCTATTTAGAGCTTATTTGGTTTGCTTATGCTGGGCCTTCGTTGCTGTGATCCAGCTCTCTCTACTTGTGGCTGCACTGCATGGAGTTGTGTCTGCAGTGCCCAGGCTTCTCACTGCAGTGGCTTCTCTTGTTTCAGAAGACAAGCTCAAGCATGTGGGCTTCAGTAATTAAGGATTCTGGGCTCCAGAGCACAGCCACAGCAGTTGTTGGGCATGGGCTTAGTTGCTCTGCGGCACCTTCCAGGAATTGGGATGGAACCCGTGTCCCCTACATTGGCAGACACATTGCTATCCACAGAGAAGTCCTCAACATTATCTTACACTATTAATAACATAAAAAGTAGTACAAGCAGAAAAATAATACAGAAAATACTTTAACGCCAATCTGTATAAAATACCTGTATTTAAAAGTAATATGACGGCATCCCTGGTGGCTCTCGTCCCTGGTGTAAAGAGACCACTGACCAATGTAAGAAACACAGGTTTTTGCCTGGTCTGGTAAGATCCCACATGCTGAGGGGCCACTGAGCCTGTGAATCTCAATTCCTGAGCCAGAGCTGTAGAGTCCAGGAGGTGAAACTACTAAAGCCAGTGCACTCTAGAGCCTAGGCTTGAAGACAAGAGAAGCCACTACAATGAGAAGCATGCACACCACAACCAGAGTGGTCACCGCTCTCCAGAATTAGGGAAAAGACACTGAAGCAACGAAGTCAGAGCACAGGAAATAAATATATTTTAAAAATCATAATGTGATTTTTATCATTAATTTTAGTTATGTACTTATTAAGAAACTACAAATTTTATTATTTTGTTCCACTAAGAAAATACTGAATCAAGATTAGTAAAGTTGGAAAATTCCTTCATGGTCCAGTGATTAACATCCCTCACTTCCACTGCAGGGTTTCAGGTTCGATCCCTATTCAGCAAACTAAGACCCTGGAAGCTGAATCATGTGCTCAAAAGAGAAAGAAAAATAAATTAGTAAGCCCGATTTCACAGTGTAAGTTAGATGGTATAACGAAACACTCCCTAGCCCTGACATCTCTTTCTGAACATTCCATTCCATTCCCAAACACTTAAGTTTTCAAGGAGGTGTTCATTTAGTTTTAAATGTCCTATAAAAGTCAGAACTGATTTCCCCTCATTGGCCTTTTTGGCAGAGTTTACCATGTACTGTACATGTTAATACCTGAGGTCCACCAAAGCTTCTTTATCCTGATTGACAGAGAGGAGACAGTGCATCCACATGGGCCTTAAGCAACCCCTGCTGCCTAACAGCACCGAGACCCCATCTCCAACCCATGGGTGAGAAGCCCTGCCCAGGATGGTGCCCAGGGGAGCCTCCTCACAAGGGCCAGGTCACCAGGTCATGGGGAGACGGGATCTAAGTGGAGAGGACAGGCCCTGAGGGAAGGCCCCGGGTGAGTGTGAATAGGAGTCAGACAGGATACTTCAGAGTCAGACACAATTAGAGAGTTCAGAGAAGGGCATTTCAGGAAGGCAATTTGAGAATCCACTGAGAATATGGCCTTACCGGAGAAAGAGCCATGCCTGAGTCTTGTTCTTTCCTCTTCTGGGCTTCTTCATCCATGAGTCTTCACAGTTCTCTCATGAAAGTGGAAAACATGCTGTTTAATGCTTAGGGTCAACACACCCCCTTCCTGAGCCCCAACCACACACACAGGGATGCCCTCACCATGAGGAACAGACAGTCCTCTGTGCCCACTGTCTCAGGAGGGACGCAGGATGGTCAATTCCCACAGAGAGACCAACACTGGACTTTCCCACACTTTCCCTCGGATCACACTCCCCTCCTGGTGAGGCCTTATGTACACAGAAGCAGGGGGCACCTCCGCTCACCCCACGATCCCCTTCAGGTCACACAGCAGGCCCTGATCCAGCCCCACTCAGAGCAGAGTGCCCTCCCCTCCCCCAGGGCTTGATCTCAGTCTCAGAAGTGGAGGCTAAGAGCCCTGGTGCTCAATGCAGGATCCAGATTGGAATCATCCTCAGCCTGTGCACATACCTGAGGTGAGGCGCCACACGAGTCTTGAGGAGCGTGTCTTTTGGGGGAGGGGTACAAAACATGCCCAGGCAAAATGCCTCATGATCTCATGTGAAGCCTGGGTTGATCACTAGTGAAGGATTAAGGCCAGGCCACCTCCCACTTTCTTCTTTTCCAGCTTCACTGAGACCAACAAGAAGGGTTATGTATACATATACCATAGATCATGTGATCAAGTGACACCTGTACCCTTTGAAATATTTATCACAATCCACGAACCAACACATCCATCACCTCCAAATGCCCATGTTCTGTGTGTGGTGGAAACACTGATGACGGACTCTCCTGACAAATTACCAGCATGCGGTAGCAGAATAGGATTACCTAGCATCAGCGTGCTGCACACACCTCCCCAGGATGTACTCATTCTACAATCAAAGTCTGTACCACCCTTCCACCAACATCTCCCTAACCTCCCCACCTCCCAGCTCCAGATAACCACCATCCCACTGTCTGGTACTAGTGAGTTTCACCATTTTACATTCTACATATAAGAGAGCACATACAATATTAGTCCTACTCTGTCTGTCCTAATTCAATTAGCATAATATTTTCTACATTCATCCAAGCTCTCCCAAGTGACAAAAACCTCAATCTACACGGGAAGGGATAATAAAACCTTCCTCAGTGATCAGTGCAAAGAAATAGAGGAAAACAATAGAATGGGAAAGACTAGAGATCCCCTGAAGAAAATTAGAGATTCTCAGGGAACATTTCATGCAAAAATGGGAACAATATAGGACAGAATGGTGTGGACCTAGCAGAAGATATTAAGACGTGGCAAGAATATACAGACCTGTACAAAAAAAGATCTTCATGACCCAGATAACCACGATGGTATAATCACTCACCCAGAGAGAGACAGCTTGGAATGCAAAGTCAAGTGGGCCTTAGGAAGCACCACTATGAACAAAGCTAGTGGAGGTGATGCAATTCCAGCTGAGCTATTTCAAATCCCGAAAGATGATGCTGTGGAAGTGTTGCACTCAATATGACAGTCAACCTGGAAAACTCAGTAATGGCCTAGACCTGGAGAAGTTCAGTTTTCATTCCAATCTGAAAGAAAGGTAATGCCAAATAATGTTCAAACTACCGCACAATTGCACTCAGCTCACATGCTAGCAAAGTAATGCTAAAAGCTCTCCAAGCCAGGCTTCAACAGTATGTGAACTGTGAACTTCCAGATGTTCAAGTTGGATTTAGAAAAGGCAGAGGAACCAGATATCAAATTGCCAACATCCAGTGGATCATCAAAAAAGTAAGAGAGTTCCACAAAACATCTACTTCTGCTTTATTGAATAGGCCAAACCCTTTGACTGTGTGGATCACAACAAACTGTGGAAAAATCTTAAAGAGATGGGAATACCAGACCACTTGACCTGCCTCCTGAGAAATCTGCATGCAGGTCAAGAGGCAACAGTTAGAAATGGACATGGAATAACAGACTGGTTCCAAATTGGGAAAGGAGTGCATCAATAGTTGCATACTATTACCCTGCTTACTTAACTTACAGAAAAGTTAAAAAGTGTGCTCTTAACAGGCAGAGCACATCATGCGAAATGCTGGGCTGGATGAAGCACAAGCTGGAATCAAGATTGCCGGGAGAAATATTAATGACCTCAGATATGCATATGACACCACTCGTATGGAAAAAAGTGAAGAAGAACTAAGAAGCCTCTTGATGAAAGTGAGAGAGTGAACAAGTTGGCTTAAAACTCAACATTCAGAAAACTAAGATCATGGCATCCCGTCCTATCACTTCATGGCAAATAGCTGGGGAAACAGTGGAAACAGTGTCAGACTTTATTTTGGGGGGCTCCAACATCACTGCTTATGATGACTGCACAAATGAAATTAAAAGACACTTGCTCCTTGGAAGAAAAGCTATGTCCCTGACCAACCTAGATAGCATATTAAAAGCAGAGACATTACTTTACCAACAAAGGTCTGTTTAGTCAAAGCTTTGGTTTTTCCAGTAGTCATGTATGGATGTGATAGTTGGAGTATAAAGAAACCTGAGTGCCAAAGAATTGATGCTTTTGAACTGTGGTGCTGGGGTCCAGCCCCGGTGGATCCAGGGTAATCCGAAGGTGGGGATGGAGTCGGCGTCCTAGAAAAAACTTATTTAATTACAGATATAGAGGGAGATTAGAAACAGATAGTATGGTAGGAGAATTAGTGGAGAAAAGAGGCTGAACACCTGGTTTACATGGAATACCAATCACCACCTAGGTAGGCCACAGGCGTCTTTCCATTCTCCCAAAGGAGAGGAGGCACTGAGGCCTCCCCAGTCTGATCTCAGAAGCCCAGGCAGAATTAGCAGGCTTGATGAGTACCCACATTTCAGATGGGAATTCAGCCAGGAAAACGGGGAGCGAGAAAGAGATGACACGGGGGAATCAGTCTTTCCAGAAACTGATCCGATTTTTTTAGGTTTGTTTATATATCTTTTTGTTATACATAGGGATGAATACAGAGTCACGTGGGGGTCAGCAGACCTGACCCTTGTCACAATCAGGTGCTTCATATAAAATTATACAAAGGTCTTATGAGTTTCATCATCTTTTAGCCATGAGGTCTGCTGACATTTTATGGCCCTTTCTGATACTGGTCAGTTAACCACAAAACTTACTTTTCCAGGGGTGATTTTTTCTTAAATCAGGCGCCACCCTCCAAATAAAGTTGCATTCCTATAGGGTGAGGGTGTAGTGAGTTATAATCAAGAAAGGAATTTACTTAACCTAAGGTTTATCATGATTAATCTTAAAGGTTAATACTTATTTCTCCTATATGCCAGTTATATTCATTATAAGGACAGGAATATGGAGATTTAGCAGCAAGTATTGGCTCAACAAATGTAAACCCTTCACCAATGTTCCCCTTAAGATAGTGATAAAGTTACATTTTTGCATAGCAAGGACACAGTGATTTATAACAAAGTACAGTGATCTATAACAAAAGAGAAGATTCATTAACTCAAAAGTTTAGTATTGCTAACATCAAAAACTACTATATTTCCTTTTCTATATTCCAAATACATTGATTAATATATTCCCAGGTGCCTAAGGATATGGAGGCCTGATGGCAATCATTGACTCATCAATGAAAAAAGCCCTATGCTAATACTCCAAACTCTCTGTGCTGTTTATGGCTGAGAGGCTGTCACACAAGCTAGTCTGTCAGCAGAGAGGTTTGACCTGAGACATCCTTGTCACACCCAGGGCAGGGAATTAGCAGTAATTATTGGCACGACAAAAGAAGAAAAAAACCCTTCACCAATATAATTCCTAATCAACCTACTAATACTATACTAATGATCTTCTAACTTCTCAAAAGAGTCTGTATTTAGAAGGTTTTAAAACATCCCGTGCCTCTCACAGTTGGGAGGCTGTAAACAATCACATGCGGCCAGACGAGCCTGATCAGGCAAGCCAGAGAACCTCCAGAGTTCGTAAGTTGAAACACTCTTGTCACGCCCAGGAATTTTTATTAACTGGAGCTGCAAGTTAACTCCTTCTCTGAGAGAAATGGTTATGCGGGAGAGCTCCCCGTAAAGTACTCTGGTTTTGGGGTAGATGCTCGGGAACAGGGGGTTTCCTGAGGCTTGATCACGCCTTTGCGTATGCCAAGCTTCCTTCCTCATGACCTTTGCCATGGGCGGAGTTCCTCACGCTGGCTCCCAACACTGTGGTATTGGAGAAGACTCTTGAGAGTCCCTTGGACAGCAAAGAAATCCAAGCAGTCAATCCTAAAGGAGATTAGTCCTGACTATTCACTGAAGTATTGATGATGAAGCTGAAACTCCAATACTTTGGCCACCTGATGCAAAGAACTGAGTCACTGGCAAAAACCCAGATGCTCAGAAAGATTGAAGGTGGGATAAAGAGATGACAGAGGGTGAGATGGTTGGATGGCATCACCAATGCGATGGACATGAGTTTGAATAAGTTCAGGGAGTTGGTGATGGACAGGGAAGCCTGGCGTGCTGCAGTCCATGAGCTGACAAAGAGTCAGACATGGCTGAGCAACTAAACTGAAGTTCATATGCCGTTACAAATATGTGTGTATATGTGCCTGGGTTACCAATGAGGACTTCCTTGGGAGCTCAGAAGGTAAAGAATCTGCCAGCAATGCAGAACACCCAGATTTGATCCCTTGCTTAGAAAGATCCCCTGGAGAAGGGAATGGCAACCCACTCCAGTACTCTTGCCTAGAGAATTCCATGGACAGAGGAGCCTGGCAGGGTACAGTCCCTGGGGTCACAAAGAGTGTGACATGACTGAGTGACTCACACTTACACTTACATGTTTTCAACCTGGATCCTGGGGCTCTTTAATCAATAGAAATAGATATGAGACCAGAGGGGAATTTAAAGAAAAGCTTTATTGGGACTTTTGCTGCAGTAAGGAGAGACAGAAAGAGAAGTGTGTGCCCTTGCTCCTCCCCAAAACGGGGGTGAGCTGATCCCTTTGGTTAAGGTGGAAGGAAGCTGAGGTGATCTGCCCCGCCTCGGGCCCCCTGGTGGTGCTGTGAGCAGGGATCACGGGAAGTGACCTGATTTTGCTTCTGGAGCCTCAGAAATCAAGCTTGGTTTGTGGTCCTTTTACTTATTGTTCAGAATTGCTGTCCGCTTATGAATGTGGGTATAATTTCTTTGTTCAATTACACTTTCTTTGTGGCCTGTTGCCCGAGAAGACGTTCGTCCAAGGTGCAAGAACTGCATGCAGTAAAAGGTCCCAGGACCCAGCCTGTCTCATACACACATCACAGTTTCATCATCCACTGGGCTGAGAACAGACATTCAGGTTCTTTCTACAACACATGGCTGTTGTGAATCATACAGTATGGGTTACGGGAGTGCAGGTTACTCCTGCAAAAATACTGATTTTTGCACAGGACTTCCCTGGTGGTCCAGTGGTGAAGAACCTGCCTAGCTCTGTGGGGGATGTGGGTTCAATCGCTGGTGGGGGAACTAAGATCCCACAGGCAGCGGAGCGACTAAGCCTGAGCACCACACTAGAATTTCAGTGCACTGAATTCAAAGATCCTGAAGGACGCAGGTGAAGCCAAATACATAAAGTTTTTAAAATTTTTCCTTTTCTTAGCTGCATAATTAGAAGTGAGATTGCACGATCCTATGCATGTTCTATTTTTAATCTTTGGGTAACTCTGTACTGTTTTCCATGTACCATTTGCATTGCCTTCAGCCGTTTACAACCATTAACTGTACTGTGCATGGACATGGCAGACGCCCGAGATCTGTAAAGATGATGAGAGAACAGTAGAGGAATCCACTGCGCTGGCAGCAACAAGCAGCAGCTGCGTCATCTCTAGAATAAGCCTCTGTACTACAGGTTGCTGTGGAGCTGATAATCCTCGGATTCTAAGAACAAGCCTTCACTGCATCATGCAAAACTTCTGCCATCAAAGCTGAGGCCAAATCATTACCCTCTGAAGCTGAAAGAAACTTCTAAACCTGCATTTCGGCCAACACACTCCCCAGAGACCTAGTAATAATCCACCCATCCTGCTATGCAATCCCCAGAAGTTTCCAAGCCTTAACATCTCCTATGTTAATGATGGAATAATATACACGAAGACGGCCAAACACCAACCAGACTCAAGATATCGTATCAGTCACAGTGACCCCAGCAGCCCCAAACTGTCATCACCAAAATCTAATAATACAAGACAGATGTGTAGGCTGATGCACACGCCCCAGTGCAGCTTCACCATCTTCCAAGGAACACAACAACTTCTCTTTTATTACCTTCCATCTGAAATCTTCATTAACAACTCAAACTAACAGAAAAACTATAGGTATCCGCAAAGTGACCTGAGGGTGACAAAGGGCTCTGGAGACACCTGAGGAGTCAGGATGCTGCCCTGAGGACACGGGGAAGCCAGTGGAGGTGGGAGGCCTCCCTGGAGATTGACCCTTATTCATAGAAGACATCTGCTGATTCTCTGTCTCACTCTAAGCATACATTCCCACCTCCATCCTACTGTTGTCCTTTTTCATTTTGCAAAACTGGGACCCATTTCAAATTCTAGTAACAACTGGGCTCTCCTTCCAAGAAGAACTGCCACACACAGTCAGATTCCCAATTTGGCCAATCATTTCAGCGGTCACTGGTACTCAGATTCTGGACCCGAGGGAAACAGCATCAGATCATGTCATTGCTCACTAGTTACCAGATGACATAAATGAGAGGAAAATGGAGTGTCAGATGAACTGCTTAAATTAGGTCGTGAGTCTTAATATAAAAGATCACTGACATTCTTCCTAAGTACTCATCAAAACAGTCTACATCTCTTTACTAGTTACCAGAAAAATGCTTCGAAAATATAACATCAAGAAGGAACAGCAAATGGGCCTCAAATAAACATGAAACAAACCTAAAGTGAATCAGCTTGTTAAAAATTTTTCCACTGAAGAATTATGGTGCCAAGTGAAACAAAAAAAAAACATTTGAGAATATAGCATACTTAGAAAACAATGACATGAATTAATTACAGGAGGGCAACAAATCTTAATTCAGAAGCGAATAATTCTTTACAAGAAAGTTGGTATTGACTGATATAAACTGTGGAAAATTCTGAAAGAGATGGGAATACCAGATCACCTGACCTGCCTCTTGAGAAATCTGTATGCAGGTCAGGAAGCAACAGTTAGAACTGGACATGGAACAACAGGCTGGTTCCAAGTACGAAAAGGAGGACGTCAAGGCTGTATATTGTCACCCTGCTTATTTAATTTCTATGCAGAGTACATCATGAGAAACGCTGGACTGGAGGAAACACAAGCTGGAATCAAGATTGATGGGAGAAATATCAATAACCTCAGATATGCAGATAACACCACCCTTATGGCAGAAAGTGAAGAGGAACTAAAAAGCCTCTTGATGAAAGTGAAAGAGGAGAGTGAAAAGTTGGCTTAAATCCCAACATTCAGAAAACAAAGATCATGGCATCCGGTCCCATCACTCCATGGGAAATAGATGGGGAAACAGTGGAAACAGTGTCAGACTTTATTTTGGGGGGGCTCCAAAATCACTGCAGATGGTGATTGCAGCCATGAAATTAAAAGACGCTTACTCCTTGGAAGAAAAGTTATGACCAACCTAGATAGCATATACAAAAGCAGAGACATTACTTTGCCGACTAAGGTCCGTCTAGTCAAGGCTATGGTTTTCCCACTAGTCATGTATGGATGTGAGAGTTGAACTGTGAAGAAGGCTGAGTGCTGAAGAATTGATTCTTTTGAACTGTGGTGTTGGCGAAGACTCTTGAGAGTCCCCTGGACTGCAAGGAGATCCAACCAGTCCATTCTGAAGGAGATCACCCCTGAGATTTCTTTGGAGGGGATGATGCTGAAACTGAAGCTCCAGTACTTTGGCCATCTCATGTGAAGAGTTGACTCATTGGAAAAGACTTTGATGCTGGGTGGGATTGGAGGCAGGAGGAGAAGGGGATGACTGAGCATGAGATGGCTGGATGGCATCACTGACTCGATGAACGCGAGTCTGAGTGAACTCCAGGAGTTAGTGACAGACAGGGAGGCCTGGCATGCTGCCATTCATGGAGTCACAAAGAGTCTGACATGACTGAGCAACTGAACTCAACTGAACTGAATCTATCCCAAGCTACAAAAAGAATTAAATGTAAAGAAAGGAGAAAGCAAAAAGGGAAACGATCACAAAGAACATATTTAATGTTCCTGGAAAAGGCACCATGTAGTAAGAGTGTCAGTTAGTTCTGCACATGGATGTTATCTTTTAATACAAATAATTTAAAAAGGCACAAGCCTTAGGGACAGAACTTTTGCAATTCTCATCTGTATAATGTAAAGAAACAAGTTTTAAATTTATTAGATCCTAAAGCCAAAAATCAATGTGTTGGTTTTGTCACTAAGTCATGTCAGACTCTTTCGATCCCATGCCTGTAGCCAGCCAGGCTCTTCTGTCTATGGGATTCTCCAGGCAAGAATACTGGAGTGGGTTGCCATTTCCTTCTCCAGAGGATCTTCTCCACCCAGAAATTGAATTAGGGTCTCCTGCATTGCAGGCAGATTCTTTACCGACTGAGCTATGAGGTAAGGCAAAAATGTATCACGACTTCATAATCCTTATCCAACCAATTCAGCACTCTCCTGGATCCAGTCCCCTCCCCCACCTGCACACTACCTGTTTCCACTTCATTTAGTTCATCTGCTTCCCTACTTCTTTCTCTGTCTCCCTTTCTCTTCCCCTCTGCTCTCTGGCTGTCCTCCTCTCTACTTCTTCCCTGACTCCTATCCGGCCTCTCGCTGCCATCTGTTCCCTGTAAAATGCTTATAATCCAACCTCCTTGAGGATCCTAAATCTCCCATGAATTTCTGCCTTTCTTCCTCCACCTCTGCCCTCCCTTCCAACTCTCTGGCACCCCCAAGTGGCTATGCTTCCTTTCACTTTGCTTGCTTTCTCAGCTCCTCCAGTTACTGGATGTGAGTGAAAGTCGCTCAGTCCTGTCTGACTCTTGCGACCCCGTGGCTGTAGTCCCTGGAATTCTCCAGGTCAGAATACTGGAGTGAGTAAGCTGTTCCCTTCTCTGGGGGGTCTTCCCAACCCAGGGATCGAACCCAGGTCTCCCGCATTGCCAGCAGATTCTTTACTAGCTGAGCCACGAGGGAAGCCCAATCACTAGGAGTCCCCTTTCTCTCCCAGCAGGATATTGCTCTGTAAGCCAATGTTCCAACTCTTGTATCCTCTTTGCCGGCTCTCTGTGTGAACCGCCTCTCCACTGTCGCCCTCTTTGGGACCCCTGATTTACAGCCCCTCTACTTGAAGCCTATAGAAGGGGTCGGCAGAGGATCAGATGGTTAGATAGCATCCCTGGACTCAATGAACATGAATTTGAGCAAAATCTCAGAGATACAGGGGTCGCCAAGACTCGGACTGAACAACACCTTCCTATTTTGCTCGCCTTTAACTCTCCGGAGAGTCTGCTTTTCTCTAAACTTCTCTCCTTGCCTACCCGCAACCTTCAAGACTTCCTCTCTTTCATGTTGCCGTCTCTTCACAAGTTCCTCACCAATTCTCTTGTCATCGATTCTTCCTCAGGCTTTTTTCAGTTTTCTCTTTCTCTCGATGTCTTTGCTTCTCATGACACCCCACCACACCACACCACCCCCCACTATTTACAGGAATGGCAGCTGAATAAGAAGCCCTCCGCCTGCAAGAGCCAAATTCCAGCTGGTGGAATTTGGCAGGGAAGAACCACAGGGGTCAAGTGGCTGGCCCAGGTCACCCACCCCGACACAGGATCAGGGGAAAGGTCATTACGAAGACAAGGCCCGAGGAGACACGGGGGCTGAGAGGGAGTGGGTCTCAGGAGCAGGGCGGCTTCCCAGAATCCCAGGACCTGGGAGAGGACGTGGCCTCCCGGGGCCGAGAAGGCAAGGCTGAGGACCGCGGAGCGTAAATACCCACCTCGTGGAAGAGAATTTTATGGGGTGCAGGAAGTGCAGAGGGGACAGTAAATGGTTTTAAGACGGAACAAGGTGCCCGGCTTCAGTGCACACTTTAAACCAAAAGGGAGGTGCCCCTTCACCGCTCACGGAGAAGTCTGAGTTTGCTGGGATTTGTGGGGCGGGCGGGTGGATTCAGATTCAGCAGAGACCCTCAGACCCGGGGTACCGAGGGAAGCCGAGTGAGAGCGGCACGTGTGACTAAGAAAGAGAGAAACTCACGCCGCGCTGCTGAGACAGCTGCAGGCCGGCTCTCCGCTTCCGGATGTGGGAAGCTGCAGGGGCCATCAGTGAAAGGGCGGGGGCGGCCTTGGGAAGCGGCCTAAAGGGAGACAAGCTGTCAGGGTGCAGGTAGTGGAGGGAAGCCGGGTCTGCCCCTGCACCTTGGGAAGGTGAGGCGGGCGGGTTCGAACAATAGTGTAATCTCTGAGGAAGGTGACTGCAGGAAATTAAAAGACGTCTGCTTCCCGGAAGGGAAGTTAAAAAGCAAAGGCATCACATTGACAACAAAGGTCCCTATACTCAAAATAACGTAATGTCAGTCGCTCAGTTGTCTCCGACTCTTTGCGACCCCATGGAGTCGGACTCTTCTGTCCACCAGGCTCCTCTGTCCCGGGAATTCTCCAGGCAAGAATACTGGAGTGGGTGCCTATTTCCTTCTCCAGGGGGAATCTTCCTGATCTACGGATCAAACCATGTCTCCTGCAATGCAGGCACATTCTTTACTGTTTGAGCCACCAGGGAAGCTCAGATATAATGTAAGTGCAATGGAAGTAGTTGAGATGAGTGGCAAATTCAAGTTGTGTTTTTTGGAATATCATGGAATTTCCCCCCCAAATCTTTTCCATGCTTCGATTGAATCCATGGATATGCAGATACGAAGGGTCGACTCTATTTTCTTCTCTCCAAATAGCAAATTCCTAGCAAATATGTAACATCATATACAGTTTCAAATTAAGTTCACAGGCTTTTTGTTTGATTTTGCTTTAACCTGTCATGTAACATACTGCCATTGAGTCTTTGAATGTGGCATCTAACCAAAAACAGCTGCATATGGTAACCCTCTGTATGAGAGGTGTAAATAGGTAAGAAGACATTTTTGTGGACTATTTTTAAAACATGATAAATGGTATTGTCAACGTTATTCATGACTTAAATATCATGTATACGTTATAGATCATCTCCGTTTCAACAATTATGTAAGGGGAACACTGGAAAATAAAAATTTTATCATGTTCTTATGCAGTGCTTAAGCAACTGAATGTTTTATCTGAAGAGCCTATGATATAAAAATTAGAATCAAAGTTTTGTGTTTTGAATGCTGGTCCATAAAGAAGGCTGAACATAGAAGAACTCATGTTTTTGGACTGTGGTGCTGAAGAAGACTCTCGAGAGTCCCTGGGACAGCAAGGTGAGTCGTCTAGGACCATCAATCTCTTGGGGCTGCTTTGAGGAGGGCAGGAAGAACTCCATCTTGAGGCCTGTCAGCCATCTTAAGACAGCAGCTGAACTGGGCCTGAACTTTGCCCCAAAATGAGGAAACCATCCTTAAAGTAAAATCAGGTCTCCTTGGAGACCTCTCTCCCCACAGATGGCAAAGACTGGAGTTAAGGTCAGGCTGCCCCAGTTAGATTAACAATGAAGATATCCCCCTTGAAGTATAATTACTGTTCCCCTTTAACCTTCATTGTTAGTTCTCGCTACACCTACATGTTGTAAAACTAAGTCATAGACATAAAAAAAGTTGCAAACATGTAAACACTCATTCAGTGAGGGGTATAAAACCAAGTCTCTTGAAAATGTCGGGGTCCTTCTTTGGAACCGATTCCCCTGGAACGTGCTGGGGTAATAAACTGTTCTCCACTGTCTTGACTGTCCTCCGAGGTGTGCTTTGCGACTCTGGATTCTCATTTTTCCATAACAAATCCTAAAGGAAATCAACCCTGAATATTCCCTGGAAGGACTGATGCTGAATCTGAAGCTCCAATACTTTGGCTACCTGATGTGAAGAGCCGACTCACTGGAAAAGACCCTGATGCTGGGAAAGATGGAAGGCAGGTGGAAAAGAGGATGGGATGGTTGGATGTCATCATGGACTTGATGGACAGGAGTTTGAGGAAGTTCCAGAGATGGTGAAGGGCAGGGAACCCTGCCTGGTGCAGTCCATAGGTCTGCCAAGAGTCTGACAGGACTGAATGAATTAACAACAACCCACTCCAGTATTCTTGCCTGGGATCCCATGGACACAGGAGCCTGGCAGGCTACAGTCCCTGGGGATCTCAAAGAGCTCTGACTGAGCACTGCGACCATTTTATCTTTCTCTTTGATTCTAATGTTCATACAAGTAACCAGCATCACTGAAAATAATCTCCTAAAATGAAGTCTTTGTAGTCAATTTACTACCATGCTCATATAAAACAGAAAAGGACAGTAATACGCCTCCCTAACACTCAAGAAAGAACTTCAGCTCAAGCACCAGTCCCAAAGCTGAAATTCTAAACTAGTTCCTGAACACGTGATTTGATACTTATAAAATTATCAAGTGCCATGTCATAATTAAAATGACTTTTTCTTATAAATTACTACGTATTTCATGCTCTGTATCTGTTACCTCAGGATCTTACCTCGAGAGGAAATCAGACCCTGGGCCTCTCACAGCAAGGGCTGAATTTATTTGGGCTAGAGGAATGGTTCGGGAATAGGGAGGTGTGAAGTGACTGGAGACTATGGATAGGGCGCAGACAGTACCCCGAAGGCGCAGCTTAACAACAAAAACAAACACAAGTACCTGACGTTTCCAATGGTCGACCGCACCTACCAAGTCTCAGCTTTGGGATCTGGCTGTAGAATCACTTGCATCGAAGTGAGGACGCAACACTCCTCAGCCATTGGTATCAGAAGAATGCCATAGCGAAGGGCGAAGCGTAGGGCACACGCCTGCGCCTGGGCGTGAGGGGCCTAGCGAGCAGGCCAAGCCTGGCCAAGAGGACACCTGCTGTGTTCTTCCTTTTGGTTCCCAGGTATCTTGTCAGGGTTTAGAAGTACATGAAGGTCTTTCCCATCTTGTGTTGCATCATTGATTCCTTACTGTAACAGTTTTAAAGTAAAAACTTAAAATTCTGTGGATAATTGCGTCGGAGATTAAGGTTTCCTCTTAACAGGATTCCTGCTGATGAGGCTGAAGCAGTTCAGTATGGGAACTGAAACCTGGTGTGGTGGCCGGGCTGGGGGTGGGTAGGGTGGGTAGGGGTTGATGCGGGGTGGTGGCTGGACCCAGAAATATTCCTGCAATTAGAATTAATTTAAGCAGTTTAAGTAAACAAGAACTGGCTTTGTGCAGGGATGACAAGCTGGAATGTGAAACACACAGCTTTTAGTAACACCTCATAGTAACACCCAGAAGGAGAAAAATATCTTGACATTTCACTTCAAAGATCAAGCTTATTAGTCACTGCAGCAGCCCAGTGACAATGCACCCTGAGGGGAATGCAGGCTGGAGCAAAACAGGTACCATTCTGAGCTTTGACGTAGTAGCCTTGGTAAATCAGGAACAGCCTCTCGGGCCCATCGTACTCCTCAGGAAGTCCAGGTACGTTTAGAGGAGTCTCTCCTGGTTTTCAGATCTCCCAGTTATGGGGTGATGACCCCAAATTTTATTTTGTATCTTAAAGAGCCAAAAATCATATTGGTGATGGATTTCACTGTTGACTCAATGATTGCTGCCAGACCTCCATATTCTTTATCTTTTAGGCACCTGGGAGGATGTTAATCAATATGGAAAAAGATACATAATAGTTCTGATGTTAGCAACACTAGACTTTTGAGTTAATTACTTTCCTTTGTTATAAATCACTGTACTCCTTTCACTTGTTATAAATTGCTGTATCTTTGCTATGTAAGAATGTAACATTATTTAGTGCTTTCTGAGAGTGGCACCAGACTTTGAGAAGAACAACACAAATAAGACTTCTGGTTGACAAACGCTTATCAGAAAAAAGGCTGTAAATTGTTAATTGGCCCTTTTGGCCGGAAGATGATGTAAATCACCTAAGACTTGTGTATACAATTAGGTATGCAGAGAGAAAAGCATGGTTTTGATAAGAGTCTGGGCTGCTAACGCTGCATAACTTTGTATTACCCATTGATCTCTATGTACAATCTAAAAGGTGTAAAAGGCCTTTCTAGACAATAGAGGCCGGGCTAGTCACTGGAAGGACTGGTTTCCCCCGTGTCTTCTCTTTACTCTATTTTCTGGCTGAATTCCCATCTGGGGCGTGGAGGCTCGCCATGTCTACTTACTTGCCCCGGCTTCTAAGATCCACGAGAGGGGGAGCCCAAGGTGGGGCACCCCCCACTATTCAAGAGGACGCCGGTGGCCTAACGTAGATGGTGCAAGTTCCTTGTCTGGAACTTTATTGGCTTTCCACGTAAACCAAGTTATTCGGCATCTTTTTCTCCACTTAATTTTCCTACTACACTATTTCTTCCTAATCTAATGTTATATTTCTAATTAATTAAATAAATAAGGTTTCCTTGCCTATCCATCTCCCCTTCGAATCACCCTGGATCCACCGGGCCTGGACCCCGGAAAATTACTATATATTTCATGCACGATATGTGTTACCTCAGGATTTTACACTGAAAGGAAATTAGACCACTGGCCTCTCAAAGTAACAACTGAATTTACTTGGGGAGGAAAGGCGGGGGATTAGGAAGGTCTGAAGTGACCTGCGACCACAGATTTAGAGTAGAGGGGACACTACGGGTGGAGTTAACAAGACTGAAAAGCAAAAAACAGTACCTCACTATTCCCAGGGAGCCCGCACCTACCAAGTCTCAGCTTTAGGAATTGCTGTAAACTCACGTCCTTCAAGTGGAGACACCAGAGACTCCCAAGCGTTAGGTTCCAGAGGAAAGGGACAATGAGGGGCGGATCCTAGGACACATGCCTGCATGTGGATGTGTGTCTAAACGTGTGAGCGGGGCCGAGCGGGGCCGAGCGGGACATCTTGTCAGGGGTAAGTAGTACTTCAGGGTTCCTCACATCTCATATTGCATCATTGATTACTCATTGGTTTAAGTAACTAACACTTTTAATAAAACCTTAAAATTCTGTGGAATAATCACAATGGAAAGAAAGATTTTGGCATAACATTTGGAGTCCTGCATGTCCGACGACAGAGGATGAGACGGTTGGATGGCATCACTGATACAATGAGTTTGAGTAAACTCTGGGAGTAGGTGATGGACAGGGAGGCCTGGCGTGCTTCAGTCCATGGGGTCACAAAGAGTCAGCCATGGTTCTTTGGTTCAGTGACTGAATCAAATTGTATTTGGAGACCTGCTGATGAGGCTGAAGTGATTTAGAGGCCTGGGAACTGAAACCTGGTCTGGTGGCCAGGTTGGGGTTGGGTGAGGGTTGATGTGGGGTGCTGGTGGGGTGGGGCTGGATGTGGGGTGCTGGCTGGACCCAGGAATATTCCTGCAATTAGAATTTAAGCAGTTTAAGTAAACAAGAACTGGCTTTATGTAGGGATGAAAAGCTAGAATGTGAAACACACAACTCTTGAAAGGGCTACTTCATACTCACACTTCTAAGGAGGAAAAATGTCTTGACATTCCACTTTTTCAAGGATCAAGCTTATTAGTCACTGCAGTGGCCCAGTGAAAGTGCACTCTGAGGGGAAAGCAGGATTGAGAAAAGCAGGCACCATACTGTGCTTTGGACATTCTGGCCTTGGTATTTCAGGAAGGGTCTCTTGGGTCCATCCACCTCTTCAGCAAGGCCAGAGAAGTTTGGCAGAGTCTCTCCTGGTTTTCAGATCTCCCAGTTATTGATTGATGACCCCCATTTTGTTTGGCAGTGTTTTAACATACATAGCGCCCAGTTAAAAGACACTGAGTAGAACTTCCCTGGTGGTCCAGTGGTAAATAATCTACCTGCCAATGCATAGGACCCAGGTTTGATCCCTGGTCTGGGAGGATACCATGTGCCTCAGAGCAACTAAACCCGTGCAACACAAGTACTGAGCCTGCGCTCTAAAGCCTGTGCTCTGCAACAACAGTAGCCACAGCAATGAGAAGCCTGCACACAAGTAACTAGAAACTTGCTTCTCCTTGCTACAGCTAGAGAAAGCCCACATGCAGCAAAAACAGGCTTAGCACAGCCAGGAAAAAAAAAAAAAAAAGACTGAGTCCTCTGGACTGACCAAAAGAAGCATCAAAATGCCAGTCTCCAACCATACACCAGCCAAGTTTCTCTGGAGAATTCATAGCCCGATTGCTGCAAAAAGAGGAAGAAGCCAGCACAATGAAGACTTGGCATAGCCAAAAATGAATTTTAAATAGTATTAAAGAGAGAAAAAAAACTTTTAATGAGAAATGAACTCTTCTTTATCAAGTCTCTGTACCATGCTTATGATGACAAAGCTTCACATACTTATATGAGAAAAACTTGTTTACATCATAATGTATAATACTTAAGTCAGTACTTCAGTGTAATGGAATGTCAAATTACTATAGGATCACTTCACTGTCATTAGGCAATTTATTTCTTGTTGAAAAATTGTAATATATTTTCTCTCATTTCTTTGTTGTCTGTTTCTGAAAGATCTGTCAGTTGTGGACAACAAAGCGCATTGTAAAATATAAAGTCTTAAGACATTAGAATATATTTTCACCAAAATTATCAACTTGGCACTATTTATGAATCTGACTGAACTCACGTGCTAAAGGAACTGTCTTTCTTTACATTTACAGGGCACATACTATGTTCCCTGTCATTGTCGACATGCATTTTAATGTTACAAAAGTCTCAAAATAACCCTCTGACTTATGTATTTGTTAGTGTAAGGCAGGAAAGAAATGTAAATTAAACATTAAATCTGGGTCATAACATGTGGATAGAAAGAGTAACGCTAAGAAAAAACTATTGAAAAAAAAAAAGAAATAAGATGGCAGGATTTAAGAGATTAGCACTGAAACATATATATTACCATATATAAAAGAGCCTGTGGGAGTTTGATGTATGAGCAAGTGCTCTGGGACAATCTGGAGGAATACGGTGGCGAGAGAGGTGGGTTCAGGAGGGGAAGGGACATATGTATGCCTATGGCCTATTCATGTTGATGTACAGCAAAAACCGTTACAATATTGAAAAAAAAAAAAATTAAGTGATGATGAGTTAGGCCTGAACACAGAATCAAAGCTTTCCCACACCTAACACATTTGTGTAGTTTTCCTCCAGTTTGAATTTTCTGAGGGTCAAAAAGTTGATATATTTTACCACATTCTCTACATGTCTAAGTTTGCACTGCCCTATGGATTCTCAGATGATCTGCAACGTCATTCCCTGTGACTGAAGGGTTTGCCACATAATAGCGTTTATATGGTTTCTCTCCTGTATGAACTGCCTAGTGGGCAGTTCATGCTGAACATGCACTAGAAACTGCCACATTCATTTCACTTGTATCTTTTCTACGCAGTATGAATTCTCTGAATTATAAGGCCTGAACACTGACTAAAGGCTCTGTCACACTCACGACATTTGCACTAAAATGTTTCTCACAACTGTCACATCTCTAATGTTTCTGTCTAGTATGAATTCTCTGATGGTTTCTAAGTTCATCGTTTCAAATAAAGCACTGGCCTTATACATCATATTTATATGGTTTCTCTCCTGTCTGAACTGCCTGATGATGAGTTATGGATGACTGTGCCTAAATGGTTTGTCACAATTTTTATATTTGTAAGGTTCTCTCCAGTATGAATTCTCTGATGAACTGCAAGGTTTGCATTCACACTGAAAGCCCTGCCACATATACCTCATTTATATGGTTTCTCTCCAGTATGAACTCTCTGATGAATACCAAGATTTCCAGTATGACTAAACGCCTTGCCACACACATCACATTTAGGTGGTTTCTCTCCAGTATGAACACTCTGGTGAACAGCAAGGTTTGAACTTGCTCTGAAAGCTTTGCCACACACATCACGTTTATATGGTTTCTCTCCAGTATGAATTCACCAATGAACTGCAAGGTTTGCAGTTTGACTAAAGGCTCTGCCACAAATATGATATTTATGTGGTTTCTCTCCCGTATGGAATCTCTGATGAACTGCAAGCTTTGCAGCTTCATTAAAGGCCATGCCATATATCACATTTATGTGGTTTCTCTCCAGTATGAAGTCTCCAATGAACAGTAAGTTTTGCAGTGTGACTAAACACCTTGTCACATATATTGCATTTGTATGGCTTCTTTCCAGTATGAATTCTCTGATGAACTGCAAGGTTTGAAGTTTGACTAAAGGCCTTGCCACATACATCACATTTATGTGGTTTCTCTGCAGTATGAATTCTTCAATGCATTGCAAGTTTTGTAGTTTGATTAAAGCCTTGTCGCACATATCGCATTCATATGGTTTTCCTCCTGTATGGATTCTTTGAGGTCTAGTGAGTTCTGAGTCCTGAAGAAAGGTTATGTCACACTCATTGCATTTGTCAGGTCTTTTCTTTTGTGTTTCATGGCCTAGTAGCAGTTCTGAAGGGTGCATAACAGCATTCTCATGTTTATGAGAAAAGCCTTTGCAGACATTACGAGTTCTCTGAGATGATAAACCTGAGGCGCTGACGTTTGTCACAACTTGACTACATTCAAAAATTATCCGTTCAGATTGTACCCTCTGCAATTCATCCTGAAAGGTGGATCCGTGCCTTTCAAAAGGTCTATTTCCTGCATCACTTCTACCATGATGGTCTCTTCCATCAGTGAGGTTTTGTTATGGGATGTAGACATTCCTTTGTCATTTCTTTCATCATCTGTCCACAATCAAAGTCATGTATGCTTTCCTGGATCTTCCTGAGGTAAAAATCTTTGATTTCAAGGCTTTCAGCTCTTCCAAACATCACTCTTTGAAAAATTTCCCCTTTCTCATTGTTTGCTTTTGCCTGTAATTTCTTGGTCATATGTATATGAGACATATCTAGAAGACATAAAGAACCACAGGTATTCTATTAGCTACAATTCATAAATAAATTATTTCTTGTCAAACACATGATATTATACCAAAAGTCCTATCCATCCTGAACAGAATTGTGAATCTTCGTAATGATGATCTTAAAACTATAGAACACTGAAGGAATAGAACTCTTTAAAAAAGAGTGATCATGTGTAATTTAAATTCACTTTAGGGTAGTGTAGTTTCAAACACAATCAGAAAACATTCATTTTATGCAAACTCACGTCACTTCGCAAAGGAAACGTATTTTCCCACCATGACCTCAAAGCTCATCCTACTTTGTACTAAACACACTGCTGTCTCATAATTGAGGAGAAATGAATGGTATATTGTACACATTTTATGCATACTTATACATATTTAAAAGGTAAAGAACATACAGGACTAAAGAGGTGACTCAGTGGTAAAGAAACTGCCTGCCAATGCAGAAGACACGGCACAGGGGGATACAATCCTTGGGTAGGAAAGATCCCCTGGAGCAGGAAATCACAACCCAGTGCACTATTCTTGCCTGAAAAAAATTCCATGGATAGGAAAGCTTGGTGGGCTACATTTAATGAGATCACAAAGAGGACTGAGCACCTGAGCAAACTAGCATCAATCAGGCAATTCACTGGAATGGTAAACGATGCAAAAGAAGCATTCTAATGAATAATGTGAAAAATAAAAGGAAGTTAGTAACTGTTCCACAAATACTGCATTGAGAAAATAAAGAATTCTGCAAACTATATATATATATATATTTTTTTTTTTTTTTTTGCTGGACCATGTGGCTTATGAGATCTTGGTTCCCTGACCATGGATTAAATCCATGCTCGCTGCAGTGAAACTACTGAATCCTATCCACTGGTCTGTCAGGGAATTCCCTAAAATAATTTAAAAAATAAGCAAATAAACACTTTTCTAAATACCTCTTAGAAATCTATCAGTAGATAGACATATACGCATTTTATGACTATTAAAAAGAATCATTAATAAGTGGTTCATGTAAGTTCTATTGGGTAATACAAAAAGACTGTCATTTTTTAAAAACAAAAAATAAGTGAAACATTCTCTGCTTACACAATAATCGTTCAATACATCAACTCCCTATCTACACAGTAACCTAAACTCACCCAGTTCATTGGCTCCAAGATACATGTAAAGGAACAAGCTTTGGGGCTTCCCTTGTGGCTCAGAGGTAAAGAATCCGCCTGCTAGTGCAGGGCATACAGGTTTGATCCCTGATCCGGGAAACCCCCACATGCCTCAGAACAGCTAAGCCTGTAGGCCACAAGTGATGATTCTGTGCTCTAGAGCTGGGGAGTCACAACTACTGCGCAAACACACAGAGACCACGCATTGCAACAAGAGAATCCACTAGAATGAGAAGTTCATGCACTGTAACTAAAGCAACAAAGACCCAGTGCAGCCAAAAACAAACAAATTTTAAATAAATTTTTAACATACTGTTATGAAGATAAAGGAATGTGATTGGGAAACCTAGTTAACTAGAGTCAGAGACAACTCTCTTGGGAACGAAATGTAAAATAACAACATACAAGATGTAATGTAGATGAGACATGTGGCAATAAGCATGACAGGAAGTAAATATATCTTTTAAGCAAAAGTAACCTTTGAGGCAAACTCCCTGTGGTCCAGTAGTTAGGATGATGTGCTTCCACTGTAGGGGGCACAGATTCCATCCATGAATGGGGAACTAAGAACCAGACTGCCATGTGGCACAGCAAAAATATAATAATAATAATGACTTCTAATTTTTTCTATAAAACATGCAAGAGTCTATGCCACCTAACAGCACTAATTACCACAGGAGGGGGACAAGGGGAAGTAAATCCCTGTGAAATACCTCATCACATGCTACCCAAAGTCAAGCAACAAAATTGACAGGAGTCAAATGACAGATTGTTGCAGAACATATAAAGACCTTGCCTTTGGGACGTCTTTCCTTGGAGTCCAATTTCCATGCAACCTCTCTCTTTAAACAACAACAACAACAAAAACCACCTTGTTAATTTAGAAACAGCCATCTGTAGGTCAGAAGTACTTTGCATTTTCCTTAATAAAATGTAATTTTGAGGTAGGATTTGGAAAGGCTGCAGGTTGGACATCTATAATCAGCTACCCTCCACTTGCATGCCCTGAGACAAGATATAGGTGGGCTCGGTTGAGGAATTTACAGCCAACAAAAACAGGGTGAACAGGCAGTTTGTCTCTTAATTCAAGGGAACAATCATGGCAAGGACAAAGAAAGGAAAAAACCCTGTCTGATAAAGGAGACAATACACAAGTGCAGAAAGGCGCCTTGCAGTTAAAAGTCCGAGGATCAGTCCAGGCCATAATGAGTTTTGCTCCTCTGAGAAGCCTTTACTTCAAGATCCAGGGTGTGCGTGTTTACCCAAGGGGAGTGTCCTGAGACAATTTAACCAGGGGGGACAAAGCAAGGTGATTGGCCCACATTTCTCATACCTTTCTAACTAAAAACACACTTCTTACTTTCCTTAAGCAACCATGAGCTGTCTGTTAGATTAGCATTTTGTAAACTGGTGAACATAAATACCAGTGATAGTTTCTAAGAATATTTGCTTTCTTATAGAGAACATCTCAGGGTGGCACCAAACGTATTCATTAATAGTCCAAAATCTCTTTAGTTCGTCTGTAACAGGAAATGAGTTTTCAGTAATCTGTGTTTCAGAATCTTATTTAATTGGAAATGAACTAGATATTCAATGAACTTTCATCACTTAGTTTAGCACAATCCTAGAAATTCAGGTTATAGAGATTATTTTAGACAGACATTTCTAAGGTATAACTATTCCTAACAGAGTTTATCTAAAAGCTCCATTTGCATTTGCATTCTTTCCTTAAAAGTTTCTTCACTCGAGTTACTTTAAGTGTTGACAAACTAACAACATTAAACCTAGGTACAATAAAAGTATTAGACAATGTTCAAGACACAAGACATGTCTTAATTAGATTAGCAAACAAACATTAATATTAGATATTTAATATTGAATATTTCCCAGTTCACGTGAACCTGAAATTCATTTAGGTTAATTTCTCTTGTAATCGTTTGATTTGTAAGTGTTTACTTTTTTATTTTTTAACAAACAATTAAATTAGAGCTCATTTACAAATTCATCTCAGCAATATAATCCAAAAACAAAGACGCACAATGAGACAAACATAAACTCAGATCGACAGACATGAGAGCTCTCATACTTTCCTGCTTGAGATTTAAAATGTCTCTTTCACCTTTTTCATCCCACCCCCCGCCCCATGGTTTAAAATTCTAATTTGCCCAAGACTGACATCCTTGGAAAAATGGGTTACGTACTTCAAGGACATGGCATAGGTTGCATGCTATGCAGGGTCGCTTCAGTCCTGTCCAACCCCCTGCAACCCCGTGGACTCTAGCCCACCAGGCTCCTCTGTCCATGATGGGACTCTCCAGGCGAGAATACTGGAGCGGGTTGCCATTCGCTCCTCCAGGGGATCTTCCCTACCCAGGGATCAAATCCACGTCTCCTGTGTCTCCCCCAGGGGCTGGAGGTTCTTTAACACTAGAGTCATCTGGGAAGCCCTGGCAAAGGTTAACTTTCAGCTTTTTTGGGGGGTAGGTCTTTTTAACAAGCTTGCTGTTTTCAATTCCACATGTAAAAAGAACCGGTTTTGCACTTTCAAAGAAAAAAAAAAAATTCATCTTAACCAGTTTTCTCCAGAGTCTAAACAATATGGCTATCCTGTATCAAACAAGTTATCTTTCCTTTCTATAGTCATACATTTATGGCTAAAATACAGATCAAAGAGTGCTCAAATTGACTGTGATAACAGGGCCAGAAGGACTGATAAAAATCTTGGAACGTCCCTCCAAGGAGATGGGGGTGTTGGATCAGAAGAATCTAAAGGGGTAAACAAACTTGCTAGAGTGGGGGAACCTGGGCTCCCCATCCTCAGTCAGTGACTAGGGCAGATAGAAGGGGACCAGCTGATGGAGAGGGAGACAGAGGGGTTGGGAGGGCTGTAAGGCCGCAACAGGACAAAGAATGGAGAGAGAAAGGCAGTGGGGGACACTGTTGGAGCTGTGGGCCAGCTAAAGAGAGTTGACTTAAAAAGTGAAGATTTGATCAGCTAAAATATAATGTGACATTGTAATATGGATAATCATCTTCACAAATTGCGTAGTTCTTTTTTCAGTTGTAACTTCTCTTTAGACAGTTTTAAGTTACCTTTATTTACCTCATGGTAGGCAGAGAGGAGGATCCAGGAGCCAACTTGGATGGTGCTAAGCCTGGGGTTGGTTGGCAAGGGCCCCTGCAAAGGCTGAACAATCTCAAGGTTTGTCCCCTATCATATCTATGGTGCTGCAAGACTTGCACTCACAGGAGACAGTCAGGACATTCACCCTCAGGGCAGTTTCCACGCAGGTTAGAAGCAAGGTCAGAGGAATGCACTGCTTTGTCTTGAAGCCTAAACAAGACTAATTATTTAATTTCCCTAACACCCTGGTGGCTCCCTGGTAAGAATCTGCTTAGTAATACGGGAGACATGGGTTCGATTCTTGTTCTGGGAACATCTCACATGTCACGGAGAATACGTTGATGAGCCACAAATACTGAGCTTGTACGGTAGAACTACTCAAGCGCGTGTGCCTATGGCCCAGGCTTCACAACAAAAGAAGCCACCACAATGAGAAACCATGCTCCCTGCAACCAGAGCGTAGCGCTCACTCGTCTCAAATAGACAAAAGTCCACACAGCAAAAAACACCCAGTACAGGCCTAAAGAAATGACCTTGCCTTCATCTCTGTGGGTGCTACAGCACCACTCGAGGGTGCTGTACATTTCACATGTCGAAGAACAGAACCCTAAGTATGGAGAAGAAAAATCTCCTGTGAGAGTTCACAAACATTAAACATCTATTTTCTCACAGAACTCTCCCACTTGGAGAGTTTCCCAAACCCCATGAACGGTGTGGCTTCCTCTCTGTCCTTGTGACAGTTGCCCTGTGATCACACTGTGGATACTTTCCCACTCATCTGGATGTTTGCTATTAGCACCTCATTCTCCACAATCCAGGGGTCTTCTTCCTTGTGCCACAAGAATGGGGATAACGTTCAGATCAGAAACAGAAGTTCCTACTCAGAAGTAATGCTATATACTGTGGCTTCTTCCAGAATCCAGCCTCTCTCTCTCTTTTTTAAATAAATGTAGTCTGTGATTTTTAATACATTGGTGTATTCATTTCTTCTGGCTCGGGTGAGTGTTCGTTCCTGCTTGGTCTTTCTCCAAGTTCAGCAAGTAGGGGCTACGCTCCAGTTGCAGTGCTCGTGCACCTCACTTGCTGTGGCTTCTCCTGGGTGCACGGGCTTCAGTAGTTGTCCCATGTGGGCTCAGTAGTTGCAGCTTCCAGGCTCTAGAGTGCTGGGTCGTAGTTGAGGCACACAGGCATAGCTGTGGGATCCTCCCAGACCAAGGATCCAACCTGTGTATCCTGCATTGGCAGGTGTAGAATCCAGCTCTTTCGTCAGCCAAGGAGTGAGGACATTACAAACTGACAGAAAAATACTTCTCAAATGAATTTACTATCTGCCACCTTCTGAATGCACAGGGAACAGCAGGGATCTAGTTCCTACCTAAGAACTACTGAACCAAGAACACAGGGCTAGAAAACAGGCAACTGGATATTTCAACGTTTGAAATCAGCTTTATAAACACTCTGGCTGTGGAGAAACTCCTTGTATATCACACAGTGAGCAGGTCACCTGAAGGAAAGACAAGTTTAAACTCCTGATACCAACCATGAAGCTTTACATGTATGAGTCAACAAGCTTTTGAGCTTAGTCAAGAAAAACAGGGGATCTCAAAAGGTTCAGAGGGAACGTGCAGAGGCACCCCATGGCAGATCCCTACATCAGAGGGAAGGGATCCTCACCCACAGACAGCAGGTTCCTGAGGGTCTCCACCATCACATCCTGGGACAAGGTCCTCTGGGCAGGGTCCAGGCATTCCCACTCCTCAGGAGTGAAATCTAGGAACACATCCTTGAAGCTCAACTGTGCCTGAAATGAAAACAGATTCTTCCAATGGGCCCTGAGGAGGACTCTTAGTTTCACACAAAATGAGAAGAGGTGAGAGGGATAAAGCTCAATTCAGTTGAAGTAATAGTCTGATAAATCCATTAAAAGCTGCTTGAACCAAACTGTTGGTCTCTAATCTAATTTAAAATTTCCTCTTTTCTCCTAAGATTATGATATCCTACAATCAACATGAATTTGTCATGTATGTGGAAAATACATGAAAAATACACAAATTAAAACCAGCACTGGGTTGTCTATGCAGAAGTGTTACATTCAACACACTGACTGACGTAGTGTCACTATCTAGATGAGTTACAGCAAGACTGGTGTCTTCAGAGACGACAAAGTCCACAGTGACTTTAAAAGAACACATATTGTGATGATGACGACACCATCACACTGACGACAGGTGTTTCAGCATGTCCTACACACTAAGCATTATTCTAAAGACTTCACACGGATGAACTTGTCGTCAACAAAACAGCACGTTAGAGAAAGATCTCGTCCACCTTACTGGGGAGAAAAATCTTTCACTCTAAGAAATCGCTCAGATCAAACCATTAAGAAATGAGGCAACAGCACCTGAGCTCAGGTGGTCGGGAGAGACAACTGAACCTAAAGAATCAACCAGTTAACTAGCAGAGAAGGAAAGTGCATCCACAGAGAGTTCCCTGAGAATACCTGAGACAAGTTCAAGGCAGCTGAAATACAACAGAACAGCATAAATGGTCACGATACAGGGTCACACCCTCTCCCATGACAACCCACACAATGTCAATAATCTTACTACAATTTACATCATTCATCTAGTGATGTAGAAACATCAACGCCATGAAATACACTTAAGACACAACTGAAACTGCTACAAAGCATACACCATTATTTATGAGAGGATGTTTTGTAATAAAACCATGGAGTTACATATCCATGCATTCATGCATGCGTGTGTAAACACACAATTGATCAAAACAAGAGTTGTCTTTATTTTTTTTCTTTCATTCTATCAAATTTCATTCAGCATCAGCTTTGTGCCTCAAACTTGAAATACAGCAGTGAACATGATGGAGCTTACGATCTAGCAGCCAGCCAGCCAATTTCATCCACAATTTTAACATAACTTCTGAAATAAGTGCTCTGACAAAGGCCTGGTGCTAAGACAAGATTAAACAGAAAGTCTTAAGCTACATTGAGAAATCAGACAAGGTCTCTGTGAGGAAGAAACTTAGGATTGGCGAGGTGGGAAACAGAAGAGTGTTGCAAGCAGAGAGAACATCCTGAGTGCCAGCTCTGAGGCACGAAGATATTTACTGAACAGAAAGTCAGTCAGTGTGACTGGGACACAGGGAATGTACATGGGGTGGTGCCAGGCAGAGGCTAATTTATGCAAGATCTATGGATTTAGGACTTTATTCCAAAAGCTACTGGAAGTCACTGAAGAATCTGCAAGAGGAAAGTTAGACACCTAGATTTGTTTATCAGAGCTCAATCTGCTGTGTGTGGAAGTTGTTGTTTACCTGCTTACTCATGCCACACTCTTTGCAACCCCGCTGAGGGCATCCCGCCAGCTCCTCTATCCATGGAATTCTCCAGGCAAGAATACTGAGTGGGTTCTCAATCTCTTCTTTATTTTACTTCTTCATTCAGTAACTTTGTCAACATTCTATTTCTTTTTCAAGCTCATTTATTTTGCTTATTTTGGGTCCTTGCTGTGAGTGGGCTTTCTCTAGTTGCAGCTGTAGTGCCCGGGCTTCTCCTTGCAGTGGCTTCTCTGGTTTTGGAGCACAGGCTCTAGAAAGTGCGGACTTCCGTAGTAATGGCTCCAAGGCTCAAGGGCACAGGGTTTGTCGTTGTGGCCCATGGGCTTAGTTGCTCTGAGGCATCTTCTGGGACCTGGGATGGAACCCGTACACCCAAAATTCGCAGGCACACTCTTAGCCACTATACTACCAGAGAACTCCCTAACATTATCTTATTCTAGTTCAAGAAAAATAAAAAGTAATCAAGCAGAAAATAAGATACAGATTTCTTCCAATCTTTATAAAACCTGTATTGAAAAATATGTGGGCCTCCCTATGGGTAAGTGGTAAAGAATTCACTGGGCAATGCAAGAGATGGCGGTTGTTGCCTGATCAGAGATCCCACATGCTGAGGGGCAACTAAGCCCATGAGTCTCAATTTCTGATCTGGAGCTGTAGAGCCCAGGAGGTGAATCTACTGAAGCCAGTGTGCTCTAGTGCCTGGGCTGCAAGACAAGAGAAGCCACCACAATGAGAAGCTGTGCACTGCAACCAGAGAGTGGCCACCACTTGCCAGACCTTGGGAAAAGACACTCAAGCAATGAAGTCAGAGTACAGGAAATGAATATATTTTAAAAATCATAATGTGACTTTTATAATTAATTTTAGGTATGTACTTATTAACAACATCAAAAATTTATTATTTTATTCCATTAAGAAAATACTGAATCAAAATTAGTAAAGTTGGAGAATTCCGTCATGGTCCAGTGATTAACATCCCTCACTTCCACTGCAGGGTTTCAGGTTCAATCCCTACTCAGCGAACTAAGACCCTGGAAACTGCATCACATGGTCAAAAAAGAAAGAAAAAAAAAAAAGGAGTAAACCTGATTTTACAGTTTAAATTAGATGGTCTAACGAAACACTCCCCAGACCTGACATCTCTTTCTGAATGTTTCGTTCCATGCCCAAACACTGAAGTTTTCAGGGAGGTGCTCATTTAGTTTTAAATGTACTGTAAAAAGTTGGAACTGATTTCCCCTCATTGGCCTCTTTGGCAGATTTTACTGTATACTGTACATGTTAATACCTGAGGTCCACCTACAGCTTCTCTACCCTGGTAAACAGAGAGCAGACAGTGCATCCAGATGGACCCTAAGCAACCCCTGCTGCCCAACAGCACTGAGACCCTGTCTCCAACCCATGGGTGAGAAGCCCTGCCCAGGACAGTGACCAGGGGAGTCTCCTCACAAGGCCAGGTCACCAGGTCATGGGGAGACGGGATCTAAGTGGAGAAAACAGGCCCTGAGGGAAGGCCCTGGGTTAGTGTGTGTATACAAAAGTCAGACAGGATATTTCAGAGTCAGACATGATTATCGAGTCCAGAGAAGGGCAATTCAGGAAGGACAGACTGAGAATCCACTGAGAATATGACCTTACCAGAGAAAGAGCCATGCCTGACTCCTGTTCTTTCCTCTTCTGGGCTTCTTCATCCATGAGTCTTCACAGTTCTCTCATGAAAGTGGAAAACATGCTGTTTAATGCTTAGGGTCAACACACCCCCTTCCTGAGCCCCATCAACACACACAGGGACGCCCTCACCATGAGGAACAGACAGTCCCCTGTGGCCACTGTCTCAGGAGGGACTCAGGACGGTCAACTCCTGCAGAGTCCAACATGGGACTTTCCCACACTTTCCCTCGGATCACACTCCTCTCCTGGTGAGGCCTCATGCACAAAGCAGCAGGGGATACCTCGGCTCACCCCACGATACCCTTCAGGTCACACAGCAGGCCCTGGTCCAGCCCCACTCAGAGCAGAGCACCATTCCCTCCCCCAGGGCTTGATCTCAGTCTCAGAAGTAGAGGCTAAGACCCCTGGTGCTCAATGCAGGATCCAGATCAGAATCATCTGCGGCTCTGTGCACATTCCTGGGGCGAGGCCCCACACGAGAACCTGAGGAGTCTGTCTGATGAGGGAGGGGTACAAAACATGCCCGGACCCCAACACATACCTTTCAGTAACAGCATTGCAGGCGGATTCTTTACCAGCTGGGCTACGTAGCTCATAACAGGTTCCAACTCTGGAAGAGCATCACGTAAACCCTCAGTCTGTTTATTTGTAGCTAGACCCAGAGCCTCAGTGTTTCGTACTGCAGCGTCTATTAAGTCTTTTATCTCAGTTATAGAGTTAATCTGTTTTTTAGTTTTGTTAGTATCATTTGGTCATAAGGGTGGCTTCCTTGTCCCTCAAGAATCAGAGTGGAGCCTAATTTAACTAGGAAGTCCCTTGAGTTAAAAGAGAGGTGACAGGCACAGAAATCGATGTAGAAACCACTGGCCATTGTTGGAGCATGAAGGGCGTTCCTGGAAAGCGGGCCCTGTGTTGGTGCTGATGTTCCCATTATGTATTTTTTAATGGCTGTTAAAATTTCCAGTCCTTCAAGTTAAGACGAAAAGGACTGTGCTGGTGTCTGAGGAATTCCATCTCGGCCCCCACTTCAGTGACCCCCAAGCTTCAGCACTAGTTATATACACGGTGCTGTAGGCAGAGCCACTTATGACCTCAAGGCCTGTCAGTGTGGGGAAACCATCCAAGGCTGAGGGGCCCCATGGATCTTAGGTGTCTGGGGCATTCCCTCCTCCAGTCCCCTGGCTGTCTATAAAAGGTCGAGTCCACCACAGTCTCTCCTCAAGCGCCCTTCTGTCCACAGATGGCATCCTGGGTTGGTCTGTGTACCTGGCCTTGTGGTCCATCATGGCCAGCTTGGCCTGCAAAATCTTACCTCCCCTCTGGTGGTCTCTGAGTGGACAAAGCTACAATCATCATTTCAGCCCTCTGTGTATTTCTCTGGAAGAGTTCAGCCTTTTCAACCATGTCCCTATTATCGAAAACTGAATAAGCCACTTGGAGCAAATCGCTCATAGGTGTCTGAGGACTAGCAGTTGCTTTTTGAATCTCGCTCCTGATGTCTGTGGCAGGGTGCGCTATGAAATGCATAGCCAAAAGGGCCTGTCCCTTGAGGGAGAAGGGATCCACACTCCTGTGTATATAGTTTGTCTGTGCTCTGTCTTTGTTGCTGTGTGGGCTTTTCTCAGCATGGGCTTCTCACTGCAGTGGCTTCTCTTGTTTCAGAGCACAGGCTCTAGGGCCTGGGCTTCAGTAGTTTCAGCTCCTGGGCTTAATTGCTCCATGACACATGGGATCTCCCTGGATTAGAGATAGAGCCCATGTGCCCTGCATTGGCACGTGGATTCTTTCCCAGTGAGCCACCAGAAAAGCCCCTGCTCTATTTTTTAAAGCTTCTATCAACCTCTCTTGAAATGCTTTCTGATTTTCATCTCACCCCTGTGGTACCACCTGCACTTTTTCATAATTGATAGGTTTAACTGCAAGTGTTTTCATAACTTCTGTTAAACAATCATGTAGCCATGGACCTGCCTCAGGGACAGTGGCAGTGCCCCCTGCCCCCCGCGTGGCCCTGTTGGGCTCGGGCAGCCCCTGGGTCAGCATGGACCCTAGCTGCCTGTGGGGGAGTAAAGTCTGCAAATCTCCCTTTGGATGAGATCAAAACATCTCATTAACTGGGTAAACTCCATCCTGGAAAGTTCAGGGTTCTCAGAAAAATGTATCAATTTATCTTCTGCTGACTTATGAACAAGGAGATGGACAAGGAGAAAGGTGGAGAAAGATGGACATGGAGAAAAGGGCTTCTCACAGAGGCGGAGCCATGGGGCAGTTGGTCCATAACTCACAGGCTGCAGGTGCTGTCTGGGCTGAGATTTGGCCCTTGGGTAACTCGGGGTACAGAGAAGGAGCTCCTGAATATAGTGGGCAGTCTCCCCACCCTTGGGTGCCCTTGACTCTGGGCTAGTGGCCTTGGCTGGAGCCCCGGCTGAGACAGTCCTTGCCATTCCCCTCCCTCGAGCAGTAGTTAGCTGTCCAGATGTTACGTTCCTGTGTCGCACTTCACTGTGCAGTTTAATCGGGACTTGTGCTTAAAGCTTTAGATGTTATCCCTTCCGAGTAGTCTCTCAGCCAGGTGTGAATGGCTGAGAAACTGTCCCAAAGGAATAATACAGAGTGTGTGTCCAGTGGCCTTGACAGAGAGCTTTCAGGAACTGGTCTGGCTGCAAATAGGAAGGAAAGGGTCAGGGGAGGAGGGTAAATCCTGGAAGTTGATTCCCTTCAGTATCCTTGTGCAGGATGTTGAGAATACCTCATAAGTGGCATTTATCCAGGCAGGACAGTCTTTTAAATGATGTCTTGTGTTTTTTTTTTTCCCTAGGACATATAACCCCCTAGTTATAGATTATGGGCAACTGATCTGCATCCAAAGATAGCTTACACTGCTGAGCTTCAGACCCAAGCCTAGAATATCTTCCTAACAACTCAATTAAACATTACAAGAATATGACAAAAGTACTATTTAAAAAGTGAATTTTAGACAGTAGATACTGATCTCAGCCAAACTAAAATTTAATATCTATTAAAACATAATTCCTTTCTTCTCAAATAATCCTCATTTGTCCCAAACGTAGCCAAGTTAAGATTAATTTGTTTGTAAAATGAGTCTGGTTAACTGATAACATAGGCTTGTAAAATTGGTCCAGGAAAGTGAGTGTCTTGATCACTAAAAATTGTACAAAGTACACCACAAGTGAAAAACACATTTCAAAAATATTAATTTATTTAATTTTGGCTGTGCTGGGTCTGCACTGCTGCTCGGACTCTCTATTTGCAGGAAGCAGGGGCTACTGTTTGCTGAGGTGCACTGGCTTCTCACTGAGGCGGCTTTTCTTTTGCAGAGCACGCACTCTAGGGGGTGTGGGCTTCAGTAGTTGTGGCTTCCAGGTTTTAGAGCACAGGCTCGGTAGTTGGCTCACATGGGCTTAGTTGCTCCACAGCATGTGGGATCTTCCCAGGTCAGGGATCGAACCCACGTCTCCTGCATTGATAAGGGAATTCTTTACTGCTGAGCCTCCAGGAAAGACCATGAGTTAATTTTCTTGCTGACAAACTTTACAACAAATATACTTACTGACTTTGAGTAAACCTGGGTACCATAAAAACATTGTGCTTAATAGCGATGTGTCTAAATGACATGTCTCTATTAAATAACAAGCAAACAACAAATTTTAATGCCAGATGTAAATTTCATACTAAATGTTTCTTGGGTCATACGAATCCAAAATCCATTTAGCTTAGTTTCTGTTATATTTAGAAATGTTTGGTTTGTAAGAACTTTTTTGAAAGACAGTTCAATAGAGCTCACCTACAAATTAACCTGAGCAATACATACATCCCAATAGAGATCTCACAGTTTCACTTTAAAACTTAGTCATAAAACAGGCATTGCAATGCAAAACTTACCAGCTTAGAGATATTTGAGAACTTCCCTGGTGGTCCAGTAACTAAGACTCAATGCTTCCAACGCAGTGGGCCCGGGTTCCATTCCTGGACGGGAAACTAAATCCCACTTGCCACAGCTAAGAGTCATTGCAGCCAAATAAATAATAAATAAGTATTTATTTTTTAAAAATACATAAATAACAGGTAGAATAACCTCAATTTATAGACTTAAGTTTTAACAGGGTTAGACTTAGAACATAGGAGAAAAATCCCCAAATTAAAAGAATGTCGATTTTCAGAACCTGTGAGCAGCACTCAGACAGTAAAATTTCTTCCTTCTCATATACCATCTACCCTGTCTCCTGCGCTAGCAACAAGACCCTTTCTGTGTCTCTAGAAATCTATACCATATTTCTGTGGCAGCCTGTGCTGACTGAAAAAAAAAAGAAAAGAAAAGATAGAACACTTGTGAGGCTTACAAGCAGAGGGGGAGAGGGTGCCGCCCAGAGTAATTAGTGGTCTACAGTTTTATAATAAAAGGAGAAGTGGGGAGGGGGAGAGTGTCCTTATCTCTCTCTTCTGCTTCTTCTTCTTGAGTTGTTCAGCAGCTCAAGTTGTGTCCAGCTCTTTGTGACCCCATGGACTGCAGCACACCAGGCTCCCCTGTCCTTCACCATCTCCCGGAGCTTGCTCAAACTCATGTCCATTGAGTCAGTGATGCCATCCAATCATCTCATCCTCTGCCCCCTTCTCGTCCTGCCTTCAATCCTTCCAAGCATCAGGGTCTTTTCTAATGAGTCACTTCTTTCCATCAGGTGGCCAAAATATTGAAGCTGAAGCTTCAGTCCTTCCAGTGAATATTCCAGGTTGATCTGTTTTAGGATTGACTGGTTTGATCTCCTTGCCATCCTAGGGACTCTCAAGAGTCTTCTCCAACACCATCACTCAAAAGCATCAATTCTTCAACACTCAGCCTTCTTTATGGCCCAACTCTCACATCTATACATGACTACTGGAAAAACCACAGCTTTGACTAGAAGGACCTTTGTGGGCCAAGTAATGTCTCTGCTTTTTAATATGCTGTCTAGGTTGGTCATACGTTTTCTTCCAAGGAGCAAGTGTCTTTTAATTTCATGGCTGCAGTCACCTTCTGCAGTGATTTTAGAGCCTAAGAAAATAAAGTCTCTCACTGTTTCCATTGTTTCCCCATCTATTTGCCATGAAGTAATGGGACTGGATGCTATGATCTTAGTTTTCTGAATGTTGAATTTTAAGCCAGCTTTTTCACTCTCCTCTTTCACTTCAGTTCCTCTTCACTTTCTGCCATAGGGGTGTTTCCATCTGCATATCTGAGGTTATTGATATTTCTCCCAGCAATCTTGATTCCAGCTGGTGCTTCATCCAGCCTGGCATTTTGCATGATGTACTCTGTAGCTAAGTTAAATAAGCAGAGTGACAATATACAGCCTTGATGTACTTCTTTGTACTCCATTCCCAATTTGGAACCAGTCCATTGTTCCATGTTTGGTTCTAACTGTTGCTTCTTGACCTGCATATAGGTTTCTCAGGAAGCAGGTAAGATGGTCTGGTATTCCTATCTCGTTAAGAATTTTCCAAAACTTGTTGTGATCCACATAGTAAAAAGGTCTAGCGTAGTCAGTGACACAGAAGTAGATGTTTTTCTGACATTCTCTTGCTTTGTGGATGTTAGAAATGTGATCTCTGGTTCCTCTGCCTTTTCTAATTCCAGCTTGAATGTCTGGAAGTTCCTGGTTCATGTACTGTTGAAGCCTAGCTTGGAGAATTTTGAGCATTACTTTGCTGGCATCAACACTATGAAAAGGCAAAAAGATACGACACTGAAAGATGAACTCCCCGGGTTGCTAGATGCCCAGTGTGCTGCTGGAGGAAAGCAGAGAAATAGCTCCACAATATGTGAAGAGGCTGAGCCAAAGCAAAAACAATGCCCAGTTAGGGATGTCTCTGGTGGTGAAAGTGAAGTCTGAAGCTGTAAAGAACAATATTGTGTAGGAACCTGGAATGTTATGTCCATGAATCAAGGTAAATTGGAAGTGGTCAAACAGGAGATGGCAAGGGTGAATATCAACTTTCTAGGAATCAGTGACCTAAGATGGACCAGAATGGGTGAATTTAATTCAGATGACCATTATATTTACTACTGTGGGCAAGAATCCCTTAGAAGAAATGGAATAGCTATCATAGTCAACAAAAGAGTCCAAAATGCAGTACTTGGATGCAATCTCAAAAACTACAGAAGGATCTCTGTTCATTTCCAAGGCAAACCATTCAATATCACAGTAATCCAAGTCTATGCCTCAGCCACTAATGCCAAAGAAACTGAAGTTGAACAGTTCTGTGAAGACTTACAGATTTCATAGAACTAATACCAAAAAAAAGATGTCCTTTTCATCATAGGGGACTGGAATGCAAAAGTAGGAAGTCAAGAGATACCTGGAGTAATAGGCAAGTTTGGCCTTGGAGTACAGAATGAAGCAGGGCAAAGCTAACGATTCTGTTAAGAGAATGCACTGGTCATAGCAAACGCCTGTCAACTACAAAGTGGTATTGACCAAGAGCAGTGCCAGTGACTGAACAACAAAGGCGTTTGCCATCTGCCTCTATGGAGAGTGAACCCCATGCTCCTATAGTTGTTGCCCTTCAACAGCTGTGGAGTGAGGCACTCCATGCTCCAGGGAATCTGGTGAGATGGGTCTTTAGACAATTGGATTTTAAAAAAAATGTTTTTAGGAACAGATTTTATGGTCTCTATCATTGCATCTCCTCCTATCTAGAGAAGCACTAAATCCCTTTATGATGACATCATATCCTCATGACTAACAAAAAACCTTTTGTAAAATAAGTGCTTCGTGGTATTGAACTTCCCATTCACCAAAACCTTGTATATTGCCTTTCCCCACTGCCGTTTGAAGCAGTCTCTCAGAGCTATCTGAGATGCTGCCTCCTGGGCTACAGTCCTCATTTTGCCCACATTTGTTTGGTGCCATCCTAAAATGTTCTCTCTAAGAAAGCAAAGGTTTTAGAAATAATCACTGGCATTTATGCTCACCAATCTATAAAATGCTAATATAAAAGTCAGTTCTTGGCAGTTAAGGTGTCCTCCCAGGAGAGGCAGCATGGCTCAAGCATTTGTGAACAGCAAGATCCAGTCTGGGAAGGTGGTTGTGTTCATCAACCCAACCTGCCCCTACTGCACAAGGACTCAGGAGCTCCTCAGTCAACTGCCCTTCAAACAAGGGCTTTTGGAATTTGTCGATATCACAGCCAGGGGCGACACCAATGAGATACAAGATTACTTGCAACAGCTCACTGGAGCCAGAACGGTACCTCAGGTCTTCATCGGTAAAGAGTGCACTTTTAGGTGGATGCACTGATCTAAAAATATTCACGAGAGAGGGGAACTGTTGACACGGATAAAGCAAATTAGAGCTCTGCAACAATTACAGAGCAGATCCAGGCTGATATCCCCCTTGAAAACTGGATGGCATTCCGATAATGACATCCTCCATTCCTGGAGGATGGACCTAGGGCAAATTTACCCAGTCACAGCAACTGTTTACTTAAAATTCGGAAATATGTTCACCTCAATAAAAAGGGACGGGCACTTTAGGAGGCCAAAAACAACTTCTTTTGACTCAGTATTAAAAATGGACCAACTTGCCAAAAAAAAAAAAAAAGGCAATTCTTGGTTGCTTAAGGAAAGTATGAAATGTGTTTTCAGTAAAGAAGGTATGAGGAATGAAATTGCATTTTGTGAAGGGAAAAGGAAGTAAGCCTGACTTACAGGTGGCTTTTTAGGATGGAAGAACAAAGTAATGGGTACGGAAAGTGATAAGGTTTGTGAAAAGTGAACCATGAGAAGTGAGTTTTGTACGTGGTTTAAAATAAGTGTAAAATAAATTGAATTAAGTTTGCCTTTTAAATAAAGTAAAATTTATTTAGCTTTGAATTTTGCTTTTCCATCTGTTGCAAAACTTGAATTTAGCTTTTCTGTCTGTTAAGATGACACCTTTTTTTCAGATGGTGAACTGCCTTTGATAACAGATTTAAATTTATTTATCTCTTAAACGATCTGTTCTGAAATGTTTTATTGTTAATTTAGCTATATGAAAAGCTATTGTTTCACAATGACCTATAATCCTATCTGACTGAGTGTGCTAAACCTTTTTGATATTTGTTGACAAAACTTCCTAAGTCATTGTAATGAAGAACTTGACTTCTAGCTAACTTTGGGATGCTTCAGAGGGCCCTGAAACACCCCAAAAAGAGATATTACACCAATTCGCCTTACGTTCTGTACAGAATGACATGGGAAGTATTGCCAAGTGAGGAATAAGTCTCGGGTTATATTGTATGGTGATGGACAGGGAGGCCTGGCGTGCTGCAGTTCATGGGGTCGCAAAGAGTTGGACACGACTGAGCGACTGAACTGAACTGAACTGATATTGTATGGTAAATGCTACTAATATAGATATCATAGAAACCATACGGCACTCCTATAATTCTGATATGTTTGGGTAAAATGTTATCAGGCATAATTCTAATTATTATCTCAAAATATTGTCATAGCACTAATTAAGTTTTGCAAGAATACTTGCTCTTCAAGAAGATGTACAGAAAGGACTTTTGGATAAATACCACTTTCTGAACTGGGTAAGGATTCTAGTGGAAAACCTGATGACTTCACAAAGCTTAACAGAAGGACTGATGGAAATGCTTATAACTTTTATGGTTTGTATCTGAAAAATTGCTGGTTAGAATAAGTGTTTTCCAGGTGTAAGGAAAAAAAAACCTTCCCCTGAAACTAATTATGACAGCAATTTGGGAAAATTATATTTTATACACAAATTGAAACATTTCTTTTTTCTATCTGAACCCTCTGGAATGCAAAAGTAGGAAGTCAAGAAACACCTGGAGTAACAAGCAAATTTGGCTTTTGAGTACAGAATGAAGCAGGGCAAAGGCTAACAGAGTTCTGCCAAGAGAACACACTGGTCATAGCAAACATCCTATTCCAACAAAACAAGAGAAGACTCTACACATGGACATCACCAGATGGTCAACACCGAAATCAGATTAATTATATCCTTTGCAGCCAGTGATGGAGAAGCTCTATACAGTCAACAAAAACAAGACCAGGAGCCAACTATGGATCAGATCATGAACTCCTTATTGCCAAATTCAGGTTGAAATTGAAGAAAGTAGGGAAAACCACTAGACCACTCAGGTATGACCTAAATCAAATCCCCTATGACTATACAGTAGAAGTGAGAAATAAATTTAAGGGGCTAGATCTGACAGACTGAGTGCCTGATGAACTATGGACGGGGGTTCATGACATTGTACAGGAGACAGGAATCAAGACCATCCCCAAGAAAAAGAAATGCAGAAAAGCAAAATGGCTGTCTGAGGAGGCCTTAGAAATAGCTGTGAAAAGAAGAGAAGCGAAAACCAAAGGAGAACAGGAAAGATATACCCATTTGAATGCAGAATTCCAAAGCATAGCAAGGAGAGATAAGAAAGCCTACTTCAGTGATCAGTGCAAAGAAATAGAGGAAAACAATAGAATGGGAAAGACTAGAGGTCTCTTCAAGAAAATTAGAGGTACCAAGGGAACATTTCATGCAAAGATGGGCTCAATAATGACTGGACTTGAAGCAGTTGATCAAATGTATAGCCCAATATGTGATCAGTGATCTTAATGATGTTACTCTAGATATAGGAGTAACTTCCCCTTCCAGATGTTCAAGCTGGGTTTAGAAAAGGCAGAGGAACTAGAGATCAAAATGCCAACATCTGCTAGATCATCAAAAAAGCAACTGTTCCAGAAAGACATCTACTTCTGCTTTATTGACTATGCCAAAGCCTTTGATTGTGTGGATCACAACAGATTGAGGAAAATTCTTAAAAAGATGGGAATACCAGATTACCTGACCTGCCTCCTGAGAAATCTGTATGCAGGTCAAGAAGCAACAGTTAGAACTGGACATGGAATAACAGACTGGTTCCAACCTGGGAAGGGAGTACATCAAGGCTGTGTATTGTCACCCTGCTTATTTAACTGATATGCAGAGTAAATCATGCAAAATGCAGGGCTGGGGGAAGCACAAGCTGGACCCAAGATTGCTGGGAGAAATATTAATAACCTCAGTTATGCAGATGACACCAGCCTTATGGCAGAAAGTGAAGAAGAACTAAAGAGACTTTTGATGAAAGTGAAAGAGGAGAGTTAAACGGCTGGCTTAAAGCTCAACATTCAGAAACTGAGGATCATGGCATCCAGACCCATCATTTCATGGCAAATAGTTGGGGAAACAATGGAAACAGTGAGAGACTTTTTTTGAGGGTGGAGGGCTCCAAAATCACTGCAGATGGTGATTGCAGCCATGAAATGAAAAGACACTTGCTCCTTGGAAGAAAAGCTGTGACCAACCTATACAGCATATTAGAAAGCAGAGACGTTACTTTATTTAAAAAGGTCCATGTAGTCAAAGTTATGGTTTTTCCAGTAGTCATGTATGGATGTGAGAGTTGGACTATAAAAAAGCTGAGCACTGAAGAATTGATGCTTTTGAACTGTAGTGTTGGACAAGACTCTCGAGAGTCCCTTGAGCTGTAAGGAGATCAAATCTGTCCATCCTAAAGGAAACCAGTCCTGAATATTTATTGGAAGGACTGATGCTGAAGCTGAAATTCCAATACTTTGGCCACCTTATGTGAAGAACTGACTCATTGGAAAAGGCCCTGATGTTGGGAAAGAATGAAGGTGGGAGGAGAAGGGGACGACAGAGGATGAGACGGTTGGATCGATCACCGACATGATAGACATGAGTTTGAGTAAGCTCTGGGAGTTGAGGATGGACAGGGAGGCCTAGTGTCCTGCAGTCCATGGGGTTGCAAAGTCGGACACGACTGAGTGACTGAATTGAACTGAGACATGGGAAGATGCAACAAGAAGGAATACTTTTCTGGACCATAACTAGAAGACAGGTCTGCAGAGATCTTTGACTATGGAGACCTAGTCCAGTAATAGTACATTGAGTGACCTGTCAGCAAAGCCTTCTTCAGAACTGGGAAGGAGCCTTCCCCGCAACGAGAGACAAAATGTTCATGAAATGCCCCCCAAAACATGATCGGATGTATGGCCACAAGAGGGCCATGTCAACTACAAATTGGCACTTACCAAGGGCATTGCCAATGAGTGAACAGCAAAGGCACTTACCCTCTGCCTCCACGGAGACTGAACCCCATTCTGCTAAAGCTGCTGACTTTCAACAGCCCTGGAGGGACTTCAGAGTGGAGCGAGGCACTCTGCTCCAGGGACTCTGGTAGGACTGGTCTGTAGATAGTTGGATGTTTTTAGGAACAGACTTTATGGTCTCAATCCTTGCACTTCCTCCTATCTAGAGAAGTACTAAATCCCTTCATGGTGACATCAGATCCTCATGGCTAACAAAAAAGCTTTTGTGAAATGAGTGCTTCATGGTATTGAACTTCCCCATCACCAAAACCTTATATATTGAACTTCCCCCACTGCTGCTTTGGAGCAGTCTCTCACAGTGCTCAGACTATTCTCCTGATATGACTGTTTAGCAAATATGACCCTACTTTGGAGGGCATTTCATGACCATTTGGTCCCACATTGCTGGGAAGGCTCATTCCCAGTTCTGAAGAAGGTTTTTGCTGAAACATCACTCAATGTGCTATTACTGGACTAGGTCTTAATAGTCAAAGATCTCTGGACACCTGTCAGAGCTGTCTGAGATGCTGCCTCCCTGGCTGCAGTCCTCATTTTCCCCAAATAAAACTTAACTTGCAACTCTCAAGTTGTACATCTTTTTTAGTTGACACACTCTCTTCTGACAACATGAGACGACTCTACACAAGGACATCACCAGATGCTCAATACTGAAATCAGATTGATTATGTTCCTTGCAGCTGAAGATGGGAGAGCTCTATACAGTCAGCAAAAACAAGACCAGGAGCTGACTGTGACTCAGATCATGAACTCCTTACTGCCAAATTCAGACTGAAATTGAAGAAAGTAGGGAAAACCACTAGACACCATTCAGGTATGACCTAAATCAAATCTCTTATGACTACATGGCGGAAGTGACAAATAGATTCAAGGGATTAGATCTGGTAGACAGAATGCCTGAAGAACCATGGACAGAGGTTCATGACATTGTACAGGTGGCAGTGATCAAGACCATCACAAGGAAAAAGGAATGCAAAAAGGCAAAATGGTTGTCTGAGGAGGCCTTACAAATAGCTGAGAAAAGAAGAGACATGAAAGGCAAAAGAGAAAAGGAAAGATAAACCCATTTGAATGAAATGTTCCAAAGAATAGCCAGGAGAAATAAGAAAGCCTTCTTAAGTGAACAATGCAAAGAAAGAGAGGAAAGCAATAGAATGGGAAAGACTAGACATCTCTTCAAGAAAATTAGAGGTACAGAGGACAGAAATGGCATGGACCTAACAGAAGCAGAAGAGATTAAGAAAAGGTGGCAAGAATACACAGAAGAACTATACAAAAAGGATCTTAATGAGCCAGGTAACCATGATGGTGTGATCACTCACCTAGAGACAGACATCTTGGAATGTGAAGTCAAGTGGGCTTTAGGAAGCATTACTGTGAACAAAGCTAGTGGAGGTGATGGAATTCCAGCTGAGCTATTTCAAATCCTCAAAGATGATGCTGTGAAAGTGCTGCACTCAATATGCCAGCAAATTTGGAAAACCCAGCAGTGGCCACAAGACTGGAAAATGTGAGTTTTCACTCCAATTCCAAAGAAAGACAATGCCAAAGAATGTTCAAACTACCACACAATTGCACTCATCTCACCCGCTAGCAAAGTTAAGTTCAAACATCTTGATTAGAAGTCAGCTTCCATCGTCAGCTCCTCCTCCTCATCAGGAGGGGGAATTTTCTTGTCCTTACACGGTCAAGCTTGGACTCTCATGGCTCAATGGAAATGCACAAAAATTTGGTAAATCATCTCAGGTTTCATCATAATGTCACCCTTTCCTTTTATTTCTGTTTTTAGTGCACACAAAGAAGCATGTCCTTGGGGGTCATTAACTTACTGAGCCCACTGGGAAGGATGTGGGGCTCATGCCATCGCTGTTTTATTGTTTGCAGGTCCCGTGCCTTTGCCACACAGTTTTGTTGCTGAGCAAACCTGCTTTCTTGAGTGATCCTTTAACTTACAGAGTCTCCCATACTTTTTTCTTTACTTACAATCCCCTAGTGGGATTAACTATTTAATCACCCACTCTGTCTCTTTTCTCTATCCTTATCCACTTGATTTACTTTAGTCTACTTGCCAGTTTGGACGACCCAGGTTCCTGTGTAGGGTCCCCATGTGGGGAGGTCTGACAGCAGTCTTTATTTTTTAGCATGAATCATGCAAGTTTGAGGGGTTTGCTGGATGATCTTCCACAGGTTAGGCTCCATTATGAGCTTGTGAATCCATTGTGGCATCTCTCCTGGTGTGGGTGCTGTTACAGTGGGGTGTGGCACGGTGTGCAAGAGGGCCTCAGTAGTCAGGACAGCTCCACATGCACACATCTCCCCCGGGTGTGGTGTGGTCCAGAGTGAATCCTCACTCCTTTTCTGGATACACCACCTGGTATTTTGACAAGTTGATCTGCAGTGAGCCTCTCATGGCTTGAGAATCGCCTGCCTTTGCTGCCTGCCTTTGCAGCTTGGTCAGGTGAGAGACGTACACAGTGGTGGGTTGCCCCAGGGTGAACTGCTAGGTTTCCTGAAGTCTGGCACAAGGAGTTGCCACAGCTCGAAGGCTAGGGGGCCACCCTGAACACTCTGTTTTAGTTGAGAAGTAATAGTGGGCCGAGGGATGTTCCCCAGAGCTTGAATTAATATGTGAGACTCAGGCCTTGTCCCTCAGGGACCTACAGTGTGCAAGGTTTAAGTCTGCTAGTTCCAAAGCTGGAGCCAAGACTAACCTTGTTTTTATCATTTCCCAGGCTGTTTGGTGCTCTTTTGTCAAAGTAAGAGCTCAAGATATGTTCTTTTAAAGCCTGAATTCGAGATCCTAATTCGACAGAATCCTGCCTTTCCCAGAAGCCCCTCAGCTCTGTGTGTCTTGGGTGTTCCCAAGCTGGCAGTTACCTATTTTCTGTCAGGCAGAGGATGAAACCCAGGTACGTGACTTGTTACTTACATACTTGAGCCTTCTGGGAGCCGTTCCACCCACAATTGGCCGAGTTCAGGGTTTTTATGGTATTTTTTAGACACTTTGCTTGTTGAGAGCAAGTCATCCACACACATTGGAGTAAGAGCCTGAGCCAACATTTCCCCAAACAAGGTAGGGGAAATCTTCAGTCCCTGAGGCAACGCTGTCCAGCAGTACTGCTGGACTCCCTGTGTTTCTGGGTCCTGCCACCAGAAAGCAGACAGCTGCAGTGGTTCTTCTGCAGTAGGAATGCAGGGAAAAGTGTGCTTCAAGTCCAGAACTGAGAACCAGCAGTATTGTCCCACAGTAGTTGTGAGCAGAACATATATGGATTACTTACTACAGGCTGCCAATCTTGGGCTGTCTCACAAATGGCCCTCACGTCTTGGACAATGATTCATACACTACTGAGTTCGGCTCTTTGGGAGGATAGGAGTTTGATATAGGAATCTACAAGGTTTAATTAGTCCCAGTTAAGCCAACTTTTCAAGAATTGTCTGAATTATCTTTGGGGTCTCTTGCTTCAGAAGGTATTGTTTTAAATTAGGTGTCCCAGTGTCCCCTTTTTTGTTTTATTTTGGCTGTCCCGCACAGTTTGCAGGATCCTAAGTTCCCTCACCAGGAACTGAACCCGGGCCACTGCAGCAAAAGTGCCAACTTGTAACCACTGACCCACCAGGGAATCCCTCCAGTGTCCCTAATAACAGGATTTGTATTGGCCGCGTGTTTGTCGGCCTTCCCTGCGGTGCTGTCAGTCCACACTTCCTGCCTTACCTTTTTATATACCTGGGGAGGGGGAATCAGTCTCCTTCAGAGTGTCCACAAATGTCATCTGCCTGCTTACCAGGTGCCCTGACAGGATGCAGAGGTCAAGCTGTTCTGGTGAAAAAATCATTTGTGCATTTAATTTACAGAAGAGGGATTGGACATGTTGCCATATATAAGAAACTGTGTTTCAGGTTGAGGTCCCCTCATTGGCATTGCAGGGGTTGTAAGAAAGAACAGCTTTGCACTTCTCCAGAAACTCCTGTGACCAGGATGGACTGAGTCGTTCTCTGCGCCATCTTGCTATCTACCAGAGTATGCTGCACTGTAGCTATCAGAAGGTCAGTCAGCTTGTCCCCACTGTCACAGGTACCCGGGGCTCCCAGGGCATCATCAGAGTGTTCATCTCTTTCTACTGCAGTGACAGGCTCCTGTCTGTTACTGCTTTCCTTCTTACTCCTTAGCCAAAGACAGTCTGTTTTCCAGTGCCTTCCTTACACTAAGCGTGTTGTTCCCTCCCCCACGGTGGCTCACCTGTCCTCAGGTTACTCGTGCTCTGGGAATCCACTGCTGCCACTAGGTAATGTGGCTTTCAGTCTTGCATCTTCTTGCTTCTTTTGTTGTCCCCTGTTGTTGAACACTTTTAAAGCAACATCTGCCAGTTGAGAAGGGGTCATTCCAAGTGGACCATCTAACTTCTGTGATTTTCTTATGTCTGGGGAGCTTTGTCCAATAAAGGTTATGTTTACCATTCTTATTATTTTCAGAGGCCTCAGGGTTTGCTTCAGAGTAGTGCCTATAAGTATGATAAATTCTTTCTAGAAACTCTGATGGATCGTCATTGGGTTTTTGGTGTATCTCTTGAATTTATCTAAGCTCTTTTGCCTGGGTACTCTTTTTCAAAGACCTGCTCAGATACACTTACTGTAATGCTCTCGGTTTAGTTCAGTCTCTCAGTCATGTCCCACTGTCTGCGACCCCATGGACTACAGCATGCCAGGCTTCCCAGTCAGTCACCAACTCCCGGAGCTTACTCACATTCATGTCCATTGAGTCAGTGATGACATCCAACTATCTCATCCTCTGTCGGCCCCTTCTCCTCCCACCTTCAATCTTTCCCAGCATCAGGGTCTTTTCCAATGAGTCAGTTCTTTGCATCAGGTGGCCAAAGCATTGGAGTTTCAGCTTCAGCATCAGTCCTTCCAATGAAAACCCGGGACTGATTTCCTTTAGGATGGACTGGTTGGATCTCCTTGCAGTCCAAGGGACTCTCAAGAGTCATCTCCAACATCACAGTTCAAAAGCATCAATTCTTCAGCACTCAGCTTTCTTTACAGTCCAACTCTCACATCCATACATGACTACTGGAACAACCATAGCCTTGACTAGATGGACCTTTGTCGGCAAAGTATGTCTCTGCTTTATATTATGTTGTCTAGGTTGGTCATAACTTTTCTTCCAAGGAGCAAGTGTCTTTTAATTTCATGGCTGCCGTCACCATCTTCAGTGATTTTGGAGCCCCCAAAATAGTGTCTCACTGTTTCCATTGTTTCCCCAAGTATTTGCCAAAGTGATGGGACAGAATGCCATGATCTTAGTTTTCTAAACGTTGAGTTTAAGTCAACTTTTTCACTCTCCTCTTTCACGTTCATCTAGAGACTCTTTAGTTCTTTACTTTATGCCATAAGGGTGGTGTCATCTGCATGTCTGAGGTTACTGATATTTCTCCTGGCAATCTTGATTGCAGCTTGTGTTTCATCCAGCCCGGCATTTCGAATGATGTACCCTGCATATAAGTTAGATAAGCAGGGTGACAATATACAGCCTTGACGTACTCCTTTTCCTATTTGGAACCAGTCTGTTCTTCCATGTCCATTTCTAACTGTTGCTTCCTGACCTACATACAGATTTCTCAGGAGGCATGTCAGGTGGTCTGGTATTCCCATCTCTTGAAGAATTTTTCATAGTTTGTTGTGATCCACACAGTCAAAGGCTATTCAATGAAGCAGAAGTAGATGGGAGGACTATTCTATTTAAGGGGCAGGGTTTCTGGGAATTGGGCCTCTGCCTGCCTTTGGCCTTTTATGGTTATCCTGTGAACTATCATTGTGCCTGTGCGTGTGTCGTTTAGGTGATGTGTTACAGTGAGAGTGTAATGAGGCTTAAGGTCAACTGGAAGTAGACTCTTCCGCCATCTTGTGCCTAGTTTTTGCCATATCCTTTTTTTCTCAATGACTGTGGCATCCTGTCCTCCCACTTCTTTTAATGGCTGTGTCCTGCCCCCTTCCTTCTCTCTCATTGTGATCCTTTAGAATATTGAGAATGTTGTCTTCTAAGGAGTGATGTGGCTTGGTGCCAGAGGAAGAAAAATTGATCTTTATGGTTGAACACGTTCTTCCATCGAGGTCTGGTTAACAGAGGGCTCATGCGAGAGGAGGGAGGGGGCCAAAATGGGCAGAGGAAAAGTTTGCATTTAATTTTCCTGTCTTGCCTTAAACTGTTGAGTTTTTATTTCATCAGTGCTCTCTCAGGAGGCAGACGTCTTAGCGCATCCCACCTACTCTGAATGTGTGGGCAAGAAGGATCAGGAGACAGAGTGACTGAGAGAAATAGAAACTTGAGGAGAACAGAAGAGTGGGTGAGATCAGAGGGCAGTGTGGAGGATGGGTGTTTTGCAAAGAGATGGTAAGAATGAAAGAATAAACAGTGAAAGTAGTAGATGGTAAAAAACAAAGTGAAAGAAAGTTGGGATCTCTTGGGACATGAAGGAATAAAGACAGAATAGGAGAGGAGCTCCTGATCAGTATGAAAAGGGAAGGTTAGTCCCTTAGTCGTGTCTGACTTTTTGTGATTCCCATGGACTGTAGTCCACTAGGCTCCTGTGTCCATGGAATTCTCCAGGCGAGAATACTGGAGTGGGTTGCCATTTCCTGCTCCAGGGCTGATCAGTATAGTGAGGGTATAAAAGGGTGGAAGACATGACCTAGGGAGAGACTTGATGCTGGGAGAGAAGGGCTGGAGTGGGGACAAAGTGAGCAGAGGAAGAGAGAGTGGAAAGGTAGTTCGGCCACCAGAGGCGGGACAGAGTGGGGATGAAGGGCGTGTCACAGATTCAATGGTGGTAACCTGGAGGACTGAAAGAGAGGGACACAAGGAAAACAAGTCAGAAAGGTTGAGGGGGAACAACGTGCAGAGAGGCAGGACAGCAGAGGGGACCAGAGAGACAAACCAAATGAAAGGGAAAGACGTGGAAGTGAGGGGGTGCAGATCTGGACCCAGATGAGTGCTGAGCTGTTTGCTTATGCATGATTAAGTTGTGATGTATTTGATTTGTGGCTTTGGACTCCAAAAAATACCTTGTAAAATTATTCTGATAAGGATGAGAATTGAAAATGTCCTGTCTGTATGTGTGCATCTAGTAATTATTTGTATCATAATAGAGCTTCCATCTGCCATCCTGTTCAGCCCAGGGGACAGTGCCTTGACTCAGATAGCTGTGGCTCACCCCTTCTGTTTCCTGGTGTGGAGTAGAGGATGGGGAGACTGGTGGAGCCAGAAATGACATCTGTCACCATGCGGTGCCTCTCTGAAGGAATGTTGCTGCTGCTGCTAAGTCACTTCAGTCGTGTCCAACTCTGCGACCCCATAGATGGCAGCCCACCAGGCTCCCCCATCCCTGGGATTCTCTAGGCAAGAACACTGGAGTGGGTTGCCATTTCCTTCTCCAATGCATGAAAGGGAAAAGTGAATGGACTGTAGCCCTCTGGGCTCCTCCATCCGTGGGATTTTCCAGGCAAGAGTACTAGAGTGGGGTGCCATTGAAAGGTGCTTTTATTCCTTCTGGTGATGGTTTTGCTTTTTTGCTTTACACTGAATTGTTTCCTATAAAGAATTATTCTGAAATGTACTTTGCTGGCTTCCTATAATCCACTTATATTCTTATGCTATATTCTAAAAGCTTTTAAAATAGTTGGCTATGCTGGGTCTTAGTTGTAGCATGTAGGATCTTAGCCACTGGACCCCTAGGGTAGAAGGAACGTGACACCAGACTTTTTTAAAATTAGAAAAAACTGTAAGGTTTTTTTTTTTTTTTCATTCATTTCAAGTTTAGATCAGGACTTGTATGCTTTCTCCTCTTTATGTTACATGTTGAAAAAGTTCGTTAGTAATAACTTAATAATTTTACACTTTTGATGAGTACCTGGTGAGAAGTATTACCAAGTACTTGGACTGTAGTCTGCCAGGCTCCTCCATCCATGGGATTTCCCAGGGAAGAATACTGGAGTGGGTTGCCATGCCCTCCTCCAGGGGATCTTCTGGACCCAGGGATAGAACCAGGGTCTCCGAATTGCAGACAGACTGTTTACCATCTGAGCCACCAGGAAAGCCCAGTAAAGAAAGCTGATGGTCATTTAACAGTCTCTTTTCTTCCCTTTTTTATAATGTAAAACAGTGAGCTGTGAGGTACTAATTGACATTCACCTAAGTCCGTTCTCTGTAAATGAGAATCTGTCTATTCATGATGAGATAAATAGACATGTCTGTTTAGCATATTTCTAACCTAACTCCATTTCAGTGTTTTCCTGAGGAGTAGCTATGTTTTTGCAACTCAGTATTTTTTTTTTAAAGTATTTTATTTAGATTTTTCTGGCAAAGAGGAATTACATGGTTGTTATCTATGTGACTAGGGATTCCTTCTCTGCTCAGTGGTAAAGATTCCACCAGCCATGCAGGAGGCATGGAAAGACCCTCTAGAGAAGGAAATGGCAACCCACTCCAGTGTTCTTGCCTGAAGAATTCCATGCACAGAGGAGCCTGGCAGGCTATATAGTCCGTGGGGTTGCAAAGTTGGACACTGAGCAACTAAACCACCACCAGTGTGACCAGATCTTGAAAGAGAGCTTTCGTTTGGGCTTATGGACACAGAAGATGGCCCCAGTGTTTTTAAGTGGGATGCACACTAAGGACAAACTGCCCACTGACTAGCCCATCATGCGACCTCTCCAGAATTCAGTTATACCTGGTTCTTTCACTCAACTCAAGACAGTTTCAGGAATGTCTCCGTGGTGGGCCTCAGGGAGACTGAGAGACCCCTGAAGTGATTGGCTCAGTTGGGTGTGTGTGTGTTCACGAGGGTAGTGCCTACTTGTAATTCAAATTTTGAATGGATCCCAACAAATTCTCTGGCGGTCCAATGGTTAGGACTCAGTATTTTCACTGCCTCCGGCAGGGACTTGAGGAACTAAGATGCACAAGTCGTGTGGAATGCCAGTCCTTTCAGAATGAAAAACAAAAAATGCCAGAGTGCAGGCTGGTGGAGTCATATATCTTTCTCTGCATTAGGATAAACATGAAAAATTATGTGCTCCACGGGCTTCTAGCTGTCTGTCCTCTGGACATGTAGTCACAACCCCACCCTAGGCACCGACCGTTTTCTCATGGTTCACTCTGTTCCGGTCACTTTTACCTTTTCTTTCTCAAAGTTGAGGTTCCTGTTCCTCTCCTTTGTCTCTCAGATCTTCAGGTCTAGGCTCAAAGATATCTTCCCATCCATCATGTACTTTTCCCATGGTTTTCTGGCCTCCCTATCAACAACCACATCAGAACTGCCCATCTCCTTTGATTGAGTTTTCCTTCCTTTCTCTTCATCGACGGGCACACAATGTTTATTTTCTTCCCCGAATGCCTGCAACATGTCACTCTGGGGATGTCTGTAGGGATGTGAGTAGGGGTTAAGATTGAGTAATCCTTAGGAAAGAGCAAGGGATCAGGGCAGGTCTGGATGGTTCCATCTTTGTTCTGCAAAGTTCAAATGAACAACCAATTCTTGGATTTGCAGCTTATGTGCATTCCTGTTGTGACACCAGTGCCTGGGGGGAGGAGAGAGTGGAGCTCTAGAGGCACCCAGTGAATGGTGTGCATCGCAGGTGATTGTGGGATCAAGCAGTGTGTGGAACTGCTGGACGTCTCAGGTCTGATTGGAAGCCTGAGGCTGAGTTTATGGGTAGTTTCAGGATCAAGGAATGGGTGTGAGGTGCCTCAGTGGGTGGTGAAACTCAGATTTGCATGCCTGGGGTTTTAATTGGGTAATTGATAATCATATCTGGCACAGAAAGGAAGGAAGTGGGATTAGGCAGAGAGAATATTATTAAAAACCAGCCTTGAGCTGAGCTCACATGCAGTGTGCTCAGCGAGGAACAGGGACCTTGGCCCTGCGGTATTTATTCTTTTTGATATGGCAGACTGGGAGTTAAGGAAAACTCCCATTTGCCTGTCATTCCTTAATTTCTCTTTCTGACTTTTAGTGTACAGAAAATGCAACAGATTTCTGTATGTTTAATATCCTGCAACTTTTATCAAGTTCACTGATGTGGGCTATAATTTTTGTTTTGGTGATATATAATGTCCCCAGACAGTGACAGTTTTACTTGAATAAAAGCGGTATTGGGCATCCTTGCCTTATTTTTTGATCTTAGAATGTTTTTAGCTTTTCAGTCTCAACTGTGATGTTAGATGTGAGTTTTATGAAAAGGTCTTTTTTTGCATGTAACATTTACTTGACTGGAATCTTTTCTTACGAATGCCACAGGTGTTAGTTCATTTTCGCAAAAATCCCACAATCAAAATGTTAATATGGTCTGGTATCACATGGATGAATTTACAATTATTGACTGTTTCCTTGTGCCCATGGGAGATCCACTTCATCATGGTGCTGATTCCTTTTAACCATTTCTTTTACCAAGGTGTTTGGTGGAGGCCTTGTTGAAGAAGTTTTAGGAGCATCCTTCTCTCCAATTTTTTGGAATAGCTTGAGAAGAATCAGTGAAGTCTGATTTAGAAATCACCCTGTAAGCTGATCTGGTATTTTCTTTGTGGTTCATATTTGTCCATTTCATTGGCCTAGAGTTTTTTTATTCTTATGTATTTTGTGGTGTTGATTGTAATTTCTTTATCATTTTATTGATTTTGACCATGTTTTTTCTTGACTTCATCGATCTTTTTTATTATCTTCTAAAATTTCATTTCTGTCTATTCTGATCTCTTTGGTTTTTCTTCTTTTTATAGGTATAAAGATTCTTTGAGATTTTCCTTATTTCCTGAGTTAGGTGGTAGGTATAATTTTCCCACATGTAAATTGTGTTTTCCTTTCATTTTTGTCTCAGTTCAGTACAGTTCAGTTGCTCAGTTGTGTCCAACTCGTTGCAACCCCATGAATTGCAGCACGCCAGGCCTCCCTGTCCATCACCAACTCCCAGAGTTCACTCAGACTTGCGTTCATCGAGTCAGTGATGCCATCCAGCCATCTCATCCTCTGGCGTCCCCTTCTCCTCCTGCCCCCAATCCCTCCCAGCATCAGACTCTTTTCCAATGAGTCAACTCTTCGCATGAGGTGGCCAAAGTACTGGAGTTTCAGCTGTAGCATCATTCCCTCCAAAGAAATTCCAGGGCTGATCTCCTTCAGAATGGACTGGATGGGTCTTCTTGCCGTCCAAGGGACTCTCAAGAGTCTTCTCCAACACCACAGTTCAAAAGCATCAATTCTTCGGCGCTCAGCTTTCTTCACAGTCCAACTCTCACATCCTTACATGACTACAGGAAAAACCATAGCCTTGACTAGACAGACCTTTGTTGGCAAAGTAATGTCTCTGCTTTTCAATATGCTATCTAGCTTATTCCTTCCCAGGAGTAAGCGTCTTTTAATTTCATGGCTGCAGTCACCATCTGCAGTGATTTTGGAGCCCCCCAAAATGAAGTCTGACACTGTTTCCACTGGTTCCCCATCTGTTTGCCATGAAGTGATGGGACCAGATGCCATGAGCTTCGTTTTCTGAATGTTGAGCTTTAAGCCAACTGTTTCACTCTCCTCTTTCACTTTCATCAAGAGGCTCTTCAGTTCCTCTTCACTTTCTGCCATAAGGGTGGTGTCATCTGCATATCTGTGGTTATTGATATTTCTCCCGGCAATTTTGATTCTAGCTTGTGCTTCTTCCAGCCCAGCAGTTCTCATTATGTACTCTGCATAAAAGTTAAATAAGCAGGGTGACATTATACAGCCTTGACGTTCTCTTTTTCCTATTTGCAACCAGTCTGTTGTTCCATGTCCAATTCTAACTGTTCCTTCCTGAACTGCATATATGTTTCTCAAGAGTCAGGTCAGGTGGTCTGGTATTCCCATCTCTTTCAGAATTTTCCAGAGTTTATTGTGATCCGCACAGTCAAAGGCTTTGGCATAGTCAATAAAGCAGAAATAGATGTTTTTCTTGAACTCTCTTGCTTACTCCATGATCCAGCAGATGTTGGCAGTTTGATCTCTGGTTCCTCTATCTTTTCTAAAACCAGCTTGAACATCTGGAAGTTCACAGTTCACATACTGCTGAAGCCTGGTTTGGAGAATTTTGAGCATTACTTTACTAGTGTGTGAGGTGAGTGCAATTGTGTGGTAGTTTGAGCATTCTGTGGGACTGGAATGAAAACTGACCTTTTCCAGTCCTGTGGCCACTTCTGAGGTTTCCAAATTTGCTGGCATTTTTTGTGCAGCTTTAAAAATTTATATATCTTATTTTGCACTTTTTCCCCTTGTAGTTTGATTATCCCTCTCATAGCAGTCAGAGAAGATTCTTGATATGGTTTCACTTCAATTTACCGAGACTATAATGTTCTATGTGCAGTAATGTGTAATGAGCATTTTTAAGAACACCGTGTGGTGACAGAAATTCTTCACTGTTACTGACAAATCACAAAAGCCATATATTGTTTGGCTTTTGAGCAATCCTTTATGGCTGGTCAGCTACCAGGATGGCATGACTCGTAGATTGGAGGGCCATGGGTTAAAGGATACCAGACACCGAACAGGTCCAGAGTTTGATGAGGACTACAAAACTTCCCTGGTGGCTCAGATGGTAAAGTGTCTGTCTACAATGTGGGAGACCTGGGTTCAATCCCTGGGTTGGGAAGATCTCCTGGAGAAGGAAATGGCAATCCACTCCAGTACTATTGCCTGGAAAATCCCATGGAAAGAGGACCCTGGTAGGCTACAGTTCATGGGGTCCCAAGGAGTCAGACATGACTGAGTGGCTTCACTTTCACAAACCTTATACTGAGCATCTCAAATATAAAACTTATTCCTCGACAAATCAGATCATGTACTTGTGGAAGCTAATTTACCTGTTGCGTAATTTTATCTAGGTGGGTGTGGCGTATAAATTACATATTTCACACTGGGGGTAAGAGAAAGATTTCTTACAGGTGCTCCCCTACCAAGAGTCTGCTATGACTTTTATTATATTCATCGTTAAATTTTGCAGGGAAAGCAATGCCTGGAGAAAGATTAAAAGGTAATATGTCAAAGTCAAGCATTCATGTTTAGCAAACAGGTCACATATCCCTGAGGAATCCCAGCCATGGGAGGAGCCAGATCTCTGGCGTATACCTCTTTGGGGATTAAATGAAGGACATAGATAATGTGGAAGGAGAACACGGTAGATAGATTAGGTTACATATCAATTAGGTGTTCAGTTCAGTTCAGTCGCTCAGTCATGTTCGACTCTTTGCAACCCCATGAACTGGAGCACACCAGGCCTCCCTGTCCATCACCAACTCCCGGAGTCCACCCAAACCCATGTCCATTGAGTCGGTGAAGCCATCCAACCATCTCATCCTCTGTCGTCCCCTTCTCCCCCTGCTCTCAATCTTTCCCAGCATCAGTGTCTTTCCAATGAGTCAGCTCTTTGCATCAGGTGGCCAAAGTATTAGAGTTTCAGCTTCAACATCATTTCTTCCAATGTACACTCAGGACTAATCTCCTTTAGGATGAACTGGTTGGACCTCCTTGCAGTCCAAGGGACTCTCAAGAGTCTTCTCCAACACCGCAGTTCAAAAGCATCAATTCTTCGGTGCTCAGCTTTCTTCACAGTCCACCTCTCACATCCATACATGACCACTGGAAAACCATAGCCTTGACTAGACGGACCTTTGTTGACAACGTAATGTCTCTGTTTCTTAATATTCTGTCCAGGTTGGTTATAACTTTTCTTCCAAGGAGTAAGCGTTTTTTAATTTCATGGCTACAATTACCATTTGCAGTAATTTTGGAGCCCAGAAAAATAAAGTAAGCCACTGTTTCCACTGGTTCCCCATCTGTTTGCCATGAAGTGATGGGACCAGATGCCATGAGCTTCGTTTTCTGAATGTTGAGCTTTAAGCCAACTGTTTCACTCTCCTCTTTCACTTTCATCAAGAGGCTCTTCAGTTCCTCTTCACTTTCTGCCATAAGGGTGGTGTCATCTGCATATCTGAGGTTATTGATATTTCCCGGCAATCTTGATTCCAGCTTGTGCTTCTTCCAGCCCATGATTCTCATGATGTACTCTGCATATATGTTAAATAAGCAGGGTGACAATATACTTAATATACTCCTTTTCCTATTTGAAACCAGTCTGTTGTTCCACGTCCAGTTCTAAGTGTTGCTTCCTGATCTGCATATAGTTTTCTCAGGAGGCAGGTCAGGTGGTCTGGTATTCCCATCTCTTTCAGAATTTTCCACAGTTTACTGTGGTCCACACAGTCATAGGCTTTGGCATAGTCAATAAAGCAGAAATAGATGTTTTTCTGGAACTCTATTGTTGACTGCACAAACTAAACAGTTTTATCACTTACTCGATCTGAAAATGCCACACACCAGTGTACCACTAACAGAGAATTCAGCTTGTTTTGTGTGGCCTTTAACAAGCATGACCAAGAGGAGCTGCCCCACATCCAAGGTCAGGGGCTGCACCTGAGAGGACCTATCCCACGTCCAAGGTCAGGGACGGCCGTGGAGAAGAGCTACCCCATGTCCAAGGTCAGGGGTGGTGGCCGAGAGGAGCTACCCATGTCCAAGGTAAGGAGCAGCGGCTCTGCTTTGTTGGAGCAGTCATCAAGAGATACCCCACATCCAAGGTAAGAGAAACCCAAATAAGATGGTAGGCACTGAGAGAGGGTATCAGAGGGCAGACAGACTGAAACCACAGTCACAGACAACTACCCAGTCTGATCACACGGACCACAGCCTTGTCTAATTCAGTGAAACTAAGCCATGCTGTGTGGGGCCACCCAAGAGGACGGGTCACGGTGGAGAGGTCAGACAGAATGTGGTCCACTGGAGAAGAGAACTGCAAACCACTTCAGTATTCTTGCCTTCAGAACCCTATGAACAGTATGAAAAGGCAAAAGATAGGATACTGAAAGATGAACTCCCCAGGTGGGTAGGTACCCAATATGGTACTGGAGATCAGTGGAGAAATAACTCCAGAAAGAATGAAGGGATGGTGCCAAAGAAAAAACAACACCCAGTTGTAGATGGGACTGGTGATAGAAGCAAGGTTCAATGCTGGAAAGAGCAATATTGCATAGCAACCTGGAATGTCAGGTCCATGAATCAAGGCAAATTGGAAGTGGTCAAATAGGAGATGGCAAAAGTGAACATCGACATTTTAGGAATCAGAGAACTAAGGTGGACTGAAATGGGTGAATTTAACTTTGACCATTATATCTACTACTGTAGGCAGGAATCCCTTAGAAGAAATGGAGTAGCCATCATGGTCAACAAAACAGTCCAAAATGCAGTACTAGGATGCAGTTTCAAAAACAACAGAATGATCTCTGTTCGTTTCCAAGGCAAACCATTCAATATCACGGTAATCCAAGTCTATGCCCCAACCAGTAACGCTGAAGAAGCTGAAGTTGAACGGTTCTATGAAGACCTAAAAGACCTTCTAGAGCTAACACCCAAAAAGATGTCCTTTTCTTTATCGAGGACTAGATGCAAAAGTAGAAGTCAAGAAACACCTGGAATAACAGGCAAATTTGGCCTCGGAGTACAGAATGAAGCAAGGCAAATGTTAATAGAGCTCTGCCAAGAGTTTCTCTTTTAGTCCTCCATTAATAATGGTATGATTTCTAATAGATAATAAATTTTTGTTACTCTAAAGTGTTTTATCGCTTACTCATGATTCTCTTCTAAACCTCAGCAGCCACAATCTTGTCAAATTATTTCAGTAGTTGGCACCAATTTACACTTGTTCTTGACTAAAAGGAAATGTGTCTTCTCTATCAATCAGAATGAACCACTCTTGCCTAAACAAATACAACTTCACCTTGGATAATCTCTCTTCTAGGATTATATGGTAATCAGTGTACCTACATCTTATTTAAACATTCATTCGCAACACTGATGAAATGAAACTAAAGACATGGTCTGGAGATATTGTGGGTTCATTTCTAGACTACCACAAGGCACTTATCACTGGGTCATGGTGGCACTAGTGGTAAAGAACAATTTGATCCCTAGGTCAGCAATATACCCTGGAGGAGAGCATGGCAATCCACTCCAGTATTTTTGCCTGGAGAATCCCTTGGACAGAGGAGCCTGGGGGCACTACAGTCCATAGGGTCACAAAGAGTCAGGCCTGACTAAAGCACCTTAACAAACACACATGGTGCATACAAAAGTTACATTTTCACTATTCTACAGACTAAACTATGCAACAGAATTATGTCTTAAAAGAAAAAAAAAACAGTCTAAATACATTAATGAAATGTTTATTCTTTGTCTTTTTCCTCTGGGAGGTGGCCCACTGGACACAGATATTTATTGGATTGGCCAAACAGTTTTGTTCAAATTTTTCTGTTGAGTTCTTCCAACAAATCTTTGTAAATACACTGAGGTCATCTTAACTGACCAGCAGCATTTGATTTTTGTGGGCACAGAGCTGCTGGATGGCCCTACTCAGAATTACTATATGCAGAGAGTCCACCTGCACCTGGTCTGCTGCCTGAGGTGCCATCTCAGGGAGTCTCCTCTTAGCTGTTTCCCCAGAAATACAACTGGGACAAGGTTACTCGTCCCACCCTTTGTGCCTGCCTTCAACTCGGCCCTGTCAACTGCACCAAGAATTACTGTAGCCATGCCAACAACCTAGGCCTCAGTGTGAAGAGATCTTTGAGGCGAGACAATGTGGATTCAAGCTCCGATTCAGTCACTTCCTGGGATGGGATGCTTTTGTTCCATTCAAGTTCCTTCATATGGGAAAAGAGAAACAATGTCAGTATTTATTTTGGAGTTCAAGTTCAAAAAGATAGCATGCATAAAGGATTAAAACAGGGATTCTCAAACTGGGATTTAAAAGTGATTTTGAGTCGAATTTAACATCAGTTATCAAGGAAAGTATTTTCGGTTGGGAACAAAAAACACATCTCACTTTCTCTGCAAGATCTTTGGGCTCTGAATGTGAACACAACACTGAGAAACAGCAGAATGGCTTGCAAGCATTTGGCACTGGAGACTATTTCCCTGTCACAAAATACAGTTGGAATCCATAGTCATTCCCTTCACTGTGTGCTTGTACAACTCTACTCACTTGACTTTCAAGCACCTGATCACAGCCAACTCCCAAATGAAACATTTCATTTCACCATTTTGCCATTTCATTTTTTTCATGGAAGTGAACCCCATCCCTAAAGAAACTCAGCTTCTTCACTGCACCTACTTTGTACACGTCATGGCATTTATGAGCATACTCAGGTCACAGAAGTTTGAAAACAACCCACTGATTCATATATACCTTGGTGTAAAGAGGACAGACAGCTTCTGGGAGCACCTGTTTATTTACCAGGTGGGATGCTGACCAACCCATGAATCAATGAATAAGGCCATAGGGATCTTTAATATTTACTTGTGAAGACCAGTGAGCCCTGATTAAAGGAGCCCCACAGGAATGGGGAAAACAGAGACTTCACTCTTAACAGGTGCAGATGAAGCCTCATGCACACTGAGACGAACCTGAGATGAAGAGCAAAACACAATCATTTGCTAGGATCCTGGATGGTTTGACCTGCCTGCTGGTCTTGAAGGATCTCCGGGGGGTGGGAGGTGGGCTGTGGCTCACTATGGGGACACAGATCCTGAGGGCAGAACTATGAGTGAGCACTCATCTGCGTGAGATCTCCATCTTGGCCCGACACTGGCTCCACTCAGAACCTGTAGGCCTCAGCAATGGGCCCCCTAAGGCCAAAGGATGAAAGGGCCAGGATGCAGCCCTAACCATCAGCAGACAGGCTGTCCAAATGGTTCCTGTACACATGCCTTTCAATGTAACTCTACCCACAAAAGGGTCAAGACCCAGTTCTAACCATCACTGTGCAGGCACAAGCCTCCAGACCAGCCTCACCCAGCAGGGTTGTTGGTCAGCTGCTCAGTCGTGTCGGACTCTTCGCAACCCCATGGACTGCAGCACGCCAGGCTTCCCTGGCTTTCACCATCTCCTGGAGTTTGCTCAAACTCATATCCATTGAATCACTGATGTCATCCAACCCTCTAGTCCTCTGTTGCCCCTTTCTCCTCCTGTCCTCAAACTTTCCCAGCATCTGGGTCTTTTCCAATGAGTTGGCTATTCACAGCAGGGGGCAGACACCAAAAGCAAGAAAAGTAGAGACCACAGGTTGCAAACCGAGTTCACAAATACACGTGGGACACCACCCTGGGATCAGATGTCCTCTGGCTCTTGGATCGGGAGAAGGATGCCTGGGATATCTTCTGCAGATGGCCACTTCTCCAAGGTCAAGAAACATAATTATGCTAGCAGATAGATTAAAACACAAATAGAAATTTACACCAAACGAGGTGACAGAGCAATATGTTTCAGAGGGAGGAACAAGACAAAAACCTAGAAGAACTAAGTAACATGGAGATAGACAATCTACCTGAAAGAGTTCCGAGTAATGACAGTAAACATGATCAAGAACTTGGGAGAAGAATGCATGACCTGAGAAATGAGAAGTCTTTAATGAAGACTTAGAAAATATAACAACCAACCAAACAGAACTGAAGAATAGAGTAAAGGAAATGAAAACAAAACAAAACAAAACAAAAAACCAGAAACTAAAATGAATCAGAACAGGCTAAATGAAGCAGAAAACACATCAGTGAGCTAGAAGAAAGAGCACTGAAAATCACCACTCCTGAACAGAATAAAAAAGAATAAAAGGAGGACATTTTAAGAGACCTCTGGGACAACAAGCCACTAATATTTGCCCTGTAGGGTCCCAGAAGAAGACAGGAAAATCTTAGGAGGAGAAAACAGCTGAAACCACTCTAATCTCGGAAAGGAAACAGTCACCCAAGTCTAAGAATCACCAAGAGCCCATATCTAAATAAAAGCTTCATAGTAAGGACAAGTCAAAAATCTGTGATACACAATGAAAATGCACATGAAAATTGCCTCAACATCCTGAGACTGTCCACTGTGTCAGGCTCCTTGGCACACCCATTTACCAGGTTGAATTCTGCCAAATGGATTAATCACTGAATAAAGCTAATTAGGGACTTTCCCAATGGTTCAGTGGTTAAGAATCCGCCTGTCAATGCAGAGGATACAGGTTCCATCCTTGGTCTGAGAAGATCCCACATGCCACAGGGCAATTAACAGCGTGTGCTGCAGCTACTGAGTCCGTGCTTTAGAGCCTGGGAGCTGCAACTACTGAGCCCTGGCACCCAGAGGCTGTGCTCCCCAACAAGAAAAGCCAACACACACAGCAACTAGAGAAAGCTTGCACGCAGCAACGAAGACCCAGCACAGCCAAAAATAAAAGTAAAATAAAAATAAAGCAAATTAGACCTTTAAATTTATTTGATGCGATTTTTGCACATTAATGGAAGTCAATCTAAAATGCACTGCTGTGCTATTTGGATTACAGTCATATGAATGTTCTGGTATAGAGTGTAGAGAGAGTAACTTTAGTTACAAATTATGACTATGTACCCCCCAAATTTTATGTTGTTTGATTCCATGGTGACAAGAAATCGTTCTAGATTTATTTAAACCTGGCAACCCACTCCAGTACTCTTTCCTGGAAAATCCCATGGATGGAGGAGCCTGGTAGGCTGTAGTCCATGGGGTCGCTAAGAGTCGGACACGACTGAGCGACTTCACTTTTACTTTTCACTTTCATGCATTGGAGAAGGAAATGGCAACACACTCCAGTGTTCTTGCCTGGAGAATCCCAGGGATGGGGGAGCCTGGTGGGCTGCCGTCTATGGGGTCGCACAGAGTTGAACACAACTGAAGTGACTTAGCAGCAGCAGCAGCAGAGAGCCTAATGCTGCCTTCTTACCTGCTGTTACAAAGTGCTGAAGTGAGATAAAACTGTGTTGATGGAATAAAACAATTCATCCTGGGTTAGAACACAAGCGTTTCTATTTTATTCATGGAAACAGGAAACCTTGATACATTCAGAATGTAGTTCTTTGAATACAGCAGTAGCAAATGGTAATGACAGCTGTTAAATGTGACTCATACACATACAGATATTACCCTGGTTCTGATCAAATTTGATGCTCAAAATAATTGCTCTCCGTCAGGGGACGTTCAACTTTAAGGGATCCAATATGTTATTTTCTTTTTTGTGTGCCATTTCTCAAGGACTCTCTATTCCTTATCAGTTCCTGGAAAACGGGAATGAGCAGAGCTGCATGCAGTTCTCAGGACTGAGGTCATGAGAAAGGGCATCTGCTTGGATTCCTTTCAGTGACTCCCTTCAGTGACCTTTTACTTAAAGGTAATTTATTCATTTATGCCCCTCTTACTCAGGATATGGAATGCTTTCTGGCCCTTTCAAGATTGTTATTTCCTTGGCTTTGTTTTTGCTCTTTTTTTTTTTTTTTTTTTTTTTACTGCCTAAAGCTGCCTTGAATGAAGATATAGAAACATCCCCTTCTGCAAATAAAGCACATTTGTTTCACTCGAGACTTGAGTCCCCTCCGTCCTTCTTCTCGTCGACTCCAGTCCCCAGTTCCTGGTCTACAAAGACTGTGACAAGTGGCGCCTAAACAGGGACCTGGTGAACGCCCTTGGCAAGCGGATGGACTAACTGTTAGGACCTAAGGAGGTCAGTAAGTGCGGGGTTATAGGACAAACGGCTGGAAAGCCCCACCAGTTTTCTACTTTCCTTTATCATTATTTAAGGTTCCAGGACTTTCAGTTTTGCATCAATGGATAGAGGCTTGTCTCCAAACAGTGGTTAAATATAATCCCTGGTTCCCCGATGAAGGTAGTTTTGATTTAGAAATTTGGAGATGGGTTAAAGAAAAGGTGAGCAAGCCACAAGACGGGGAGAAAATATTCCAATAAGTTTCTGGCCCTTGTGGGCCCTCATTAAAGCCATGATCTTGCCATTTCAAGGTAATTCTAGCCCCCCTGATAATCGTCAACAAGCGGAATGCTCATTATATGAATATAAATTAGAAGAGAAGACTTTACAGAAGGGCCAATTACAGCAACATAACATGTTTTAAAACTTTCCCACCCTCCCTGCTTCGTCTGTCCCAAGCGCTCCTCCTCCTCCTCTTGTAACGGGCATGAAACCGAACGTCCCCTCAACTAGAGGACAAAATTAATCTGATGGTGATTCTTCTGATGCTCTCTTTGACACTAAAGCCAACAATACTTTTTTTTATGACAATGATAAGCCCCTAACACACACTCATATTTATGAAAACACATGATCCACTCATTCTCCTTCATGACGAAGGATTTCTGATTTACTGGCTTTGCAAACTCGAGTCTCTGAGGCAGATGATCTTTTTGCCTTTCCTGTGTTAGGAAATGTTTATGCTCAAGGGCAACTAATACTGCAATATGAAGGCATTGATTTTTCTCACAAGCAAGAGATGAAAAAGCCTGTAACTGTGTATGGCCCTCATTCACCTTTTACTGAAGAACTTCTAAATGCTATGGCATCTTCTACCAGAAATTTTATTCCTATGATTGGCTAATTTTGATAAAAGCTCTTCTTAAACCACAAAAATATCTTCATTGGATAATGTGGTTTCAGGATGTGACCCGAGATCATGCCAATTCTAACGCTCAAGCTGGAACTACCCCAAACCAAATTACTTTAAAAATGTTAACTGGTATGGAGCAATTGATTTGGTGAAAGCTCAGATACAATGTCCTCTTTTGTTGCATGAGCAATTGAAAGAAGTTGCCCTTGAAGCTTGGGATCGAACTACTCCTCAAGGGGAACCTAATAGTAACTACACAAAGATATTACAAGGGCCTAATGAAGCCTATGGAGAAGGCAGTGGCACCCCACTCCAGTAGGAGCCTGGTAGGCTACAGTCCATGGGGTCTCTTAGGGTTGGACATGACTGAGCGACCTCACTTTCACTTTTCATTTTCATGCATTGGATAAGGAACTGGCAACCCACTCCAGTGTTCTTGCCTGGAGAATCCCAGGGACAGGGGAGCCTGGTGTGCTGCCGTCTATGGGGTCGCACAGAGTCGGACATGACTGAAGCGACTTAGCAGCAGCAGCAGCAGCAGCAGTAATGAAGCCTATGCTGATTTTTTAACTAGACTGGGAGTTGGTATCTCCCATAATGTTGTCAGAGAAGAGACAAGAGTGCAATTAGAAAAACTGCTTGCATATGAGAATGCGAATCAGGAGTTTCAAAGAGCCATTGCTCCAATTCGTGAGATCTGGAATGTTAATGATTATTTGAAGGATTGTCACAACTTAGGATCAGAAACTCAGACAATGCAAATGTTAGCTGAAGCAATGGCTGCTGTCTTTACAAAGGGGGATGAAGGATGTTTTGTTTGTGGAGATAAGAGCCATTTAAAAAACGATTGCCCTAAAAAACACACAGAAAAAAATAAAACTACTAAAAAACCTCCAGGAGTCTGCCCTCAATGTCATAAAGGGGTACATTGGGCTAAAAAATATTGATCTAAGTGTGATGTTTAAGGCAACCCTATTTAAGGAAACTCAAAGATGGGGAATCCCCGGGTCCCCATCCAGAAAAACCAGGGGCACACTCATTCTTTCCCCTCAAACCTTCAACATCCGGCAATGCTGCCATCAATATACCAACCCTAAATGATTTTCTTCTTTTTCCTCAAGCAGTCCCTTCTAGAATACCTACCAGCCTTTATGGATCCCTACCCCCACAAACCTTCAGCCTTATACTTGGCTAATCTACTCTGACTTCTAAACAAATTACTATTCACCTTGAAATAATTGATTCCGATTATGAGAAAAAAATTCAAATTATGATGTCATCTCAGATACTATGACAATCCAAAAAGGTGGACAAAATTGCCCAATTACTTCTTTTAAATTTCTATTAACTCTTCTAATGGTATACAGAAAGGTGAATTTGGTAATACAGGTCAAAAGCAATCCTTATGGACAACGATAGTATCTGAATATGCATGACCAAATATCAATATCAAAACGAATGGCAAAAGATTTCCTGGTTTTCTTGATACTGGATCTGATATTACCATTATTTCCAAACATTTATGGCCCAACTCTTGGCCTATACAGAGAATTTCTTGCTAAATTGCAGGAATTTCTCAAACCAAAATACAAGAGATTTATCAAAATGTTCAAATATATCCATATGAGGGACCAGTAGGCCAGCCTGCAACATTACAAACTTATGTGATAGAAGCACCCCGTAATTCAATAGGAAGAGATTTAATTATGCAATGGCAAACTCAAATATATATTCCACATTTTTCCTAGGGGCCACCACTCATTTAACAAACAATGCAATTATTAAAATAACTTGGAAAAATAACGAGCCTATTTAGACAGAGCAGTGGCCCCTTCAGTTCAGTTGCTCAGTTGTGTCCGACTTTTTGCGACCCCATGAATTGCAGCACACCAGGCCTCCCTGTCCATCACCAACTCCTGAGGTTCACTCAGATTCACGTCCATCGAGTCAGTGATGCCATCCAGCCATCTCATCCTCGGTCGTCCCCTTCTCTTCCTGCCCCCAATCCCTCCCAGCATCAGAGACTTTTCCAATGAGTCAACTCTTTGCATGAGGTGGCCAAAGTACTGGGGTTTGAGCTTTAGCATCATTTCTTCCAAAGTAATCCCAGGGCTGATCTCCTTCAGAATGGACTGGTTGGATCTCCTTGCAGTCCAAGGGACTCTCAAGAGTCTTCTCCAACACCACAGTTCAAAAGCATCAATTCTTTGGTGCTCAGCGTTCTTCACAGTCCAACTCTCACATCCATACATGACTACAGGAAAAACCATAGCTTTGACTAGACGGAACTTGGTTTGCAAAGTAATGTTTCTGCTTTTCAATATGCTATCTAGGTTACTCATAACTTTCCTTTCAAGGAGTAAGCGTCTTTTAATTTCATGGCTGCAATCACCATCTGCAGTGATTTTGGAGCCCAAAAAATAAAGTCTGACACTGTTTCCACTGTTTCCCCATCTATTTCCCATGGAGTGATGGGACCCAATGCCATGATCTTCGTTTTCTGAATGTTGAGCTTTAAGCCAACTTTTTCATTCTCCACTTCGTTTTCATCAAGAGGCTTTTTAGTTCCTCTTCACTTTCTGCCATAAGAGTGGTGTCATCTGCATATCTGAGGTTATGCAGAATCTGATATTTCTCCTGGCAATCTTGAGTCCAGCTTGTGTTTCTTCCAGTCCAGTGTTTCTCATGATGTAATCTGCATATAAGTTAAATAAGCAGGGTGACAATATACACCCTTGATGTACTCCTTTTCCTATTTGGAACCAGTCTGTTGTTTCATGTCCACTTCTAACTATTGCTTCCTGAACTGTATACATATTTCTCAAGAGGCAGGTCAGGTGGTCTGGCATTCCCATCTCTTCAATAATTTTCCACAGTTTATTGTGATCCACACAGTCAAAGGCTTTGGCATAGTCAATAAAGCAGAAATAGATGTTTTTCTTGAACTCTCTTGCTTACTCCATGATCCAACGGATGTTGGCAATTTGATCTCTGGTTCCTCTGCCTTTTCTAAAACCAGCTTGAGCATCTGGAAGTTCACTGTTCACGTATTGCTGAAGCCTGGCTTGGAGAATTTTGAGCATCACTTTACTAGCATGTGAGATGAGTGCAATTGTGCTGTAGTTTGAGCATTCTTTGGTATTGCCTTTCTTTGGAATTGGAATGAAAACTGACCTTTTCCAGTCCTGTGGCCACTGCTGAGTTTTCCAAATTTGCTGGCATATTGAGTGCAGCATTTTCACAGCATCATTTTTCAGGATTTGAAGTAGCTCGACTGGAATTCCATCACCTCCACTAGCTTTGTTCGTAGTGATGCTTTCTAAGGCCCATTTGACTTCACATTCCAGGATGTCTGGCTCTAGATTAGTGATCACACCATGATTATCTGGGTCGTGAAGATCTTTTTTGTTCAGTTCTTCTGTGTATTCTTGCCACCTCTTCTTAATATTTTTTGCTTCTGTTAGGTCCAGACCATTTCTGTCCTTTGAGCCCATCTTAGCATGAATTGTTCCCTTGGTATCTCTAATGTTCTTGAAGAGATCTCTAGTCTTTCCCATTCTGTTCTTTTCCTCTATTTCTTTGCATTGATCGCTGAAGGATTTCTTATCTCTTCTTGGTATTCTCTGGAGCTCTGCATTCAGATGCTTATATTTTCCTTTTCTCCTTTGCTTTTCGCTTCTCTTCTTTTCACATCTATTTGTAAGGCCTCCCCAGACACCTATTTTGCTTTTTTGCATTTCTTTTCCATGGGGATGGTCTTGATCCCCTTCTCCTGTACAATGTCACGAACCTCATTCCATAGTTCATCAGTAACTCTATCTATCAGATCTAGGCCCTTAAATCTATTTCTCACTTCCACTGTATAATCATAAGGGGTTTGATTTAGGTCATACCTGAATGGTCTGGCGGTTTTCCCTACTTTCTTCAATTTGAGTCTGAATTGGGTAATAAGGAGTTCATGATCTGAGCCACAATCAGCTCCTGGTCTTTTTTGTGTTGACTGTATAGAGCTTCTCCATCTTTGGCTGCAAACAATATAATCAATCTGATTTCGGTGTTGACCATCTGGTGATGTACATGTGTAGAGTCTTCTCTTGTGTTGGTGGAAGAGGGTGTTTGCTATGACCAGTGCATTTTCTTGGCAAAACTCTATTAGTCTTTGCCCTTCTTCATTCCTCATTCCAAGGCCAAATTTGCCTGTTACTCCAGGTATTTCTTGACTTCCTACTTTTGCATTCCAGTCCCCTGTAATGAAAAGGATATCTTTTTTTGGGTGTTAGTTCTAAAAGGTCTTATAGGTCTTCATAGAACCGTTCAACTTCAGCTTCTTCAGCATTACTGGTTGGGGCATAAACTTGGATAACTGTGATATTGAATGGTTTCCCTTGGAGACGAACAGAGTGGCCCCTTACAGAATAGAAATTAAAGGCTGCTAAGGTCCGTCTAGTCAAGGTCATGGTTTTTCCAATAGTCATGTATGGATGTGAGAGTTGGACTGTGAAGAACGCTGAGCACTGAAGAATTGATGCTTTTGAACTGTGGTGTTGCAGAAGACTCTTGAGAGTCCCTTGGACTGCAAGGAGATCCAACCAGCCCATTCTGAAGGATATCGATCCTGGGTGTTCTTTGGAAGGAATGATGCTAAAGCTGAAACTCCAATACTTGGGCCACCTCATGCGAAGAGTTCACTCATTGGAAAAGACTCTGATGCTGGGAGGGATTGGGAGCAGGTGGAGAAAGGGACGACAGAGGATGAGATGGCTGGATGGCATCACCGACTCAATGGACATGAGTTTGAGTGAATTCCGGGAGTTGGTGATGGACAGGGAGGCCTGGTGTGCTGCGATTCATGGGTTGCAAAGAGTCGAACACGACTGAGCAACTGAACTGAACTGACGGAACTGATAGATACACAATTGAAATGAAAACATTTTGAGGAACCTTGTTCCCCTTGGAATTCTCCCATTTTTGGAATAAAAAAGTAATCTGACAAATGGCGTCTTTTAACAGATCTTCAAAAAGTTAATACATCTATGAAACCTATGGATGCATTCCTACTGGGAATTCCATCACCTACCATTATTCCTCAAAACTGGCATATTATTATTATAGATTTACAGGATTTCATTTTTAGTATACCCATGGATGTGAGAGTTGGATTGTGAAGAAAGCTGAGTGCTGAAAAATTGATGCTTTTGAACTGTGGTGTTGGAGAAGACTCTTGAGAGTCCCTTGGACTACAAGGAGATCCAACCAGTCCATTCTGAAGGAGATCAGCCCTGGGATTTCTTTGGAAGGAATGATGCTAAAGCTGAAACTCCAGTACTTTGGCCACCTCATGTGAAGAGTTGACTCATTGGAAAAGACTCTGATGCTGGGAGGGATTGGGGGCAGGAAGAGAAGGGGACGACCGAGGATGAGATGGCTGGATGGCATCACTGACTCAATGGACGTGAGTCTGAGTGAACTCCAGGAGTTGGTGATGGACAGGGAGGCCTGGTGTGCTGCAATTCATGGGGTCGCAAAGAGTCGGACCCGACTGAGTGACTAAACTGAACTAAACTGACACCCTCTTCCTTATCATAATCATATCGGGTGTCATAAACGGTACCAATGGACTGTGTTGCCTCAAGGAATGATGAATTCTCCCACCATGTGTCAATATTATGTAGCCAAAGACCTTGAAACTGTGACAAAACAATTTCCTGACCTTCTTGTTATTAATTATATGGATGATATATTGTCTTAAGCTCCATCTATTTTAGAAACTCAACAGATGTTTAACATAGCTCAACAATGCTAAAAGCTTCTAAATTGATCATTGCCCCTGAAAAGATTCAAACATCTACACCTTACAATTACTTAAGATTTGTTGTTAATAGACAACATATTACTCCCCAACTAACAGATTAATATTAATAAATTATCAACCTGAATGATTTTCAAAAACTTTTAGGCGATATAAATTGGATTAGACCCTCTTTAGACATTACATATTATCAACTAATTTATTTAACAGTTTAAAAAGAGACCCCGATTTAAATAGCCCTCATTCACTTTCATAAGAGGCACAAGATAAACTGTTCAATACAAAATAAATTGCAAAAACAATTTCTTACTCATATTAGACTTGATTTACCTCTACAATTATTTATACCCACCTCTCTTCATTCTTCCACTGGACTTCTTACCCAACAAGAATACCCAATAGAATGGATCTATACCCATTTTAGAGGGACAAAGTCTCTTACAACCTATCTTGATTTGATCATGCTAATCATTATCAATGGAAGAAAGAGAGCAAAGACTCTAATTGGCTCTGATCCTCATAAAATTGGAGTACATATTAATAAATCTCAATTAAAAAACACATTACGAATGACTACTAATTTCCAAATAGCTTTTCTGGAATATTTTGGAGAAATTTCATTTCATTATTCTTCTAACAAACTCTGGAATTTCTTCAAAAATACTGAATTTATTCTCTCTCACATTGTCACATCACAACCTATACCTCAAACTGATGTTTTCTATATAGATGGGGCTAAAAATGCCAAAGCCTCATTCTGGTCTCTCAAAGAATATAAAATCTTTTATACTAAATTTCCTCTGCTCAACAAAACGAATTAGATGCTCTCATTCAGGTTATTCACCTACGTTCTTATCCTATTAATATAGTTTCTGTCTCCTTACATTCAGTTTTTGTATTAAGAAATACAGAAACTTCTACCATAAATTCTAATCAATCTATTATCCAACAACTTTTTCTTGAACTACAATTATTGTTAAGAACCACACTTCCCCCATTTATATTCAGTTCAGTTCAGTTCAGTTCAGTCACTCAGTCGGGTCTGACTCTTTGGGACCCCATAAATTGCAGCATGCCAGGCTTCCCTGTCCATCACTAACTTCTGGAGTTCACTCAAACTCATGTCCATCGAGTTGGTGATGCCATCCAGCCATCTCATCCTCAGTCATCCCCTTGTCCTCCTGCCCCCAAACCCTCCCAGCATCAGAGTCTTTTCCAATGAGTCAACTCTTCTCATGAGGGGGCCAAAGTACTGGATTTTCAGCTTTAGCATCATTCCTTCCAAAGAACAATCAGGGCTGATCTCCTTCAGAATGGACTGGTTGGATCTCCTTGCAGTTCAGGGACTCTCAAGAGTCTTCTCCAACACCACAGTTCAAAAGCATCAATTCTTTGGCGCTCAGCTTTCTTCACAGTCCAACTTTCACATCCATATGTGACCACTGGAAAAGCCATAGCCTTGACTAGACGGACGTTTGTTGGCAAAGCAATGTCTCTGCTTTTCAATATGCTATCTAGGTTGGTCATAACTTTTCTTCAAAGGACCCGTATTCAAACACATTCTTGTCTTCCTGGCCCGATGGCTCACGGCAATGAACAAGCTGATAAACTTGTCTCTCTTGTTACTCCTGAAGTGCATCATGCTCTATTATACAATAATATAGGCTCATTACATCAAATTTGGAAAACTCCATACTGACATGCTAAAGAAATCATTAATAATATCTCTACTTGTAGGCCCCTACATCTTCGACCCTTTGCACAAAGTATCAGTCCTCGAGGATTACAACCCAATGAACTATGGCAAATGTATGTAACTCTTTGCCCTGAACTTTCTCCCTCTTCCTTCTTACATATCTCAATCGATACAGATTCTTTTATATGGGCCACACCTCCCCGAGGTGAAGCTACACATGTGATAACCCACCTATTAACTTGCTTTACAATAATGGGAACGCTAGTTCTATAAAAGCAGACAATGGCCCTACCTATATTTCTAGGCCATTCAAAACAATTTTTACAATCATTTCCTATTAAACATATTACAGTTATTCCTTATAATTCACAAGAATAATGCATAGTAGAATTAGCACATCACACACTGAAACTACATATAAAAAACTTTAAAAAGGGGGAATACACAGGAACACTTCTATCTTCCTTATATGTTGTAGTCTTTACAGACTGGGCCCTGGGGACTAGAGTCGATGAAAAGAAAGTGAAAGAAGGATGCGGGGGACCCAAGTCTCAAGTGAAACAAGGGTACTTTATTTTCAGAAATGCATGCTTATATATCTTCAAGAAAAATGATTACTCAGCCATTAAGAATGAAATTCCATCAGTTGTAAGAAAATGGATAGTCCTATAAGTAAAAGGTCACTGAAGGGAGTCACTGAAGGGAGTCACTGAAGGGAATCGAAGCAGGTGCTCTTTCCTATGATCTCAGTCCTGAGAACTGCATGCAGCTCTGCTTGTTCCTGTTTTCCAGGAACTGATAAGGAACAGAGAGTCTTGAGAAATGGCACACAAAGGAAGAAAATGCAACATATTGGATCCCTTAAAGTTGAACGTCCCCTGAGAATTCCCTCTTTTTTATTTTTTTCATAATTGGGGGTGACTATAGATACTTTTTATGAAAAAGGCCCTGACCAATTGAGTTTGTTTACTTTGAACAATTTTACTTGAAAAGCATCGGTATACTACAAATATAATCACCAGGATAATTATCAGCATTATAGTTCCAGATCCAATACTACATGTAATTCTTTGAAACCATCCTCGAGGGTGTAGCCCAGATAATTGATCAGCTAGCTGTTCTGCTAAGGTTTCCAAATTGTTGGAAGAAGGTAGACTCTTAGAGAAGGTTTCAAAGATTTCCTTTTGTAATAACTGTACATTTAAGGAAGCATTATCATGTATGTCTTGCAAATGAAATTTGATTTGTTCCCAATAGTAGGCACTACAGTTGAACCGAACAGGGGTAATACAAAATTGAGTAGAATTCCAGTCACATTTTAGTATAACTTGCTTTTGTAAATGTATTAATTGATCGCTGACTCATTGGATGGCTGTTTTTATTTCCTGTATTTCATCTTGAACTTCCTCATTTATCTGAGCCTGAGTGGTCCACATAGCATGCGCACCTTTGCTCCAATTTTGAATAAAGTTGTGTGTTTGAATTGAGGCTTGTAAAGCAATGCCTGCGACAGCGGCAGTAGTGCAAATGGTAGTTAATCCCCAAATGCCAAGAATTAACCATCCAATAAATCGTTTAGATCATCGAAGTACTTTAGTAAGTAACTGGGAGGCAAGTCCTGCCATGGGACCCTCTTCCCAGCGTCGTTGGAGATCTACTGGCAACCATAGATTATGTCAAGATTGAAGAATCAAAAGGGATTTGTTTTGTTTTCAAAGAAACCTAGGAATTAAGACAAGTATACAATTTGCAATCTATACAAGTCACAGAACATAAAGTCTTTTTAAACTACAAGTTCCCTATAGCTATAACAAAAGGAAGGGGAACACAAGCTTGTATGAAATATGAATGATTATAACGAAAGGAATAGTTACTATGACTACAGCTGGTCCCCATGAAATATCCAGTCCAAGTTCCAAGTTCTTCGGTGCTTGCGGCAAGTTTCCAGATGTCCCATTGTTCAGGCCCAGTCTGTTTATTGAGGACGATTTGAGGGCGAAGGGGTGGCATTTCATCATCAAGCCAGCCAAGAAGTCCTTTGTCATGGTAATGTTCCATCATAGTATCAGTAACCTTCTATGCTACCTGAGTAGCATAATCACAGACAGTGCTATTAATATCATCTGAACAGTTAGACAACCATATACCGTGGGGTCCCCAATCAACAATGGTGTAATTGGCCACAAACATTAATTTCCTTGATTTAGCTTGACATCTGTATATTCATATATATATATATGAACAGGAGTATATTTAAAGTTCTTATATGCAAAGCCTTTGCATAACGACTTTTGTCCTTTTCTTAGAGTTTCAGTAGTGTTGACATGGTTCTCATTGAAAGAAAGGGCAGTAAACAGTCCAAGCAATGTCCCAAAGTTCTTCTTTGGAGGCAGAACGAAAGCCCATGTTTGTCGGCTATTGTTAATGCATAATTCTGCTGGACCCATGCAGAGAGGAAGGACTTCATACCCTAGAGAAATATTAATCTCCCTTCTTCCTCAGGATGAAAGGGCCCCTCCAAACTCCAAGGAGGAGGCATATGTACTGAGTCATTGGTGGATACAATCAGTCCTTTATCTGTCAATTCTACAACCTGCAGTAAAGGGAGGTTGGGTATATAGGCCCAATAAGTATGATAATTAATTCAGCTTGAGCAGGGGAAGCAAAAGCAAGGAAAGCAAGCATAGCAACAAAAATCTGTTCTGGATTCTGAGGCATTCCCTGTTGAGAAACCAGATTTTCAGCTTGATAAGCAAGGGTTTTTATTTGTCCACAGTAGGGAGATCATCAGGTCGATGACATCAAAGGTGATGCTTCTTGAAGATTTTGAGAGCCGCCATGACATTTATTGGAATATTTTTCTCCTAGGGTTTTGTTTTTTCATCTTTATTTTGAACACTGGAGGCTCCCCTGGGGCAGATCTTCTGAAGAGGATGCCAATTGAGTTCGTTGGATCCATCTGGAGAAATACAAGCATACCCCTTTCCCTGTAAGATAATTTCCCAAATTTCCATTGCTTAGTGAGCCCGTCTTGATACCAAATGGGCAGAGGAAGAGAGGTATCCTTTAATTCCTCGAAAGGTTTTTCTGCTCATATCAAGATATCTCCTTGAGGTAAGTTTAAAAAATTTAAAACAAATAAAGCTGTATTAACAATAGTTATAGGAATAGAGAGTATACAGTGTTGAGATCTAGTAAAATCTGCTCTGGATAAGGAAGATAGAAATGTTCCTGTGTATTCCCCCTTTTAATTTTTTAATTCGTAGTTTCAGTGTTCAATGTGCTCATTCAACTATGCCCTGTGCTTGTGGATTATAAGGAATGCCTGTAATATGTTGAATAGAAAAAGACTGTAAAAATTGTTTGAATTGCCTAGAAGTATAGGCATGGCCGTTGCCTGTTTTTATAGAGTTGGGAGTTCCCATTATTGCAAAACAAGCTAATGGGTGGGTTATAACGTGCCGTGTAGCCTCACCTCGAAGAGGGGTGGCCCATATAAGATAATTTGTGTTGATACAGACATGTAGGAAAGAAGATGGAGAATGTTCAGGGCAATGAGTTACATCCATTTGCCATAATTCATTGGGTTGTAATCCTCGAGGATTAACACCTTATGCAATGGGTCGAAGATGTAGGGGACTACAAATAGAGCAATTATTAATGATTTCTTTAGCATGGTGGTATGGAATTTTCTAAATTTGGTTTAAGGAGCCAGCATTATTGTACAATAGAGCATGTTGTTCCTCGGGAGTAGCAAAAGAAACAAGTTTATCAGCTTGTTCATTACCATGAGTCACAGGGCCAGGAAGGCAGGAATGTGTTCGAGTATGGGTAATATAAGTGGGGGAAGTGCAGTCCCTAATAAGAGACTGTAGTTTGAGAAAAACTTGTTGAATAATAGGTTGATTGGAATTTATAAGAGGTTTCTATATTTCTTAATATAAAAACTGAATATAAAGAGTCAGAGACTATATTAATAGGGTAAGGATATAGGTGAATAACTTGAATAAGAGTATATAAATCCTTTTGTTGAGCAGAATGAAATTTAGTATAAAAGACTTTGTATTCTTTGACAGACCAGAATGAGGCTTTGGTGTTTTTAGTCCCATCTATATAGAAAACATCCTCCCGAGGTATAGATTGTAATGTGACAATGCAAGAGATAATAAATTCAGCATTTTTGAAGAAATTCCAGATTTTGTTAGAAGGATAATGAAATGAAATATCTTTAAAATATTCCAGAAAGGCTATTTGGAACTTGGTAGACGTTTGTAGTGATTCTCAAATTGAGATTTATTAATTACAATTTTATGAGGATCAGAGCCAATCAGAGTCTTAGTTCTATTTCTCCCATTGATAATTATTAGAGTGATCAAATCAATATAGGGCGTAAGTGACCTTGTCCCTCTAAAATGAGTAGAGATCCATTCTATCAGGTGTTCTTGTTGGGCAAGAGGTCCCGTGAGGGAATGGAGAGAAGGGAGTATAAACAACTCGAGAGGTAAATCAAGTCTAATACGAGTAAGAAACTGTTTTTGCAATTTATTTTGTATTAAACGAGGGCTATTTAAATAGGGATCTCCTTTCAAAGTATTCAAGAAATTAGTCAGTTGATCATTTGCAACGACTAAAGTGGGTCTAATCCAGTTTATGTCGCCTAAAAGTTTTTGAAAACCATGCAAGGTTGATAATTTATCAACGTGAATCTCTGTTAGTTGGGGAGTAATACATTGTCTATTAACAACAGATCCTAAATAATGGTAAAGAGTAGAGGTTTGAATGTTTTCAGGAGCAATGATTAATCCAGAGTCTTGCAAGCATTTTTTAGCTATGTCAAACATTTGTTGAGTTTCTAAAACACATGGAGCTGAAAACAATATATCATCCATATAATGAATAACAAGAAAGTTAAGAAATTTTTATCTCACAGGTTCAAGGGCTTTGGCTACATAATATTGACACATGGTGGGAGAATTCATCATTCCTTGAGGCAATACAGTCCACTGATATAGTTTATTAGGCCCGATATGATTAGGATAAGGAAGAGAGAAAGCAAATCTCTCTGGGTCTAGAGGGTGTAAAGGCATAGTAAAAAAAGCAATCTTGTAAATCTATAATACGCCAGTTTTGAGGGATAGTGGTAGGTGATGGAATTCCTGGTTGCAATGCACCCATAGATTTCATAGATAGTATTAATTTTCCTAAGGTCTGTTAAGAGATGCCATTTGCCAGATTTCTTTATTACAAAAATAGGAGATTCCAAGGGGAATAAGAGTCTTCAATATGCTGTGATTTCCATTGTGTATTGATTAGTTCTTTAGTAGCCTCCAATTTCTCTTTTGTGAGGGGCCATTGCTCTGTCCAAATAGGCTCGTCATTTTTCCAAGTAATTTAAATAAGTGCATTGATTGTTAAGTGAGCAGTGGCCCCTATGAAAAATGTGGAATATATATTTGAGTTTGCCATTGCATAAGTAAATCTCTTAATATTAAATCGAGGGGTGTATCTATCACATAAGGTCGTAATGTTGCAGGCTGGGCTTTTGGTCCCTCACATGGATATACTTGGACACTGTGATAAACCTCTTGTGCTTTGGTTTGAGAAACTCCTGCAATTTGGCAAGAAATTCTCTGTATAGGCCAAGATTTGGGCCATAAATGTTTGGAAATAATAGTATTATTGGATCCAGTATCAAGAAGACCAGAAAACCTTTTGTCATTAATTTTGATATTTATATTTGGTCATGCATATTCAGATACTATTGATGTCCATAAGGACTGCTTTTGATCTGTACAGCCAAATCCATCTGTCCAGATGCCATTAGAGGAGTTAATAGACATGTAAGGTAAAAGGAGTAGTTGGGCAATTTTGTCCCCCTTTTTGAACTGCCATAGTATCTGAGATGACATCATAATTTGAATTTCTCCCTTATCATCTGAATCAATTATTCCAGGGTGAACAGTAATTCCTTTAGAAGTCAAACTAGATCGGCCAAGTAAAAGGCAGAAGGTTTGTGGGGGTAGAAAGAGTATCCACCTCATTAGTTTAAGTGGAACCTTATATATGTTAGGGACCAAACGACAGTCTCTAGGACCTGAGTCATGTTTACCAGAAAGAGACAGGATATGCGCTCATCCTGCCTGGCCAATCATGTAACGCCAGCTACTCCTGTAACTGAGACAAAGAACTGCCTGTATATAAGCCGCCATACTCCTTTGTTCGCGGCTCTTGTCAGATTCCCTCGTGTGGGATGAGACTTGGGCCCTAGCGCACTAGGAATAAACAAACTCCCTTCTTGCGTTTGCAATACTGTGGTGGACTTGTTCTCTCGGTCGGTTCGGAGATACGGGCTTGGAGCATAACATCTGGGGGCTCGTCCGGGATCTCCGTCCCGCCGGGGAGGACAACTCTCCTGGTAGAAGGGAGTAACCTTGTTAGGAGATAAGAGCTCTGAGCACCGGTGCTAACGTTGCAGAAGCCCAGATTAAGTCCGGGGCCTAGTATCTTACTGGGGAGGCATCTGGCTGTAAAGTGCAGAGGCAAGTCAGCGTAAGGCCGGGGCCTAGTTTCGTGCTGGGGAGGCAGCTGGCTCTGATACTGGATTAAGTCAGCGTAAGGCCGGGGCCTAGTTTCGTGCTGGGGAGGCGGCTGGCTCTATAACATCCTGCAGGTAAGATTGAGTGCACTGCCAGTGGCCACCTTGTGTTTGTTATCTGTTTGTCTATTTGTGGTGTCTGCACTGCTCTTTGTGTGCTCTGTTGGCTCCCAGTGTACTTTTCTGTGATCATGGGACAAACAACTTCTACTCCTTTATCTCTTATGATTAACCACTTCTCTGATTTCAAGTCTAGAGCTCAGAATCTTTCGTTACTGGTAAAGAAGAGCAAACTGGTGACTTTCTGTTCTGTCGAGTGCCCCAAATTATCCAGGCAGTTAAAGAGAGGGTGCTTACTCCTAGTCCTGCCGGGCACCCAGATCAGACTCCCTACATTCTGGTCTGGCAGGATCTAGTGAGGAACCCGCCAGAATGGCTTAAACCCTTTGTTCTCACTCCTCCTAAACCTCCCTGTCCCTCTTCCCCAACTCCAACCTCACCAAGCCCACAGGTGTTAGTAATGAAGGCTTCCGAAGAAAAAGAAGAAAGAAAGGACGAAAATCGACCAAAGCCGGTATTCCAGGAATCTTCTCTGTATCCTAATCTAATAGATCTGGAGACAGAACAGTTCCCACCCCTGTATGTGGATCCACATCTGCCCTTGCTTTCACAGGTTTCATCGGGAGAAGCCAGGAGGAGAACCGAGCCTTTAGCTCATCCCAGAGTAGGGGGCCCCGCCCAGGGAACTCGGGGAAAAACAAGAGAAATGGCCAATGTATCGGAAGAAGACCCAGAAGTCCCCTCCTTCACTGTTCACACGTTTCCGGTCCGGGCGGGACCAGCCAGAGAGGGTGGAGAGCGGACATATCAGTATTGGCCCTTTTCCACTAGTGATTTGTACAATTGGAAAACCCAGACTCCCTCCTTCTCTGAAAAACCGCAGGGTCTTATTGATCTGTTAGAGTCTATCCTTTTTACTCATAATCCCACTTGGGATGATTGTCAGCAACTGTTACAGGTGCTTTTCACTACAGAAGGGCGAGAGCGGATCCTGTCAGAAGCTCAAAAGAATGTGCCAGGGGTGGATGGGAGGCCCACAATACAGCCTAACCTCATTGAGGAGGGGTTCGCCTTGGTGCGACCCAACTGGGACTTCGAATGCGCTGAAGGTAGGGAGCGTCTCCGGGTATACCGTCAGACTCTTATGGCCAGCCTTAGAGTGGCCGCCAGAAAGCCGACTAATTTGGCCAAAATAAATTCAGTGAGGCAGGAACCAAATGAGAGCCCAGCAGCCTTCCTTGAAAGGATAATGGAAGCTTTTAGACAGTATACCCCTATGGACCCACAGGCAGATGAGTCACGAGCAGCAGTTATGTTAGCATTTGTAAATCAAGCAGCCCCCGATATTAGAAAAAAATTACAAAAGATAGAGAGGTTAAATGAACAATCCTTGCAAGATCTAGTGAGGGCAGCCGAGAGAGTTTTTAATCATAGAGAGACCCCAGAAGAGAGAGAGGACCGCATTAGAAGAAAAGAAAGAGAATTTAGAGCTGAAGAAAACCGTAAAAATCAAAAAGAGCTGGCCCAGATATTTTTTGCTGGGGTTGAAAACAAAAACAGGTTCCAGAAAGGGAAAAAATTGGACTCAAAAACTGAAGAAAAAACGACAAGGCGTAAGCTTGAGAAAAACCAATGTGCGTTTTGTAAAGAGTTTGGACATTGGAAAGATAAATGCCCCAAGAAAAACCTAAAAGAGGGGCCCAAGAACCCCAAAAACGAGACTCCCTCTCCAGACAGTCATATCCTCTATGCGGGTAAGGATAGCGACTGGGGGGTCAGGGCTCGAAGCCCCTCCCCGAGTCCTGGGTAACTATAAATGTGGAAGGGAAACCGGTTGGCTTCATGGTGGATACGGGAGCCCAATACTCAGTCTTAAACCAAAAAGATGGACCCATGTCTAAGAAAAGTACCTGGGTGCAGGGAGCAACCGGGACTAAACGATATGGATGGACTACAAAACGGCATGTGAACTTGGGGGCCCACCAGGTGACCCATTCTTTTCTGGTGATACCTGAGTGTCCAGCGCTCTTGTTGGGAAGGGATTTACTATCTAAAGTAAATGCCCAAATTCATTTCGACCACGGACAAGTGTCGGTTTTAGATGAGACCGGGCATCCTCTTGAGGTCTTGTCTCTGGCATTAAAAGATGAATACAGACTCTACTTGCCAGAGGCCCCAGCGACAATAAGCCCCGAAGTACAACCATGGGTTCAAAGATACCCTCAGGCCTGGGCTGAAACTGCAGGAATGGGACTAGCCAAACAGAGGCCCCCTATCATTGTGGAACTAAAAGCCAGTGCTTCCCCGGTGAGGGTACGACAGTATCCCATGAGTCAGGAGGCTCAACAAGGAATTACTCCTCATGTACAACGCCTCATAGACGCTGGGGTCCTGAAAAGGTGCCAGTCCCTATGGAACACTCCCCTGTTGCCTGTGAAAAAGCCTGGGGGAACTGATTTTAGACCAGCTCAAGATCTACGAGAAGTCAACAAACGGGTGAATGATATTCATCCTATGGTTCCTAACCCTTATACATTGCTAAGCAACTTGCCTCCAAACTACATTTGGTACACTGTTTTAGATTTAAAAGATGCCTTTTTCAGTTTGCCTCTTGCCCCTGCAAGCCAAGAGATCTTTGCCTTCGAATGGCAGGAAGACGGTGGTCAGACCCCTGTGCAGCTGACATGGACTCGCTTACCACAGGGTTTCAAAAACTCGCCCACGTTATTTAATGAGGCCCTGGACGAAGACCTCCATGAGTATCGGGTTGGACACCCTATCATTGTTTTATTACAATATGTTGATGACCTTATGCTGGCGGCGGCTACAGAGAAAGAGTGCCAAGAGGCAACAGGTGACCTTCTCCAAACCTTGGGGACTTTAGGTTACCGGGCTAGTGCCAAAAAGGCCCAGATTGCCAAGCAAGAGGTTACATACCTCGGTTATAAGATAAAACAGGGCCAGAGGTGGCTAACACAGGCTATGAAAGAAACCATCCTCCAGATCCCTGAGCCGGCTAACCCTAGACAAGTGAGAGAATTTCTGGGAACGGTGGGATATTGCCGGTTATGGATCTTGGGGTTTACAGAAAAGGCCAGGCCCCTATATGAGGGGACCAAAGAAAATAAGGACTGGAAATGGACTGAGCCAATGAAAGAGGCCTTCCAAGAGCTCAGGCGAGCCTTGCTAGAGGCTCCTGTCCTTGCCCTCCCTGATCCATCTAAGCCTTTCCAATTATTTGTAGATGAAAAGCGGGGGATAGGAAAAGGGGTACTAACACAGAGATGGGGACCATGGAAGCGACCTGTAGCTTACCTTTCCAAGAGACTGGACCCAGTGGCAGCCGGATGGCCACCTTGCCTCCGTATCATCGCGGCCACCGCGCTCTTAGTCCACGATGCTGATAAACTGACTTATGGACAGAGACTCTTGGTCTACACTCCTCATGCCATAGAGAGAGTTTTAAAGCAACCCCCAGGTAAATGGATTTCTAATGCCCACTTGACGCACTACCAGGCCTTGCTACTTGACACCCCACGGATTCATTTCCAAACGCCCTGCACTCTAAATCCGGCCACTCTTTTGCCCAATCCGGGGGAAAATAGCCCCCTCCATGATTGTGATGAGATACTGGCCGGGGTAACAGCAATGCGAAAGGACTTAACCGATACTCCACTGGATAACAGTGAGCTAAGATGATTCACAGATGGCAGCAATTATGTAAAAGATGGACAGAGACGGAAGGGAGCCGCAGTAGTAGATGACTCTGGACGGACGATATGGGCAGAGGCCCTTCCCCCGGATACCTCAGCACAAAAGGCAGAGTTAATTGCCCTGATTCAAGCATTAGAGAGAGCCAAAGGAAAAAGAATAACTATTTTCACTGACAGTCGCTATGCTTTTGGCACGGTACACATCCAGGGCCCGATATATCAGGAACGGGGGTTTTTGACAGCTGAAGGAAAAGAAATTAAAAACTTGCCTGAAATCCGTAGACTTTTAGAGGCTGTACAGATGCCTTGGGCTGTGTCAATAGTACACGTACCTGGACATCAGAAGGGTGACAGCCCCACGGCACAAGGGAATCGTGCCGCAGACCTGGCAGCTCGAAAAGTAGCTGATAAAGATTTCATCACCCCTGTGTTGGCGATCGGACTTCCACCTCCAAGTATGGGAACTCTGCCCCCAACCCCTGAGTATTCATCCACAGACTTTGCTTGGATCCAAAAACACACCAACCTTCAAAAAGATAAAGATGGATGGTACCGAGACTCAGACGGCTACTTGATACTCCCTGCTCAGTTGGGACAGCAACTATGTGAGCATTTGCACTTGTCTACTCATCTGGGAGAAAAGAAGACTCTGATGCTCTTTCAAACTGCGCGCCTGCGATTTCCCCGGCACCAGACGACTGTAAAGAATATAGTGCATGCTTGTAAGGCGTGTCAACAGATGAGGCCAGGAAAAGGACAACATGCAGGACTGAGGTATCGGGGAGAAGGACCAGGGCAACACTGGGAAATAGATTTCACCGAGGTTGATGGTATCGGGCCTTGGGTGCATTGCAACCACGTACGCCCAGCTGCTTCAGCAGAGCAAGAAGACGCTAAGAAAGAATGGGAAGCATCTCTGCTCCCGTCCAACCTCTTGAGGCTAAAGCTTCGAAGGCGCCAACAGGACCAGGACAACTCGGCTGGGCTCTCTTGTGGATGACCCAGTTACTCTGCTCCGGAGTTGCCAGCGTGAACCCACATCAACCCGTCAAAATCACCTGGAAGCTGCAAAATGGACTAACACGAGAGGTGCTAAACTCCACTACCGCAATACATCCATCAAACACATGGTGGCCAGACTTGTACTTTGACCTTAAGCTGATGGTAAATGTGCCTTGGGCTAGGGGTTATCTCTGAGAACAACAGTTCTGGGCATGCCCAGGTGCACCCAGGCATGACTGGAAGACCTGTAGGGGGGGCACAAGACTCTTATTGTAAAACTTGGGATTGTGTTACTTCTAATGATGGACCTCGGCGCTGGGAAGTAGGAAATCGAGATTTACTTAATTTTTCATTCGCCAAGCCCCTCCCTAGGGCCCTTGGAGATCCAACTTTTAGCTGTGAAAGTTGCAATTATGCACAAGTCAGAATAAGGTTCAATCCAGAAAAAAGCAAAAAAGAGGGGACCTGGATCTCTGGCCTATCTTGGGGACTACAGACGAGGGAATCAGGAGGGTTTGGGGTTGATGGAAAAGGGATTATAGTAGTGAGCCAGGTCTTAGAGCCAATTCTTGTACACAGTATCAGGCCCAACAAAGTAGAAAAGCTGGCTATAACCCCCCGCCTAACGACTTCCATGCCAACATCTTTGGCAGTGAGTCCTGAAGCAGAAGCGCTCGCTGAAATAGATCCCCTATGGAAGCTGATTAGGGCAGCTTATGCCACCCTGAATCAGACCCATCCTGAGGCAACTAAATCTTGTTGGTTATGTTACAACTTAATTCCCCCTTAGTACGAAGCAGTAGGCCTCAATGCCTCTTATGACTTGGCCAACAGCACCGATCCTCCTCAATGTCATTGGGGGGACCGAAAGGTGGGTCTGATGATGAAAGAGGTATGGGGAAAGGGCTTATGCATGGGCACGGTGTTACCAGCAAAGTCTCCACTTTGTGTGCATGTTGTCGAGCCTGATGATTTGCCTGTAGCTAAATGGTTAATACCTCAAATGGGGGGATGGTGGGTCTGTTCACACACGGGGCTAACTCCATGCCTGCATAGCTCAATCTTTGACCCCAAAGAAGAATTCTGTGTTATGGTGGCTGTCATGCCAAAGATTCTGTACCGACCAGAGAAAGCAATATATGATTATTGGGCCCATAAATTAACTCTAAATCCTCCAAAAAGAACTTATAAAGTTAAGAGGGAACCTCTTACCATCATAACCATAGCAACTATGTTCGGTCTTGGAATAGTTGGGGCTGGAACTGGAATAACAGCTCTGTCCCTGCAAGGCCAAGGATTTAACTCCCTGAGAGCGGCCATAGATGAAGACATTACCCGTATAGAGCAATCTATTAGTCATTTAGAATCATCTCTAACTTCTCTATCTGAAGTAGTTCTGCAAAACAGGAGGGGATTAGATCTGCTCTTTCTGCAACAAGGGGGACTCTGTGCTGCCCTAGGAGAAGAGTGCTGTTTCTATGCGGATCATACAGGAATAGTTAGAGAATCTATGGCCAAAGTGAGAGAAGGACTAGCCCAATGTAAATGAGAACGTGAGGCTCAACAGGGATGGTTTGAATCTTGGTTTCAACAATCCCCTTGGCTGACTACCTTAATCTCCACCTTGCTAGGACCCCTGCTAGTACTTTTACTAATGCTTACCTTTGGCCCATGCATTATCAATAGACTTGTAGCCTTTGTAAAGGAACGCATAAATACAGTACAGCTGTTTGTGCTTCGACAACAATATCAAACTGTGTCTCAGGACAAAGAAGAAGATGCCTCTATATGATCTAAGGACAGGGGGGAATGTTAGGGACCAAAGACGGTCTCTAGGACCTGAGTCATGTTTACCAGAAAGAGACGGGATATGCGCTCATCCTGCCTGGCCAATCATGTAACGCCAGCTACTCCTGTAACTGAGACAAAGAACTGCCTGTATATAAGCTGCCATACTCCTTTGTTCACGGCTCTTGTCAGATTCCCTTGTGTGGGATGAGACTTGGGCCCTAGCGTGCTAGGAATAAACAAACTCCCTTCTTGCGTTTGCAATACTGTGGTGGACTTGCTCTCTCGGTCGGTTCGGAGATACGGGCTCGGAGCATAACAATATACTTCTCAACTAGCTGTTGAGAACAATAAAAAGAATACCTCAAAGTTGTAAGAGGTCTAATTAGGCCATTTCCCAAGACATACATGCTAAGATAACTTTGGTACAAGATTAGCCAGGGAGAACAGGTTCCAGACAATGTCTCTATGCAAGATATACTGTTGCTGTGTAACCAGGGGTACAAGTCTTGAGATATAGGTTCCCAGGCAAGATTTGTTACAATTATAATCATTACCATAGAGCCTAAGAAAAGCGTTTCCATGAGTAAGACATTCGGCTGTCTAATCATTAGTTCTGGACCTAAAGAAAGGTCAGTTCTCCAGCAAGATACATTGTTGCACAAGGCTTAAGGAAAGCATGAGTGAGAATGTTTGCCTCCTCCTTAGAGGGCCTTGGACTGCCTGCCTAAGCATTAACTCTTTCATTTCCTCCTGCTTTTAGGAGAATACTGTTGCCAGGGAAAGGGGTGGAGAAATTGTTCTGTAACTTCTTCCCGCTGGGAAGGGGCATAGACCCTAAATTGTTGAGGCAACATATTCTCCTTATCCTCATATTGAGGGTCTCTGATCCAGGGGCCCTGAGTAATAGCTAGAGGAGGCAGCAGAAACGGCAGGAGCATGAACAATCACTTGTAACTTAAATGCCTAAGCCACTTAGATACAAAGTTCATTATATAGTTACAGATAGAAAAGCAACCAGCAAGAACCAGATGACTACAGTTATTACAGTCAGGATAATTTTGCACCAAGCAGGACTTTGTATTTGAGCTTCTATAGCATCACATTGCCCTGTACGGGTTAATATTTCAAAAGTAAGTTGGTTTTGGGGAGTACCAGCTCGAGCATTAGAATTGGCACGATCTCGGGCCACACCCTGAAGCCATATGGTCCACTGAAGATATTCTCCTGGTTTAAGATGAGCCCTTATCAAAAGTCGCCAATTAAAAAGTTACAAAATTTCCAGTGGAAGATGCCATAGCGTTTAAAAGTTCCGTAGTAAAAGGCAAATGAGGGCGTACGTAGTTACAGCTTTTTTCATTTGTTGCATGTGAGAAAAATCAATGCCTTGCTATTGAGGTATTATTTGCCCTTGGGTGTTAATATTTCTCAAAAACAGGAAAAGCAGAGAAACCATCAGCCTCAGTGATTTGAGACTGCAAAGCTGGTAACTCAGAAAGCCTCCATCGTGATGGAGAATGAGTGGATAGTTTTTTTTTTTTTTTTTTTCATAAATACGAGTGTGTGCCAAAGGCTTATCATTGTCATCAAGAAAAGTACTGTCAGCCTTAGTGTCAAAAAGAGCCTCAGAAGAATTATGTTCAGGGTTATCCTGTTCTTGAATTGAGGGGACTTTCGGTTTTGTGCCCATTGCAAGAGGAGGAAGAGGAGCACTTGGGGCAGGGCTGGTGGGAAAACTCTGAAATATTTTATGTTGTTCTAACTGAGCCTTTTGTAAAGTTTCATCATCTAATTCATATTCATGTAACAAGTGTTTTGCCTATTGTCAAATATTGGGGAGAAGTGGGGCTAGAGTTACCTTGAAATGGCAGAATCACAGCTTTATTAATAAGAGCCCAAAAGGGCCAGAAATATTCTGGAATAGTTTTTCCCCATCTTGAGGCTTGTTTAAGATTCTCTTTAATCTGGTTCCAAATTTCTAAATTGAAACTGCCCTCATCGGGGAACCAGGGATTATGTTCAACCACCGTTTGGAGATAAGCTTCTATTCGCTGACACGAAACTGAAAGTCCTTGAACTTACACAAAGTAAGAAAATGCAACATATTGGATCCCTTAAAGTTGAACGTCCCCTGACACTTATCCAGAGCAGATTCCTGTCAGGGAATCTTTAACAGGAGGATTCCTATGTGCTGTTTCTCATAAATCCTCTGTTCCTTATCAATTTCTGTTGTCAGAAACGAGTGGAACAGCACTCCGCTCCCAGGGCTGAGGTCATAAGATGCGAGAGGCTTGAATCTCCTTCAGTAAACATTCTCCTTATGACAAAACTGCTTAGTTTCGACCCTCTTTCTTAAGATATGGATTGTCTTCTGACCTTGTGCCCATTATTAATCCCTTGTTCCCTTGGTAACGGTTGCTGTATGTTTGGTTTTCTGATCTTTATCATTATCGAAAGAAATTTCTTGTACAACAGTCTATATATACTCACAGAAATATTAAAGCACCTTTGCACCATCAGAGCTTGGTTCTCCGTGCCTTTCTTTCTTTCTCTCTCTCTTTTACTCTCTTCCACTTTCTTATCATCGACTCCGGACAGCCAGGTTCTGATCCATTAAAGGACCCAAAGTGGCGTCCGAACAGGGACTCTGGTATACGTGGCATTTCGGACAGAGGGACTCAGGACCTATTGAGGTTGGTAAGTACTAAGACACGGGTCAAATGCCTGGAAAGCCCCATCTTTTCTCTACTTTATTTTACCATTTGTTTAAAGCTCAGGGACATTTGGTTTCATGCCAATGAATAGAGGCTTGCTTTCAAACAGTGGTTAAATGAAATCCTTGGTCCCCTAATATAGGTCATTTTGATTTAGAAATTTGGCACCAGGTCAAAGAAATTGTTGAATGAGTCACCAGGCAGGGAAAAAATATTCCAGTTGATTTCTGACCCCTATAGGCTCCCATTAAAGCTGTAATTCTGCCATTTCAAGGTAAATTCTAGCCCTCCCAGTACTCAACAACAGACAGAACACTTATTGCATGAATATCAAGTAGATGATAAAACTTTCCAAAAGGCCCAAATAGAACATAAAATATGTCAAATTTTTCCTACTAGCCCTGCCCAGTTGCTTCAAATGCTCCTCCTCTGCCAGCAGGCACAAATCCAGAAGTCTCTCCTTTGTAAGAACCTAATGATTCTGACAACGACTCTCCTAAGATGTTTTTTAAAGGTTCTTCAGACTGCCCTCCTGCAAGCTCCCGCTTTGAGCTTGCCCACAGGGTCAGAATTTAATTTGTTTGTCACTGAAAGAAAATGTGTGGCCTTGGGAGTTTTGACACAACCCCGAGGGCCTCACCAGCAACCTGTTGCTTATCTAAGTATAGAATTGGATGTAACTTCACGTGGGTGGCCCCACTCCCTAAGAATAATTGGGACAGCAGCTTTATTAGCACCTGAAGCTTTAAAAATAATCAATCGATGAAATCTTACTGTCCTGACTTCTCATGATGTGAATGGAATCTTAAATTCTAAGGTTAATATTTGGATGACAGACAGTAGGCTTCTTAAAATCAGTCTTTGTTGTTAGAAGGACCAGTACCTAAGCTTAAAGTGTGTGGACATTTAAATCCTGCCACTTTCCTTCCTGAGAAGGAAAATGAAACACCTGATCACAATTGTTCCCAATTTCTAACTTTAAACTACGCAGCTTGGGAGGATCTAATGGATACCCCATTACACAATCCTGACATGGAAATATTTACAGATGGCAGTTCCTTTGTTCAGGATGGAAAGCATGAAGCAGGTTACACCTTGGTGACTGCTGAACAGGTTTTAGAAGCAAAATCTCTCCCCCAGGAAACCAGTGCTCAGTTAGCGGAGTTGTGGCTCTGACCCGAGCGCTACAGTTAAGCAAAGGGCAGCGTGTAAATATCTACATGGATTCTAAGTATGCCTTTTTGACTTTACATGCTCATGCTGCAATATGGAAAGACGGTTTAAAACAGCAACAGGAGAACTTATTAACCATTTCAGAGAGATTGAGAGACTTTTAACTGCTATATATTGTCCTAAAGAAGTAGCTACTATGCATTGCAAAGGGCACAGCAGGGATGGGAGTAAAGCAGCTGAAGGTAATCAGCTGGCTGACTGTCAAGCCAGAAAAGAGGCACTTTAAGAAACCCCTTCACTACAGACACCCTTGATCTGGACAGGTCCTGTAGAACATGAAAAACCACAATATACTGAGCCAGAATTAGAAAGATATAAGAGGAACTAAGATTACAGATAAAGGATGGTTATAGTCTGAGGATGGACGACTAATAATTCCTGAAAATGCTCAATGGAAAATTCTTAAGGGTTTACAGCAGAGTTTTCATTTGGGTGCAGACAGTACTTACCAGATGGCATCTCATTTGTTTGAAGGTAAAAATGTAATGAAAACCTTAAAGAACATTATTGAAAGGTGTGAGGTTTGTTAGAAAAATAAGCCAAAGACTGAAAAGCTAGCAAAATCTGGATTACAATGAAGTGGAAAGTATCCTGGAGAGGATGGAGAACTTGATTTTACTTATATGCCAAAAGCTAATGGGTATTCTTGCTTACAAGTTTGGGTGGATACTTTTACTGGATGGATCTTTGCGTGGTTCAGCAACAAACTTTTATGCTCTTCTGAACAAAAAGTCCTTGGCACAGACTCATATTTACAAAAAATCAGCACTTACTTGTTATGCCCAAGTCGCGAAATCTCCCAGTGACCACCAGCGAGCCGATATCCGATGCAAAAGCAAGAGAGTTTTTATTACCAAGCTCCAGCTGGCAGTTCCCTGGTGGTCACTGGGAGATTTCGCGACTTGGGCATAACATTTGGGGGCTCGTCCGGGATGGGTAGCAAAGTGGCAGGGTTCAGAAAACAAGGTGTTTGAAAGTGTATCCGGGGAGCATCCAGCAGCAGGCCTGGTAATGGGTTAAGTGAGCATTAGAAATCCACTTACCAGGTGGCTGTTTGAGGATTCCCTCTATGGCATGAGGAGTGTAGACCAGGAGACGCTGTCCATAAGTCAGCTTGTCAGCATCATGGACAAGGAGAGCAGTGGCCACGATGATACGGAGACAGGGTGGCCATCCTGCAGCTACTGGATCCAGTCGTTTATAGAGAGATATGCCACAGGCCATCTCCAAGGTCCCCATTGCTGCGTCAGGACTCCCTTCCCTACTCCCTGCTTTTCATCCACAAACAGTTGAAATGGCTTAGCTGGGTCCGCAAAAGCAAGGGCTGGGGCTTCCAGTAATGCCTGTCGAAGTTCCTGAAATGCCCGCCTCATTGGCTCAGTCCAAGTCCAGTCTCTATTTTCTCTGCTTCCTTCATATAGAGGTCGGGCCTTTTCAGCAAACCCCATAATCCATAGACTGCAGTACCCAACCGTCCCTAAAATCTCCCTCACCTGCCGGGGAGTTGTTGGCTCAGGGATCTGTAGAATAGTCTCTTTCATAGCCTGAGTCAACCAGCTCTGCCCCTGTTTTATTTTATATCCCAAATAAATAACTTCCTGTCTAGCAATTTGGGCCTTCTTCGCACTTGCCTGGTTCCCCAATGTCCCCAAAGTCTGGAGGAGATCGCCTGTGGCCTTCAGGCATACCTCCTTAGTCGTAGCGGCCAGCATTAGGTCATCTACATACTGCAACAGAACAACTTCAGGGTGGCTGGTTCGATACTCACAGAGATCCTCGCCTAGAGCCTCATTGAACAACATCAGTGAGTTTTTGAATCCCTGTGGGAGGCGAGTCCAGGCCAGCTGCCCCACAGTTTGGCTGTCCTCATCAGCCCATTCAAATGCGAAGATTTCCTGGCTCTGGGGGGCCAAAGGCAAGCTGAGAAAGGCATCTTTCGTCTAAAATTGTATACCAGACATAGTCTGGTGGCAAGCTGCTCAGGAGGGTGTAAGGGTTAGGGACAGTGGGGTGAATGTCATTCACCTGTTTGTTGACTTCATGAAGATCTTGGACTGGTCTAAAGTCTGCTCTCCCGGGCTTTTTCACAGGCAACAGGGGAGTATTCCATGGGGACCGGCACTTTTTTGAGAATTCCTGCCTTTAGGAGGCGCTGAATGTGTGGCATAATTCCTTGCTGGGCCTCCTGGCTCATGGGATACTGTTTCACCCTCATAGGAATAGCATTTGCTTTTAATTCAACAACAATGGGAGGTCTTTGTTTAGCCAGTCCTGTTCCCACTATCTCTGCCCAGGCCAGAGGGTATTTCTGAATCCACTGTTGCATAGCAGGATCCACCGCTGCATAGCAGGATCCACCGCTGCAGGGGGTTTTGGTGAATACAGTCTGTATTCATCTCTCAGTGCCAGGGATAAAACATGAATTGGTTGTCCAAGCCCGTCTGTGACTGATATCCCCCCAGAGTCAAAGTGAATTTGCACACTGACTTTGGCCAATAGGTCTCTTCTTAATAAAGGGGCTGGACATTCCGGGATCACCAGAAATGAGTGGGACACCCGTTGGGCTCCCAAGTCCACTTTTCGTTTAGTAGTCCAGTTATATCTCTTTGTCCCGGTGGCTCCCTGGACCAAGCTAGTCTTTTTGGACATCGGCCCAAATTTTTGGTTGAGAACTGAGTATTGGGCTCCCGTATCCACCATGAAGCCAACCGGTTTCCCCTCCACATTAATAGTTACCCAGGACTCGGGGAGAGGTCCCGGGCCCTGACCCCCCTAATCACTATCTTCCCCTGCATATAAGATGTGGGTCCCCGAGGAATATTCTTCCTTTCTTACAGTCTTCTTCTTCAGATCTCTCTTGGGGCACTCATTTTTCCAGTGTCCCTTCTCTTTGCAGTAAGCGCATTGGTCTCTCTTTAGGGCAGGTCTAGCTGGTTTTTCCTTTCCTCCCGACCAGGTGTCTTTAGTTCTCGGGGCTTTGGGCCCCTTACTCATCCCCGCAAAAAGGATCTGAGCCAGCTCTTTCTGATTTCTCCGGTTTTCTTCAGCCCTACATTCCCCTTCCTCCTGTCTAATCCGTTCCTCATATTCTTTTTCTTCCCATCTAATCCGTTCCTCCCTCACCTCAGGGGTCTCTCTGTTATTAAACACTTTCTCAGCTGCCCTTACCATATCCTGTGTTGACAGTTCCCCCAGCCCTTCTATCTTCTGTAACTTTCTCCTGATATCTGGAGCTGCCTGGTTCACGAAAGCTAACAGAACTGCTGTGCGTGACTCATCAGCCTGGGGGTCCATGGGCGTATACTGCCTAAAGGCTTCCATTAACCTCTCTAAGAAGGCTGCTGGGCTCTCATTTGGCTCCTGTCTTATCAGATTCACCTTAGATAAATTCCTCGGTTTCCTGGCGGCTGCCCGGAGGCCGGCCATTAGAGTCTGGCGGTAGACCCGAAGACGCTCCCTACCTTCCGCACACTCAAAGTCCCAGTTCGGCCGCATGGAAGGGAACCCTTCCTCCACTAAGTGGGGCTGCATGGTCGGCCTCCCATCCACTCCGGGAACGTGTTTCTGCGCTTCCGACAGAATTCGCTCCCGTTTCTCTGTGGTGAAAAGCACCTGTAACAGCTGCTGACAATCATCCCAAGTAGGATTGTGAGTAAACAGGATAGTGTCTAAAAGATCAATAAGGCCTTGGGGCTTTTCAGAAAAAGAGGGGTTTTGAGCTTTCCAGTTATATAAGTCGCTGGTAGAGAACGGCCAATATTGATAATTCTGTTCTCCGTCAGGATTTGCTGGCCCAGCCCAGACAGGAAGCGCTCGAACAGTAGACGAAGGGGCCTCTCGGCTCCCATAGTCAGACGAGTCTCCACCCCCTCGGGTCCTTCCGCGAGTTCCCTGGGCTGGCCACCCTTCCTGCTGCGGAGCTGAGGGTTCTGAGTTCCCCCTTTGTTCTCCGGACGACACCTGAGGTACCTGCAGGAGCAAGGGTGGTGGGATATATGGGGGAGGAGAGATTTCAGTGTCTAAATCAATCAGACTAGGGTATAGAGAAGATTCCTGGAGTATCAGTTTCTTCCGGCTCTCCTATGCCTCCCGGTTTTCTTCCTTAGAGGTCTCCATGACCAGGACCTGTGGAACAGAAGCACTGAGGGGGTTGTGAATAAAGGGTTTCAGCCAGACGGGAGGGTCTTCTACTAGATTTTCCCAGACCAGGATGTAAGGAGCTTGGTCCAGATGGCCCCGAGGGTCAGGAGCCATTATCTTTTCTTTAACAGCCTGGATGACCGGCAGGCCGAAAGTTCCCTCCGGGGGCCAGCTGACCTGAAATGTCAGCCACTCAAATGAGCATAGGGTTTTTAGCTTGCTCTTCTTTACTAGCAGGGATAGATTCTGAGCCTTGGACTTAAAATCGGAAAAATGGTCAGTCATTACAGATAGCAGTGTAGAATAACTTTGACCCATGGCGGCAATATCCACGATGAACACACAAAAAGCATGGCGCCAGCACACAAAGACAAGCGACAGACAGTAGACGAACAAATATCAGCCGAAAACACTGAACTAGGTTTATCCCGGGTTGCTGTTGTCCTGTTCCCCAAAGTTACCTTCCCGAAGGACGTCCACTGCCCACCAGACTCAGGATCGGGAGAAACGTTTTCCCCCATTCCTTTACAGAATGGCTCACAGAACCAGCTGCCTTCCAGCTCGAATTCTGGGCCCCGGACTTATGCTGGCCGGGCGACTCTTTCGCCCCCTGACCTAATGCCGGCGTCCAGATATATTTCCTCCTAGTGAGGCTTCCCTTATGCCTGGAAGGTGTTGTTCTTCTCAGTCAGGGGATCCCGAACGAGCCCCCAAATGTTATGCCCAAGGTCCCAATCCCCAGAACTGAGAGAACAAGACATCCACAGCAATGCAAACACAAAAAGGAAATTTATTGCTAGCTTGAGCCAAGGCCCTTGTTCCACTCCACTGCGTTGGATGAAACTTGGGCCCTGGCTCGAGCTAGCGATAAATTCCCTTTTTGCGTTTGCATTGCTATGGATGTCTTATTCTCTCAGTTCTGGGGATTGGGACCTTGGGCATAACATTACTCACTCTCCTCCGTGACAGAGGCTCTCTGAATTACAGGCTTTGCAATCACAAGTTTCTGATGCCAATGGTTTCTCCATCTTTCCAGTTTTAAGAAATCCTGACGCTCAAGGGCACATAATACCTCAATATGAGGGTATTAATCTTTTTTTACATGCAACAAATGAAAAAGGCTGTAACTATGTATGGTCCACATTCGCCTGCTACTAAAGAGCTTCTAAATGTTGTGGCATTTTCTATTGGAAATTTTATTCCCTATGATTGGTGAACTTTAATAAAAGCTCTCCTTAAACCAGGAGAATATCTTCAATGGACAATGTGGTTTCAAGATATAGCCAGAGATCATGCTAACAAGAATACTTGAGCTGGCACTCCCCCAAACCAAATTACTTTTGAAATGTTAACTGGTGCCAGACAATTTGATACCATAGAAGCTCAAATACAATGTCCTCCCTTATTGCATGAACAATGGAAAACAGTGGTCCTTGAAGCCTGGGATAGAATTACTCCTCAAAGAGAGCCTACAGGTAGCTACACTAAAACATTACAAGGACCTAATCAACGTTATGCTGGTTTTTTTAGCTAGATTAGAAACTGCTATTTCCCGTACTGTAATCAGAGAAGAAGCCAAAAAACAGCTAGAGAAATTACTTGCTTATGAGAATGCAAATCTGGAATGTCAGAGAGCTACGGTTTCAATTCGTGAGACTGGGACTATTATTATTTGAAGACTTGTTGTAATCTAGAATCAGAAACTCAAAAGATGCAAATGCTAGCTAAGACAATGGCTGCTACCTTCTAGAAAGCGAAATGAAGATTATTTTACATGTGGAGATAAAAACCATTTAGAAAGGGACTGCCCTAAGAAGGCTAATAAAAATCTTCGAAGAATCTGCCCTCGCTGCCATAGAGGAATGCATTGGGCCAAAGACTGTAAATCTAAATTTGATATTGAAGGAAAACCTATTCCGGGAAACTCCAAACAGGGGACCCCACACACACACCACAGGTCCCCTACAATAAAAACCAGGGGCAACTTCTATCTTTTCCCTCAAACCTCAACATCTGGCAGTGTTGCGGTCGATATACCAGCCCTAAATGATTTTTCCCTTTACCCTCAAGCAGTCCCTTCTACAGTACCTACCGGACTTTTTGGACCCCTGCCCCCACAAACTTTCGGTGTTTTACTTGGCCAATCTAGTTTGACTTCTAAAGGAATTACTGTTCACCCTGGAATAACTGATTCAGATTATAAAGGAGAGATTCAAATTATGATGTCATCTCAGATTCTATGGCAATTCAAAAAGGGGGACAAAATTGCTCAATTACTTCTGTTGCCTTACATTTCTATTAACTCCTCTAATAATGTACAGACAAGCAGATTCGGCAGATCAAAAACAATCCTTATGGACATCATTGGTATCTCAATATGCCCGATCAAATATAAATATCAAAATTAATGCTTCAAGATTTTCTGGTCTCCTCGACACTGGATCTGATATTACTATTATTTCCAAACACTTATGGCCCAAAACCTGGCCTACAGAAAAAAATCTCTTGCCAAATTGCAGGAATATCTCAAACCAAGGTATAAGAAATGTATCAAAATATTCAAATCTACCCACATGAAGGACTGAAAGGCCAGCCCGCAACATTAAGACCTTATGTGTTAGATGCACCCCTTAATCTAATAGGAAGGGACTTACTTATGCAATGGCAGGCTCAGATATACATTCCACATTTTTCCTAGGGGCCACTGCTCATTTAACAAACAAAGCAATTATTAAACTAACTTGGAAGAATGATGAGCCTATTTGCACAGAACAATGGCCCCTCATGAAAGAAAAATTACAGGCTACTAAAGAACTTATAGACAGACAAGTAGAATTAAAACATATTGAGAATCTTACTCTCCTTGGAACTCTATTTTTGTTATAAAAAAGAAATCTAACAAATGACATCTCTTAACAGACCTTAGAAAAGTTAATGCATCTATGACTCCCATGGGTGCACTACAACCAGGGATCCCATCCCCTACTACTGTTCCTCAAAATTGGCACATTATTATTACTGATTTACAAGATTGCTTTTTAAATATAACTTTACACCCTTTAGACTGAGAGAGATTCACTCTCTCTCTCCCTTTTCCTAATCACATCGGGCCTCATAAAAGATTTCATTAGATTGTGTTACCTCAAGGTATACTTAACAGTCCTATTTGTCAAAATTGTGTACCCAAGGCTTTACACATCCAATGTGACAGCAAGTCCCTCATGCATATATCATTAGTAATATACTGTAACTACAAAAAGGAGAAGTGATATTTTTGACACTGAATGGCCATGATATTCATTCTTTAGACTCCAGAAAAAACTGATTAAATCTTTTTTGAAATTGCAAAACCGGTTCTTACATGTGCAGTTAGGAAAAGGTTAACTTGTTAAAATACTTTTTTGGCGCTCCAATTCTGCCTCGGAAACAAAAACAGGCCTAAGAAAAAAACCTAAAGTTAACTCTTATCATGTCCTTGGGATACACAGCCCACTCTATCTGGGACTCCAGACATAAAGAAATTGGTGGAACTCAGGGGGAAAAAAAAATACACACACACACACACACACACACACACATATACATATATCAGAAAGATATTTTAAATGTCAAGTGGAAAACTATGTCTGTCTGTCTATCTAAAATAATCTATGTCTCAATGTATGTCTTTGTTTTTGGATAATATGAAATTAATGAGCTCTATTTAAATTCAAGTTCATGTCAACTGAAAAATATTCAATATTAAATGTTTATTTAAATATAAATATAATCATTTGTTAATTAATTAAGACATGTCTTAAATCATTATATAATACTTTTATTGTGCCTAGATTTAAGGTAAACTAAGTTTGTCAACAAAAAAGTAACTCACTATATATATAAATATATAAATGAGATGAAAACTTTTAGATAAACTCTAATAAAAATAATTACATTTTCAAACTGTCTACCTAATCTCTTAGGATTGTTAACCTAAATTCATAAAATTGTACTAAACGAAATAAGAAAAGTTTATTAAATAGCTAGGTCATTTCCAAATAAAGTAAGATTTTAGAAAATAATTACTGAACACTAACTTCCTCTTACAAAAAGTTTTCCTTACAGAAAAACTAAAGAGATTTAAACTATTAATAAATATGTATTTTCTTTGCCATAATGATAAATACAAACATATAAAAAAGGTTTCTGACAAATGAAAGAATTTTATGGCAAATGGATGGAACTCATTGCTCTGAACTTTCTTCCTCTTCCTTCTTACATGTGTCAATTGACACAAATTCTTTTATATGGGCCACAGCTCTCCGACATGAAACTACACGTTATAACCCACCTGCTAGCTTACTTTGCAATAATGAGAACACCTAATTCTATAAAAACAGACAATGACCCTGCCTGTATTTCTAAGCATTTCAAACAGTTTTTACATTCATCCTCTATTATACAGATTACAGACATTTCTTATAATCCACAAACACAAGACACAGTTAAACAAACACATTACACACTGAAACTACAAATAAAAAATTAAACACGGGGGAATACACAGGAACACTTTTATCTTCCTTATCCAGAGCAGACTTTACTAGATTCCAATGCAATATATTCTTTAAGCCTATAACTATTGTTAATATAGCTTTGTTTTAAATTTTTTAAATTTACTGCAAGGAGATATCTTGACACGAGCAGAAAAAAACATTTTGAGGAATTGAAGGACTCTTCTTCTTCCTCGGCCCATTTGGTAATAAGACAGGTTAAATGGACAATGGAAATATGGGAAATTAATCTTATAGAGGGGCAGGCTTGTATTTCCCCAGATGAACTCACATGGCTTCCTCTTTGGAAGATCCGACCCAAGGGGGCCCCCGGCCTTCAATGTAAAGAAATGAGACAACAAAAACCCCAGGAGGAAGAAATTCCAATACAGGCCATGGTGGCTCTAAAGATCTCCAGAAAGCACCACCCTTGGCGGCATCAACCTTATGATTTCCCGTCTTGGGCAACAAATAAAAACCCTAATCAAGCTGAAAATCTGGTTTCTCAATATAGAGAATGCCTTGGAGTCCTGAAAATGTTTTTGTTGCCTGGTTTGCTTTGCTTGCTGGCACCTCCCCCCAACTCAAGCTGAACTAATCAATCACACTGGGCTTACATATCCAACCCCCCTTTACTTCAGGTTGTAGAATGGACGGAGAAAGGGCCAATCATATCAACCAATGACTCCATACATATGCCTTCTCCCTGGAGCCTTAAAGGGCCCTCATACCCTGAAGAAGTGAAACTAACACCTCTCTAGATTATGAAGTCCTTCATGTATGGGCCCAGAAAAATTATGCATAAACATTAGCAGACAAACTTGGGCTTTTGCCCTGCCTCCAAAAGAGGACTTTCAGATGTTGCTTAGATTATTTATCGCCCTTTCTTTGTCTGTGAACCATGTTTATACTACTGAAACTTTAGGGAAAGAGTTAGGGAAAGAACAAAGAACACTATCCAAAGTGTTTACTAATAAGAACTTTAAATATACTCTGGTTCATTGGGACAAGTGTCAGGCCAAATCAGGAAAATTAATGTTTGTGGCTAATCATACAATTGTCGAATGGGGACCCCATGATATGTGGTTATCTAACTGCTCAGATGATATTAACAGCACTGCCTGTGATTATGCTTCTCAAGTAGCATAGAAGGTTAGTAACACTATAATGCAACATTACCATGACAAAGGACTTCTTGGGTGGCTTTAGGGTGGAATGGCACCCACCTCATCCTCGAATACTCCTCGATAACCAGATTGGACTTGAACAATGGGACACCTGGAAATTTGCTGCGAGCATCAAAGAACTTAGGACTTGGACTGGACATTTCACAGGGACTAATTGTAGTCACAGAAACTATTTCTTTCGTAATAATCAATCATATTTCATACAAGCTTGTGTTCCCCTTTCTTTTGTTCTAGCTATAGGAAGTTTACAATTCAATAAGACTTTTACGTTCTGTAACTTGTATAAATTGCAACTTATATACTTGTCTTACTCTTCTGTTTCCTTAAGAAATGAATCCCTTTTGATTCTTCGATCTCGACGTAGTCTGTGGTTACCAATAAATCTCCAGCGGCCCTGGGAAGAAGGGCCCATGGCTGGACTTGCTTCCTGGTTACTTACTAAACTGCTCATCATCTAAACGATTCATTGGATGGCTGATTCTTGGCATTTGGGGATTAATAGCTATTTGCACCACTGCTGCTGTCACTGGCATTGCTTTACAAACCTCAATTCAAACACATCATTTTATCCAAAATTGGACTAAAGATGCTCATACTATGTGGGCCATTCAGGCTCAGATAGATGAGGATATTCAAGATGAAATACAGGAACTAAAATCAGTCATCAACTGTGTTGGAGATCAATTAATACATGAACAAAAACAGGTGATGCTAAAATGTGATTGGAATTCTACTCAATTTTGTTATACATGTTCAATTCAATAATAGTACCTACAACTGGGAACAAATCAAATTTCATTTATAAAACATACATGACAATGCCTCTCTGAATGTACAATTATTACAAAAAGAAATCTTTGAAACCTTTTCTAAAAATCTGCCCTCTTCCACTAATTTGCAAACTTTAGCTGAACAACTAGCTGATGAATTATCTGGGTTAGCCCCACACAGATGGTTTCAAAGCATTACACACAGCACTGGGTCTGGAACTGTAATTTTGGTGATTGTCTTGACAATTATATTTGTCGTTCACCATTGCCTTCATGCAAAATTGTTAGAACTAAACAAATTCAAATGGCCAGAACCCTTTTTACAAATAAGTGGGAATTGTCAGGGAATGTTTAACAGGAGTATTTCAACGTGCTGTTCATCAGTTTCTGTTGTCAGAAACCAGTGGAACAGCACGCCGCTCCCAGGACTGAGGTCATGGATGAGACAGGCTTGAAACGCCTTCAGTAAACGTTCTCCTTACAACAAAACTGCTTAATCTCAATCCTCTTTCTTGAGATATGGATTGTCTCCTGACCTTGTGACCATTATTAATCCCTTGTTCCCTTGGTAATGGTTGCTGTATGTTTGTTTGTATTGAAGGAAATTTCTTGTACAACAGCCTATATACACTCACAGAAAGATCATTAATGCACCTTTGCTCCATCAGAGCTTGGGTGCCTGTGTCTTTCTCTCTCTCTTTCACTTTCTTATCTTTGACACCGGACCGCCAGGTTCCAGTCCATTAAAGGACCCCAACACATTCCAACGCAATATACTCTTTAATCCTATAACTATTGTTCACTTCAGTTCAGTTCAGTCGCTCAGTCGTGTCCAACTCTTTGTGACCCCATGAATCGCAGCACACCAGGCCTCCCTGTCCAGCACCAACTCCCAGAGTTCACTCAGAGTCACGTCCATCGAGTCAGTGATGCCATCCAGCCATCTCATCCTTGGTCGTCCCCTTCTCCTCCTGCCCCCAACCCCTCCCAGCATCAAAGTCTTTTCCAATGAGTCAACTCTGCACATGAGGTGGCCAAAGTACTGGACTTTCAGCTTTAGCATCATTCCTTCCAAAGAAATCCTAGGGCTGATCTCCTTCAGAATGGACTGGTTGGATCTCCTTGCAGTCCAAGGGACTCTCAAGAGTCTTCTCCAACACCACAGTTCAAAAGCTTCAATTCTTTGGTGCTCAGCCTTCTTCACAGAACAGCTCCCACATCCATACAACACTACTGGAAAAACCATAGCCTTGACTAGACAGACCTTAGTCGGCAAAGTAATGTCTCTGCTTTTGAATATGCTATATAGCTTGGTCATAACTTTTCTTCCAAGGAGTAAGCATCTTTTAATTTCATGGCTGCAATCACCATCTGCAGTGATTTTAATACAGCTTAATTTGCTTAAAAATTTTAAACTTGCCTCAAGGGGATAATTTGACAAAGCAGAAAAACATTTTGAGGCATTCAAGGATACCTCCCTTCCTCTGACAATTGGTATCAAGATGGGTGGACTAAACAATGGACATCTGGAAAATTAATATTACAGGGAAAGGGGTATGCTTGGATTTCTCCAGATGGACCCAACGAAATCAGTTGGCTCCCTCTTCAGAAGATCCGCCCCAGGGGAACCACCGGCATTCAAGATAGAGAAGAAATGGCAAAATCCCCAGGAGGAGGAATTTCCAGTACAAGCCATGGTGACTTGAAAATTTCCAAGAAACGCTGCACTTGAGGTCATCGACTTTATGATTTCCCTACTTGGGGACAGATAAAAACCCTTACTAATCAAGGTGAAAATCTGGTTTCCCAACAGGGAATGCCTCGGAATCCTAAAAATATTTTTGTCACTATGCTTGCTTTTGCTTCCCCCGCTCAGGCTGACTTGATTAATCACACTTATTGGGCTTATATACCTAACCCCCCCCCCCTTTATTGCAGGTTGTAGAATGGACAGATATAGGACCGGTTGTATCCACTAATGACTCAGTATATATGCCTCCTCCTTGGAACTTGGAGGGGCCCTCTCATCGTGAGGATGAAGAAAGATTAATTAACATTCCTCTAGGCTATAAAATCCTTCCTTTATGCATGGGCCCAGCAGAATTATGTATTAATGTTAGTCAACAAACGTGGGCTTTCATCCTGCCTCCAAAAAAGAATTTCCACACATTGCTTAGACTGTTTACTGCCCTGTCCTTTTATGAGAACCATGTCAATACTACCAACACTCTAGGACAAGGACAAAAGTTGGAATGTAAGGGGTTTACTTATAAGGATTTTAAATATACTGTTTGTTGAGATAGATGTCAAGCTAAATCATGGAAATTCATGTTTGTGGCCAATTACACCATTGTTGATTGGGGACCCTATGGTATGTGGGTATCATACTGCTCAGATGATATTAACAGTACCATGTGTGATTATGTTACTCAAGTAACATGGAAGATTACCAACAGTTCAATGGAACACTTCCATGACAAAGGACTCCTTGGCTGGCTTGATGGTGGAATGGCACCTCCTCGCCCTCAAATTGTCCTCAACAAACAAATTGGCCCTGAACAATGGGACATCTGGAAACTTGCTACAAATACTGAAAACTTGGAACCTGGACTGGATATTTCACAGGGACCAGTCATAGTAACTATTCCTTCCATTATAATCATTCACATTTTATACAAGCTTGTGTTCCCGTTCCTTTTGTTATCGCCATAGGAAACTTACAATCAGACTTTACGTTCTGTGACTTGTATAGATTGCAAATTGTATACTTGTCTTAATTCCTCTATTTCTCTAAAAACACGAATCCCTTTTGATTCTTCGATCACGACGTACGTAGTCTGTGGTTGCCAGCAGATCTCCAACAACCCTGCAAAGAGGATCCCATTGTAAGACTTACCTCCCAGTGACTCACTAAATTACTCTGACGATCTAAGCAATTAGATGCTTGATTCTTGGCATTTTGGGGTTAACAGCCATTTGCACCACTGCCACTGTTTGCTTTACAAACTTCAATTCAAATACAAAACTTTATTCCAAATTGGACTAAAGATGCTCGTACTATATGGGTCACTCAGGTTCAGAAAGATGAAAAAGTTCAAGATAAAAACAGCCATCCAATGGGTCGGAGATCAATTAATAGATTTACAAAAACAAGTATTATTAAATTGTGTTTGGAATTCTACTTAATTTTGTATCACTCCTCTTCGGTTCAACCATAGTGCTTACAATTGGGGAAAAAAATTAAATGTCATTTGCAACATATGCATAATAATGCTTCCTTAAATGTACAATTGTTGCAAAAGGAAATCCTTGAAACCTTCTCTAAGAGTCTACCCTCTTCCAACAATTTGGGAACCTTACCTGAACAGGTAGCTGATCAATTATCTGGGCTAGACCCTCAAAGATGGTTTCAAGGCATTACACATAGTATTGGATCTGGAACTATAATGCTGATAATTATCCTGGTGATTATAATTGTAACATACCAATGCCTTTCAACTATATTTGTTCAAACAAAACAAACTCACTTGCTCAGGGCCTTTTTCACACAAGTATCTACAGTCATCCCCAATTATAAAAAAGTAAAAAGGGGGAACTGTCAGGGGACATTCAAATTTAAAGAATCCAACATGATATTTTCTTCTTTTGTGTGCTGATTCTCAAGGACTCTATTCTTTATCAGTTCCTGGAAAACAGGAATGAGCAGAGCTGCATGCAGTTCTCAGGACTGAGGTCATGAGAAAGAACATCTGCTTGGAATCCATTCAGTGACTCCCTTCAGTGACCTTTTACTTGAAGGTAATCTGTTCAGTTATGCCCCTCTTCCTCAGGATATGGAATGCTTTCTGGCCCTTTCAAGATTGTTATTTGCTTGGCTTTGTTTTTCCTCAATATTTTTACTGCCTAAAGCTGCCTTGTATAAAGATATATAAACATGTGTTTTTGCAAATAAAGCACCCTTGTTTCACTCGAGACTTGGGTCCCCTGCTTCCTTCTTCTCATCGACTCCATTCCTCAGGTCCTGGTCTACAAAGACCATGACAGCTCTGTCTTCAATTTCCACAAATAAGAGTAACTCTTCTTTAATCATACATACAACAGTTATTTTTATCCAATGGAGAACATGACCCTATTCCTATGCTTTGTTCCTAGCACACCATCAGTCCCTGGTAACTCTCCCTCTCCTCCTATGAAAAACCCAGGCCTTTTAACATCTTGCCTACTCTGTTCAAGGTCAGTTGGTAGAACATTATGTTTTATAACAGGCTGGACTATGTACAGAAGAGCTTCCTGTTCCTACTGACCATGATGAGTCATGTCCTAGTTTTAAATTATTTTCTCCCCTCCCTATTGCTAATTCACACACACTATTGAATTTTGTAATTCAGGCTGTGTGTTTTTCCAGGGAACATGGATGTGAATGAATTGTATCTAATGAAGTCGATCCCTTCATCTCATTGATTCCTTTCCAGAGACCATCGTGAAACACATGTAGCAAATGCATTTGATCAATGTCAAAGCCAAGTTCTTAGAGCTCACCACACAACAGGACAATAAACAGAGACTACTTGTTGGGAAAGGAATAGTGACTTTATTCAGAGAGCCAGGAGACCAAAAAGATGGCGGACTACTGTCCCAAAGAATCATATTTGCTGAGGTAGAATTCAGGTTTCTTTTACACAAAAAGATCTCTATAGCTTCTCTTCAAATATGGACTGACTGCAGTTGCTGAGTACCTGAACTAAAGTCATCAGAGAATACATAGAGTGAAAAAGGTAAAGGATTTGCCACAACCACTGAGTCTGGGAAGTATGGCCCCACTATGTCCCTATCTTGTGACTTTTGGGTAAGATCCTTGCCACACACGTTACATTGCTGTGTGTTTTCTCCAGGATAAATACTCTGATACTACTGGTGAGATGTGAGGATAGGGTTATTTATTTTTTAACAATTGTGAAATTGGTGAGGAATCTTTCTAGAATGAATTCATGTTCTAAAGACCTGACTAATCAATACATATATATCTGGCTTCTATCCAGTATGAATTTTCTCATAAAGCCTAAGATGTTGCCACACTCATGATATTTGTATGGTTTCTCAGTAGGATGAATTCTCTGAGCAACAGTAGGGTGTGAATTTTGAAGACTTCTACCATATACCACATTCACATGAGTTTCTCTCATGTATGGATTTTCTGATGTTTAGTGAGTGCTGAGACCTGAGAAAAGGATTTTCCACACTCGAAACATTTGAAAGGTTTCTCTATATGTATTCTCCAAACTTGCCACACTCATTACATCTGAAAGGTCTCTCTCCAGTATGAATTCTCCAGTGAAGTTGAAGATGTGGTTTTTGACCGAAGACTTATCCACACTCATCACATTTGTAAGCTTTCTCACCAGTATGAACTGTCTGATGCCTTAAAAGGGTTGACTTTTCAGGAAAGGCCTCACCACACTCATCACATTTGTAAGGTTTCTCTCCAGTATGAACTGTCTGATGCCTTAAAAGGGTTGACTTTAGATGAAAGGCCTTGCCACATTGATCACATTTGTAAGGTTTCTCTCCAGTATGAAATGTCTGATGACTTAAAAGGGTTGACTTTTCACGAAAGGCCTTGCCACACTCATCACATTTGTAAGGTTTCTGACCAGTATGAACTATCTGATGCCTTAAAAGGGTTGACTTTATACCAATGGCCATTCCAAAAACATCACATTTGTAAGGTTTCTCTCCAGTATGAACCGTCCGAAGACGAGCAAGCTTCGAATTTTGGCCGAAGACTTTGTCACATATGTCACATTTAAATAATTTCTTTCCTGTATGAATTTTCTTCTGTCTCCTGAGGTATGAGCTGTCAGTAAAGGCCTTGCCACACTCATCACGAGGTTTCTCTCCAGTATGAACTCTCTGATGACCTAAAAGGGTTGACTTTACACGAAAGGCCTTGCCACACTCATCACATTTGTAAGGTTTCTCTCCAGTATGAACTGTCTGATGCCTTAAAAGGCTTGATTTTAGACGAAAGACCTTGCCACACTCATCACATTTGTAATGTTTCTCTCCAGTATGAACTGTCTGATGACTTAAAAGGGTTGACTTTACACAAAAGGCCTTGCCACACTGATCACATTTGTAAGGTCTCTCTCCAGTATGAACTGTCTGATGATTTAAAAGGGTTACCTTTAGACGAAAGGCCTTGCCACACTGATCACATTTGTAAGGTTTCTCTCCAGTATGAACTGTCTGATGACTTAGAAGGTTTGACTTTAGACGAAAGGCCGTGCCACACTCATCACATTTGTAAGGTTTCTGTCCAGTATGAACTGTCTGATGCCTTCAACGGGTTGACTTTAGACAAAAGGCCTTGCCACACTCATCACATATATAACGTTTCTCTCCAGTATGAACTGTCTGATGACTTAAAAGGGTTGAATTTTGGCCTAAGAGTTTGTCACATATATCACATTTAAATAATTTGTTTCCTGTATGAATTTTGTTATGTTTCCTGAGGTTTGAGCTCTGAGCAAAGGCCTTGCCACAGTCAGCACATTTGTAAGGTTTCTCTCCAGTATGAACTCTCTGATGACCTAAAAGGGTTGACTTTACACGAAAGGCCTTGCCACACTCATCACATTTGTAAGGTTTCTCTCCAGTATGAACTGTCTGATGCCTTAAAAGGCTTGATTTTAGACGAAAGACCTTGCCACACTCATCACATTTGTAATGTTTCTCTCCAGTATGAACTGTCTGATGACTTAAAAGGGTTGACTTTACACAAAAGGCCTTGCCACACTCATCACATTTGTAAGGTTTCTCTCCAGTATGAACTGTCTGATGACTTAAAAGCTTTGACTTTAGACGAAAGGCTGTGCCACACTCATCACATTTGTAAGGTTTCTCTCCAGTATGAACTGTCTGATGCCTTAAAAGGATTGACTTTAGACGAAAGGCCTTGCCACACTCATCACATTTGTAAGGTTTCTCTCCAGTATGAACTGTCTGATGACTTAAAAGGGTTGACTTTACACAAAAGGCCTTGCCACACTCACCACATTTGTAAGGTTTCTCTCCAGTATGAACTCTCCGATGACCTAAAAGGGTTGACTTTACACAAAAGGCCTTGCCACACTCATCACATTTGTAAGGTTTCTCTCCAGTATGTACTGTCTGATGACTTAAAATGCTTGACTTTACACGAAAGGCCATGCCACACTCATCACATTTGTAACGTTTCTCTCCAGTATGAATTGTCAGATGACTTAAAAAAGTTACCTTTAGACGAAAGGCCTTGCCACACTCATCACATTTGTAAGGTTTCTCTCCAGTATGAATTGTCAGATGACTTAAAAAGGTTACCTTTAGACGAAAGGCCTTGCCACACTCATCACATTTGTATGGTTTCTCACCAGTATGAACTGTCTGATGACTTAAAAGGGTTGACTTTACACGAAAGGCCATGCCACACTCATCACATTTGTAAGGTTTCTCTCCAGTATGAACCCTCTGATGACGAGCAAGGTTTGAATTTTGGCTGAAGACTTTGTCACATATATCACATTTAAATAATTTCTTTCCTGTATGAATTTTCTTATGTCTCTTGAGGTGTGAGCTGTGAGTAAAGGCCTTGACACACTCATCACATTTGTAAGGTTTTTCCCTGTGTGCTTTGAGTTCTTCTCTTATTCCTGAAGGATTCATGAAATCATTTCCATATATATTAGAAACACTGGTTTGGACACAGGGAGGAATTCTTTGAACTGGTGAAAATGAGAAACTGTTGTTGACAGAACTCTTAACTTCATTATATTCAGAAATTATTCTGCCAGTTTGAAACATCTGCAGTTTATCCAGAAAGTTAAATCCAAACCTCTTTCCAAAGGGCTTGATGCCTGTATCCTTCCTATCATGCGAATCTCTTCCATCAGGCACATTTCCAAAAACGCTTATAGGTGTGCCTTTGTAATTTATTTTGTCATCACTCCCCTGACACTCAAAGTCACACATATTTTCCTGACTTTCCCAAAGATGAAAAAGTTTTATTTCACAGCTCTCAGGACTTGCCAGCATCAATGTATGGAATGTTTCTAGTTTATCACTGTTCGCTGTGGGTTGTAAATGCTTCATCACATGTGTAGGAGAGATATCTACAAGATAAAAAGAACCATAGGTATCCTGCTCACAATAACTCAAAAATAAATGTTTCATGTTGAATATATATTACATCAAAAGTAATACATCAAGTTATGAAACACCATAATGATCATCTTAAGTCTTTAGAAACACTAAAGGAATAGAATTCTTAACTTAAGAAAGCATAACATAAATTCACCGTTAAGGTAGCCTAGTTTTAAAAACCATATGCCAAACACTCACATTGGACAATCTTATGCCAACTCTCAAACAGAGTGTTTTTCTACCAGGGCCCTTAGGAACATATCAATCAACGGCTGTCTCAAATTGAAAACAAAATATTACACTATCATTGTATTCTGCAAACTTACTGCACATAAATTCTAAACAATATATTATATATTGTAACAGTAAATAATCCAAAACCAAGCTTACACACCTAATAATTAACTTTTCATAATTGGTTGTTTACAATTGAAAACAAATGAGAAAATGAAGAATACTACTAAAACAATTATTTGAAACAACATAGTTTTCTAAATCTGCTATAGAACTACATACCTAAAAAGAAAAGGCATTTTATAATGTTAACAAGTGGTATGTGTCAGCTGTATTGCAGAATACACGCTAAAAGACCATCATCTGTAAATGACACATAAATTAAGACGTAAAATATTCACCGGTTTTCTAACAGCCAATAAACAATGCAACCCCCACCTATATTGCTGTTGTTCAGTTGCTCAGTCGTGTTTGCCTCTTTGGGACACTGTGGACTGTAGCGAACCAGACTCCTCTGTCCATGGGATTTCCCAGGCTAGAATAGTGGAGTGGGTTGCCATTTCCTTCTCCATGGGATCTTCCTGACTCAGGAATCAAACCTGCATCTTCTGCATTAAAGGGTGAATTCTTTACCACTGAGCCACCAAGCAAGGCTAATCTCTAGCCATGCACTATTCTTAATTACCTAGTTTAATGGCACCAAAATATAATAAATAAAAAGTGAGTGCTTTGTGTATTTATTGACTAGGGTCAGACACAATATTGCTGAAAAATGTTGCAAGTGAAATGCATACAAAATATAATGTAGTTGAGGTTTGACAGAAAACAAAATTCGGTAAAGCCATTATCCTTCAATTAAAAAATAAATAAAATTTTAAGAAGATATAATGTAGAGCTAGAACAAATAATTTCACAATTTGTATGGAAATACAAAAAACCTCAAATAGCCAAAGCAATCTTGAGAAAGAAGAATGGAACGGGAGGAATCAACCTGCCTGACTTCAGGCTCTACTACAAAGCCACAGTCAACAAGACAGTATGGTACTGGCACAAAGACAGAAATATAGATCAATGGAACAAAACAGTAAGCCCAGAGATAAATCCACGCACCTATAGACACCTTATCTTTGACAAAAGAGGCAAGAATATACAATGGTTAAAGACACTCTCTTTAACAAGTGGTGCTGGGAAAACTGGTCACCACTTGTAAAAGAAACTAGATCACTTTCTAACACCATACACAAATATAAATTCAAAATGGATTAAAGATCTAAACAGATGACCAGAAACTATAAAACTCCTAGAGGAGCACGTAGGCAAAACACTGTCCGACATACATCACAGCAGGATCCTCTATGACCCACCTCCCAGAATTTTGGAAATAAAAGCAAAAATAAACAAATGGGACATAATTAAACTTAAAAGCTTCTGCACAACAAAGGAAACTATAAGCAAGGTGAAAAGACAGCCATCAGAATGGGAGAAAATAATAGCAAATGAAGCAACTGACCAACAACCAACCTCAAAAATATACAAGCAACTCCTGCAGCTTAATTCCAGAAAAATAAACGACCCAATCAAAAAATGGGCCGAAGAACTAAATAGACATTTCTCCAAAGAGGACATATAGATGGCTAACAAACACATGAAAAGACACTCAACATCACTCTTTATCAGAGAAATGCAAATCAAAACCACAATGAGGTACCATTTCACACCAGTCAGAATGGCTGCGATCCAAAAGTCTACAAGCAATAAATGCTGGAGAGGGTGTAGAGAAAAGGGAACCCTGTTACACTGTTGGTGGGAATGCAAACTAGTACAGCCACTATGGAGAACAGTGTGGAGATTCCTTAAAAAACTGGAAATAGAACTGCCTTATGACCCAGCAATCCCACTGCTGGGAATAAAAACCAAGCAAACCAGAATTGAAAGAGATACGTGTACCCCAGTGTTCACTGCAGCACTGTTTATAATAGCCAGGACATGGAAGCAACCTAGATGTCCGTTAGCAGATGAACAGATAAGAAGGCTGTGGTACACATACACAATGGAGTATTACTCAGCCATTAAAGGAATTCATTTGAATCAGTTCTAATGAGGTGGATGAAACTGAACCCTATTATAGAGTGAAGTAAGCCAGGAAGAAAAACACCAATACAATATACTAACGCATATACATGGAATTCAGAAAGATGGTATAACGATAACCCTATATGCGAGACAGCAAAAGAAACATAGATGTATAGAACAGGCTTTTGGACTCTGTGGGAGAGGGAAAGGGTGGGATGATTTGGGAGAATGGCATTGAGACACGTATAATATCATATATGAAATGAATCACGAGTCTAGGTTTCATGCATGATACTGGATACTTGGGGCTGGTGCACAGGGATGACCCAGGGGGATGCTACGGGGAATGGGGAGGGAGCGGGCTTCAGGATGGGGAACACGTGTATACCTGTGGTGGACACATGTTGATGTATGGCAAAACCAATACAATATTGTAAAGTAATTAACCTCCAATGAAAATAAATAAATTTATATTAAAAAAGATATAATGTAGATAAAGTCATATCCTAAAGAACATGACAGAATATAGATATTACCTTTTTTAAACAAATAAAATTTTGAGTATTTACTATAAAACATGTACTACTGATAGCACTAATTTGCTTTAAAAGGCCTGAGGTAAATTAACATGTTATTCTCTAATCAGAGCAGGAGACACACCCAATTGGCCCACAAAGTGGTAAGAGAACCAGGATATGAATCTGAACCTACTGGGACAACTGAAAAAACTTATTTGTAAACATGACCACCCAACAAACGAATAGACTAGAAAATATTTCAAAAAAATAAAAATAAAAGAAACTTAGAAGGAAAATATCAAGGAAGATATAAGACAAAAGAAGTCTGTTTAACTATTGTTCAACCATCCCATCTCAAAATGGGTTGTGAGCCATCATGGATGCACAGAGTGATTTAGGTCATGTCCTGAGAAACGTGTTCAATAAATGATCAGAGAGAATCTTTACAGTGAGAGTATGTAGAAGGTGGAGGGATGTGACAGGTAAGAACAATGTTTCCATCCATATCAAGGTACTATGTGAGGACTGGTCAGGACTAAGAAAGGGTCTGCGTAGAGCATAGGGTACACAGGTTTATGCCAGATACCAGCTTGTGACTGCATGTCTTTGTGAAAATAACTGAGAGCGCAAACTAATATACTGAACTTAAAAGAAAACAACTGGTTCAGCAAGTTTATGGGCATTATACTATGGGTATGGGACAGAAACAAGAGAGGTTTTAAAAGTGATTATGATATATAGAGAAAGCAGGATAATACCTGTTATACTATTTACAATGTAATGTATCCAACTCTGATTTTATAACTTACAATGGAATGCTTATATTCAAGAAAAGCATACACAATATTCCAGGATATTGTGTAAGAATCTTATTAGCAGAAATCAGAAGGAAAATCCAGGAAAAAGCTATCTAAACCTGAGTTCCTCTGCCAAGTATGATTAACCTCTCTATTGGACATTTACTTCGTTTCTTCTTCCACACATGGTCATCTCAAGATCAAGGAGTATCAAAGGAAAGGAGGGATTGACACTGACTCTGGAAGACCTTCCCAGTTACAAAAGCCTTTCTGAGGCATCCAACTCTTTTTTGTAGAAAAAGGCTTTATTCTCCTAGACCTTCCCTGAGTTCAAAAGAGCAGATTCAAACAGTTACTAATACATTAAAGGACATTAAAGGATCATACCACGATCAAGTGGGATTTATTGCAGGGATGCAAGATTTCTCAATATCCACAAGTTCATCACTATGATACACCACAGTAACAGTCGAAGACTAAAACCATATGATCATCAATAGACGCAGAAAAGGTTCTGACAAAATTCAAGTGCCATTTCTGATAAAAACCCTTCAGAAAGTCAGCACAGATGGACCCTACCTCAACATAATTAAGACTGTATATGTCAAACACACAGCTAACATCATACTCAGCAGGGAAAAACTGAAAGCACTCCCCTTAACAACATGAATAAGACAAGAATGTTCACTATTGCCACTTTTATTCAACATATTTTTGGAAGTCCTAGCCACAACAATCAGAAAAAATAAATAGATAAATAAAAGGAATTTAAGGTAAAAAAAATAAAGGAGAAGTAAAACTGTCACTATGATGCTACACATAGAAAATCCCGAAGATGCCACCAGATGACTACTAGACCTCATCAATGAACAGAGTAAACGTGCTGGATACAAAGTATATAGAAAACTGCTGCATTTCTATACGCTAACAAGGATATGTCAGAAAGTGAAATTAATGAAACAATCCCATTCACCATCTCAGAGAAAAGAATACAATTCTAAGGAATAAACCTACCTAAAAAGTCAAAAGAACTGTACTCATAAAACTATAAGATGCTGATGACTGATACCAAAGATGACATAAACAGATGGGACAAACATATACCATGTTCTTGGACTGAAAGAAGTAACACTGTCACAATGACCATACTATCCAAGGCAATCTACATAGTCAATGCAACCCTTCTCAAATTAACAATGACATATTTCATAAAACAAAGAAAAACTTACTTTGTACCAAAATACAAAAGACTCTGATATCTAAAATGATCTTGAGAAAGAAGAACAGAGCTGGAGGAATCATGTTCCCTGAGTGCAGACTATACTATCAACTCACAGTCAACAAAGTGAAAGTGAAGTCGCTCAGTTGTGTCCAACTCTTTGTGACCCCATCAACTGTAGACTACCAGGTTCCTCTGTCCATGGGATTTTCCAGGCAAGAATACTGAAGTGGGTTGCCATTTCCTTCTCCAGCAGATCTTCCTGACCCAGGAACTGAACCTGGGTCTTCTGCATTGTAGGCAGATGGCTTTACCATCTGAGTCACCACAGAAGTGGTATGATGATGGCACAAAACAGAAACACAGATCAGTAGAACAGGACAGAAAACCCAGAAATAAACCAATTTACTCAGAGTCAATTATTCTATAACAAAGGAGGAAAGAATATAGAATGAAGAAGTCTCTTTAATAAGTGATGCTGGGATAAATGGATAGTTACATGGAAAAGAATGAAATTACAACATTCTCTAACACCACATACAAAAATAATCTCAAATTGTGTGAAACATCTAAATGCCAGACCAGATACTATAAAATTCATAGTGGAAAACAAATGCAAAACACTGACATAAATGTCAGCAAAATTTTTTTGAATCTATCTCTTAGAGTCATGGTAATAAAAGCAAAATCAAACAAATGAGACCTAATTAAATTTAAAACCTTTTTGCAAAGCAAAGGAAACCAAAAAAGAACAAAAATTCAACTTTTGCACTAGGAGACTATATATGCAAATGATGCTATCTATAAGGGATTTATTTCCAAAATATAAAAACAGTTCATACAGCTTCATATCAAAACAAACCAACAAACAAACAACCCAGTCAAGAACTGGGCAGAAGATCAAAACAGATACTTCTCCAAAGGAGACAAACAGATGGCCAACAGTCACCTGAAAAGATGTTTGATGTCTCTACTTAGGAGAGAAATGCAAATCAAAATCACAAAAATGTATCACCTCACACTGGTCAGAATGACCACCATCAAAAAGTCTACAAACAATAAATGCTTGAGAGGGTGTGGAGAAAAGAGAACCCTTCTACAGTGTTGGAAGGAACATAAATTGGTACTGCCACTTTGGAGAATAGCATGGAGGTTCCATAAAGAACTAAAACTAGAGCTATCACATGAACCAGCAATTCCAATCCTGGGCATATATCCAGAAAGGATGAAAACTAATTCAAAATGATACATGCACCCCAATGTTTTTAGGAGCACTATTTATACCAGCCAAAACACGGCAGCAACCTAAATGTTCACTGACAGACAAAGGGATACAGAATATGTGGTGCATATATACAAGCGAATATTGTGAAGTGAAAGTAGCTCAGCCGTGTCCAACTCTTTAAGACCCCATGACCTGCAGCTGCCAGACTCCTGGTCCATGCAATTCTCCAGTCAAGAACAGTGGAATGGGTTGCCACCTCCACAGCATAAAACACAATGAAGTAATGCCTTTTATAGCAATATAGACAGACTTAGGGATTATTCTAAGTGAAATCAGACAGAGAAAGACAAATATCATAGGATATTATATGTTAAACTGAAATAAATGATACAAATGAACTTATGCACAAAATAAACTCACTGGAATATAAAACAAACTTATGGTTACCAAAGGGGATAGTACAGGATGGTGAGGGGGCAGGAAAGGGAGAGATAAATTACCAGTTTGAATATTTACAAACTAATGTATATACAAAATAGATAAAACAACAGGAACCTACGATACAGCTCAGGGAACTATATTGAGTATCTTGTAAACTGCTGTATACCTGAAACACAAAACTGTAAATTAACTATACCTAAAAAGTGGAGAAGGAAATGGCAACCCACTCCAGTATTCTTGCCTGGAGAATCCCAAGAACAGAGGAGCCTGGTGGGCTGCTGTCTATGGGGTCGCAGAGAGTCGGACACAGCTGAAGCGACTTGGCATGCATGCACTGGAGAAGGAAATGGCAACCCACGCCAGTGTTTTTGCCTGGAGAATCCCAGAAATAGAGGAGCCTGGTCGGCTGCAGTCTGTGAGGTCACACAGAGTCAGACACAATTGACGCAAAAGCAGCAGCAGCTGCATACCTAAAAAGAATGGTTAAAACAAAAACAAAAACACCTCTTGCAGAAATGTTCAAAGATGTTTCACAAGGGTGTAAAAACTACTAAATGGGGGAAGCAGTCTATGAAACAAGACATGTTGAAAAAACTGAATACCCACCAGCAAAAAACTTACTTGGAACATTATCTTACACTACAGACAAAAACCCGAAGAATTGATGCTTTTGAACTGTGGTGTTGGAGAAGACTCTTGAGAGTCCCTTGGACGGCAAGGAGATCCAACCAGTCCATTCTGAAGGAGATCAACCCTGGGATTTCTTTGGAGGAAATGATGCTGAAGCTGAAACTCCAGTACTTTGACCACCTCATGCGAAGAGTTGACTCACTGGAAAAGACTCATGCTGGGAAGGATTGGGGGCAGTAGGAGAAAGGGACGACCGAGGATGAGATGGCTGGATGGCATCACGGACTCAATGGACAGGAGTCTGAGTGAACTCCAGGAGATGGAGATGAACAGGGAGGCCTGGTGTGCTGTGATTCATGGGGTCGCAAAGAGTCGGACACGACTGACTGACTAAACTGAACTGACAGACAAAAACGAACTCAAAATGGTTCAAAGACCAAAACGTAAGTCCCAAATGTATAAAAATCCTAGAAGTAAACGTGCAGGAAATGTTTCTGGAAATTGGACCCACAAATGATTTACTAGATATAACACCAAAAGTACAGGCCACAAAATAAAACCAGATATTAATAAATTGAACTATATCAAAATTATAAACTACTCTGCATTAAAGTGCAGTGAGTTTGAAAAGACAATCAACAGTAAAAGAGAAAAGATGTGGAAATCATACATCTGATAGTAAGTGAGTACAAAGACTATATAAAGAATTTTAAGAGGGACTGATCACCAGTTCCACCATAGGGACTATTTCCCAATCAATCATCCAAAGCATTGCAAATACAAAACAGAAACACTAAGAGTAATACAGAATTTTGAACTCAATGATAAAATAAAAAAATACCTACAATGAACAGAACAACAGTGCACCCAATAGCCCCATAGATATGAGAATGTGAACTTGGACAAAGTTGTCCTGGGATAAATTCCCATATCATTTACAGAGGCTAAAATATATGGTCCTTGATACACATCAACAACACTGTCATGGTGCCCTTGACAGAGTCTCCAAAGCCAGAAAATAACCTGGAAAGACGTATCAGGCTCTCATGATACTTTCTCTCTCATCATCCTAGAACATACTGATCACTCTACTGGATAGCTTCAAGTGGTGACTTTGTACAAAGCAAGAGAATAACATTAGGAATAGTGTCTCCATCACAGTTTTCTGTTACCTACTAAATCCACCACACAGAGACTCAGAGGCTGCCAATTAAACATAGGTGGATTATCACAGCAAGGAAACCAGATAAAATTTCAGACCCTCAGGAATATATTTCAAAGAAATTGAAGAGGTAAAATGATACAAAGTAAGGAGAATGGAACATCAGGAACAGTTGACATTCCCAGACGGGGTAGAGCAGCACAAGAGTAAAACTAACACAACATGAAGGTCAGACATTACAGCATCTTGAGATGGGACCATGCGTTCAACCTACAGATGGCAAGCTAAGAGCGTACGAGATTCACGTATGCTCCCCTCGTAGGATCCAGGATCAAAAAGACGATCTCTCTACCCACTCTTACATTTTCCTAAGTAACAACCACAGAGGATCCAATCCACCAACTTGTCCCACTCCTAAATAGAAGAAAACAGTGCTTTTGAGATGCTCATTTTTCTTTATATGTTGTATTTTTGGCTACTTTTACATCACTCCCCACTGTCCAGAGCTTTTTCTCAGGCTCCAACGTGGAGATAATATTGAGATCAGAAACAGAAATTCTGGGACTTCCCTGGTGACCCAGTGGTTAAGACTCTGCATTTCCAATGCAGGAGGTGTAGGTTTGATCCTTAGTCAGGGAACTAAGATCCCACATGCAGAATGGTGCAGCCAAAAAATAGTAAACAAGCAAACAAAAACAAATAGATATTGAGTGTTATCAGAAGAAAGAAATCTAAAGTGACGTGAATTTTTTTAAACACTGAGCAAAAGTCAAAAGGTAGAAAATAGGAAATTGGGTTTTTAGGTATTTTTTTTTTAACATCTGCCAGTGAGCTCTGTACATAATTAAGCTCTGGGACAACCTTAGATACGACATGAAACAGACACAGCATCTGAAGAGGGTCAGTTTAACCTTGTGAAGCTGTGTCATGCCCCAGTCACCAGAACTCTCACATGAAAGACATCAGGGCCTCCCAAGGGGCACACAGGGAAAATGCAGATACCCAAGGGCAGCTCTGGAAGGAAGTCATCCTCACCCACAGACAGCAGGTTCCTGTAGGTCTCCAGCATCACGTCCCTGTACAAGGCCCTCTGAGCAGGATCCAGGAATTCCCACTCCTCCTGAGTGAATTTGATGGCCACATCCTCAGAGGTCAGTTGTTCCTGAAATGAAACCACATGTCATCAAAAGGGCCATGAAAAGTTCTCATTTTCATGCAAAAGAGAAAGGGCGGTAAGGGGTATGAATTGACTTGGTTGAAGTATGTGTTCTAACAGATCCATGCAGGGGTATCTGGAGAAATTATGGATCTCTAATTTTAATTTCTTACGCTTTTTCCTAAGACCTTATGAGATCCTCCAATTAACATGGATTTTTCATCATTGTTCAAAATCCATGAAATATATAAAAATAAAGCTCAACACTGTTTTGGCTATACAAAAGTGTCAGATATTATGTTCTACCCAGTGAGAGCAACTCATTATCTCGATGAGGTATAGCATGAGTGGTGTCTTCAGAAATGACAAAGTCCATGGCACTTTTAATGGAAAGGTCAAAATTTTCAGGTATGATGTTGATAACAGCAGCAAAGACCAAATGTCTCAAGGCTTCCTGTTGCTCTAAATTACTGTAGTATTACCCTAAACATTAAATAAGTACTTTACAGGCAAGAACCTGTCACCAACATAATAACTCATTAAAGAACCATGTGTTCCCACCTTACAGAAGAAAACCTGTGTCACAAACACTCTGAGAAACTTGACTCAGATCAAAAAGGTAAGAAATGTTACATGAAGCACCTGAACTCAGAAGCTTGGGCTCAGCAACTGAAGCTTAAGCATCTAACAGTGAAGTAATACAGAGAACATTACAAGTCCTTTGACAGAGGGCTCCTAAAGAAAACTTGAAAGAAGTCCAAGGTGAGCCTCCTCCCTGCCTCTCTGTCTTCTATGCAGGGGGAGCAGCTCTCAGGCCTCAGGCCTTCATCCCTTGAAAATGGACACCTGTGCCAAATTAGTCTCTACCCCTCCCTGATTGGGAGAATGTTCCCCCTGTTGAGTGATCACTGTCCACAGAGGTGGTGAAGGACCAGAGACACTGACCCATGAGAGCCACAGCAGCTTGGCAGCCCCGGGTCCCCAGCCATCTCACTTATTCTTAGCCACAGCTTCCAAACCAGTGTCATTTCACAGGACTCTGACACAGCAGCCAAGTTCCCTGGAGCTGGAGTTGCCACAGCAGGGGTGGCTGGCTATGGGGCTGGAAGTGGGACTTTGTTCGGGAGCTTCATCACTGTTATGCCAGGAACCCTTCTCTGAAACAGCAGCTCTTCCACGTGATGGGCTTGGCCCTCTCAAAGGCCATGGGGCTCTTTTGGCTGATGGTGGTCTAGCTCATCTTCTTCACGATGTGAAGGAGCTCTTTCCACCTCCCATAGTTCTTTCTCCTGTGTCTGCCCTGTATGTTCCCTTTCCTGTAACTACCCAGGCAGCCTAAGGAAAGTGGTGGGCTCAGGGTTTGACAGAAGGAGAACAAATAAATATTGTATTAATATGGAAAAAAAAAAAAGTCCAAGGTGAACAATGTGGAATGGCATGAAAGGTCATTATAGACGTGAATACAGAAACACAAGTGTTAGTAATTTACTATTTAAAACACTAACAGGATGGTTTAGAAAATTTCAAAGCAACAGATTATACTGATAACATAATTTCAACTGAAAGAAAAAGGTGATATGTAGTTTTTAAATCATGCTGTCTTTTATCTAAATCACAGACTTGCACATGCATTCATGCTTATCTATAAAAAATTAACTGACATGAGAGGATTCGTCTTTGACAGATTTTTTTGGACAATTATATACCATCCTTTTATTCACATGTGTTTCAGCATCTTTCAGATGATAAAAATGTATCCTTTGTACTCAGCTGAGTTTGTCAACAGGATTCTATACTAGGCTACCAAAAGAAAACTGGTAAAAAATTAAAAACAATTATGATTTGAACTCAATTCATAATAAAATTACCATACACAAAGATACAAATATAATTTTATCCATTTAGATTTACATAGCAAGGCATTAAGAGAAGCCAAAGACTTTCTTTGCCTTTTTTTCCATTTCCAATAAAAGAGTGATTTGAAACTAGAAGAGTCATTAGATTATGACCAAAACAAAATATCACAATACCAAGTAAAAAACTTCTTGCAGAATTAAAAATCATGGCAAAAAATAATATGGAAAAAAAATACAGTTATTAAGCAAGACTATCTCAAGAAACATCATGATAGGTAGGAAATATTCAATACATTCCTTCTGAAATTACAGTGGCATGAAAGGAGCTGTCCAGGGTGCCTGTCTTTCACCACCATATGATGCACAGGAGCAGGGGCCACTAGAACTAACAGGAGGAAAAAAAACAAGGCAAGAGACAGAGTTTGTCAGAGAGTTGAAACAGGTAGTACTCACTAACCCAAGGACATGGAAAGATGAAAAGTGAAAGGATGGAAAAAGACAGTCCATCCTAAAGAGAGCAGGGGAGACTGTTATACCAGACAAAATAAACTGAAGGAAAAAAAAGTGCAATGAGATAAATATTGTGTAATGATAAAATGGTCAATTTACCAAAAAGCTGTAACAAGTAAAAATATATATACATCTAACATTAGATATCTCAGAAAAATGAAGCAAATATTGAACAGGCATGTACAGATCACACTGCCCAAGAAAAGCAGAAAACACATGTATCTCAAGGACACAGAAAACATTCTCTATGAGAGACCACATGTTAGGCCAAAATTAACCATTTTAAGAGACTGATACCATAAAAGTATCTTCCCTAACAATGATGAAATAAACACAAGAAAAAAAGAAAATTCCTCAAATGTGAACATTAAACAACTCACTCTTACACCACAAATGGGTCTAAGAAAAAAATCACATGGAAATTTTTAAATACATGGATAATAACAAAAAGACATTACAAAATTTATAACACACAGAGAACACTGTACTAAAAGGAAAGTCTGAACTGTTACATGCTTATAGTAAAAAAAAGAACAGATCTTAAATCTGAAATACATTTAGACCTCTAGGAAGCAGAAAACAGAAAACAAACTAAACTCAAGTTTAGCAGAAGGAAACATGTAAATAAGAAAGATTAAACCAGAGATACAATAGAAAGTAGAAAAATATAAAAATCAACAAACCATCAGTTGATGTTTTGAAAAAACTGTAGAGGAAAACCCCCACTTTGATAAAGGAAATGAGAAAAAAAGATTCAAATAACTAAAAACAGATATGAAACAGGAGTGATTACAACTGAGGTCAAAAAGGTAAGGAAGTATTATGACCAATAATGCCTATAAATGACAGAATACAGGAGATACTGGCAAATTCTCAGAAACATACAAACTATTTTATTTATTAAGAAATAAAAAATTTGAGAAGTGTTGAAAGTGAAAGTGATAGCCACTCAGTTGTGTCTGACTCTTTGTGACCTCATGCACTGTAGCCCACAAGGCTCCTCTGTCCATGGAATTTCTCCAGACAAGAATACTCGACTAGAGAGCCATTCCTTTCTCCAGGGAATCTTCCCACCCAGGGAGAGAACCTGGGTCTCCCGCACTGAAGGCAGATTCTTTATGATTTGAGTCACCAGGGAAGCCCATTATAACTAGAGAGATTTAAAAAGTAGTCAGAAACCTCTAAGAAAAATATAGGACCAAATTCTACCAAACATTTACAGAAGAATTACCACTAACTAATACTGCTAATTCTATGGAGCAAGCATGATTCTAATAGTTTGCTGATTTCCCAAAGACACAAGAAAGGAAAACTAGAAACCAATATCCCTGACGAATACTGATGCAAAATTAAAATACTTGCAAACCAACTTTAACACATATTAAAAAGATCTGGAGAAACAGACACAGAGAACAGATGGAGGTGGGAGGGGAGGAAGGAGAGGGCGAGATGTATGGAGAGAGTAACATGGAAGCTTACATTACCATATATAAAGTAGAGAGCCAATGTGAATTTGCTGACTGACTCAGGGACTCAAACAGGGGCTCTCTAACAACCTACAGGGGTGGGATAGGGAGGAAGATGGGAGGGAGAGGACATATATATACCTATGGCTGATTCATGTTGGTGTTTGGCAGAAAATAACAACTTCTGTAAAGCAATTATCCTTCCATTAGAACAATTTAAATAAATAAATAAAAAGATCTGACACCATGACCAAGTGGATTTTATTCATATAAGGCAAGGAGAAGTCAACACACAAAAATCAATTAATATGACACACCACATTGACAGATTAAAGGGGGAAAAAAAAACAGGATCAACTCGATGCAGAAAAAAACCATTCGACAACAATTTGACAACCTTCCAAGATGGGACACTCAACAAACTACAAACAATAAATTATACCAACATCAACATAATAAACGCCATTATGAAAAGAGCACAGCAATGGGGAAAGAATGAAAGCTTTTCCTCTGAGATCAAGAAGAAGGCAAGGATGCACACTTTGCACTACAGTTCAACAAAGCAATGAAACCCTTAGAGCAATTAGATGAGATCTTCTTTCCCACATGACAAAGTTTCATCAGTAGAAAACATTAAGATTTAAACATGCTATATCAAAACAGATTCTTTAATAACCACACAAAGGGTCAATCAACCAATTAACACATTATCAATACTGCCATGACAATCTTTGTAGAAGCAGAATAAAACATCATGAAAGTCACAGAATTATTCAAAGAGCGAACAGCAAAACTCTTGAAGAAGGAAGATGGAGGTCTTTCTATTTCAACACCTATTACAAGGTAATCAAGGTGACGTGGTACTGGTATAAAAACAGACAAATAAACCAACTGAACACAACACAGTACTCAGAAATAATTCTTTGTGTATATGTAAGGTATATTCACAAGGATGTCAAGATACGCAAAAGGCAAAGGACAGGCTCAATTGCTCTGATTCCCAGATTTAACCAGCTATTGTGCATACAAACACTTGACTTTCACGTGCAGTTTCCTTACCCTGGTTGAGAGAGCAGACAGTGCATCCAGATAGGCCCTAAGCAATCCCTGCTGCCCAACAGCACTGAGACCCCTTCTCCAACCCGTGGGTGAGAAGCCCTGCCCAGGACGGTGCCCAGGGGAGCCTCCTCACAAGGGCCAGGTCACCGAGTCATGGGGACCGGAATCTAAGTGGAGACGACAGGGCCTGGGGGAAGGCCCTGGATGACTGTGCATGTACAGGAGTCACACAGGACACTCCAGAGTCAGATATGATTAGTGAGTCTAGTGAAGGGCATTTCAGGAAGGACAGACGAAATATGACCTTACCTGAGAGCGAGCCATGCCTCACTCATTTTCTTTCCTCTTCTTTAACTTCAGGGCTTCCCCAGGCAACACGAGTCTTCAGAGGTCTATCATGAAAGTTGAAAACATGCTGTTTAATGCTTAGAGTCAACACATCCCCTTCCTGAGCCCACACCACACACACACAGGGAAGCCCTCACCATGAGGAACAGATAGGCCCCTGTGGCCAATGTCTCAGGAGGGACTTAGGACAGTTAACTTCCGCAGAGAGACCAACACGGGACTTTCCCACACTTTCCCTCAGATCACACTCCCCTCCTGCTGAGGCCTCATGTACACAGCAGCAGGAGGCACCTCTACTGACCAGGCAATCTCCTTCAGGTCACACAGCAAGCCCTAATCCATCCCCACTCAGAATGGAGCATCCCCTCCTCAGCCCAGATCTCCCCCTCAGGACTGGAAGGACTCAAGAGTCCTGATGCTCAGTGAGGGATCCAGACTGGAATCAACTGGGGCATCTTAAACAGTCTCAAGCTGTGGACCAACACAAACTACCTGAAGGGGAATCTCTGGTCAGAGGGTACAAAACATGTGTGTCAGGAGCTGCATTAGACATTACTGACAAAATAGAGGCACGGCCCTAACTCCCTCTCCTTCTCCTGCAGGCATAGACCTGGGATGAAGGAGTTAGGTATTGTGATTCTAACTGTTTTTCCCTTTGCTCGGTTGCGTTACTGAAAAGAAGGTTAAGGTGCTTATTGTCCTTGAGTAGAGCACGAGAAGGCACAAAGCCTTCTGTAGTTGTGCCCAGAGAATAATCCATATAGTTAACCACTGACCTTTGTTCAAGGATCTTTATAAAGAGTATTCCAGGATGAGCAAGTAGGCCACAGCTTGAGGCCATGGGAAGGATTGTCATCTGAGACCTATTTGTGAGGGAAATGTTTATGGCAAAGGAAGTTTGCTGAACTTAAGAGTTTTGGAATAATTAAGAATAGTTAGAAGCTAAAAATTTAAGTAATGTGGTAGTGCTAGCATGTTTTACAATAGCTTATATAGATTAGGAATTTCAGAGATATTAATAGCTAAAGCCTTCTTAGGAGATAGTGAACTTAGGATGCTAGGGGCAAACAGGATTTAGAAAGATAAGAAATAAACTGAGGAATGTGTTATATAGCCCAGACATAAGCATGAGTTACAGTGTAATCACAAGTTAAAGTAACCAGGATTCTGAGAGAATCACTGAAGCAGAAACTCTGTTTGAAGGGCAACAATGTTTTATAGAGACAATAAATCTGGGTGAGGGGAAAATTGAAAATTCCAAACCTCTGACCTAATGGTTTTGTTAAAGTATAAAAGAGAATCTGAAGCTTACAATAAACATGCAGTCCCATACCTTGAGTCAGAGGCTGCATCATTCTCCACCGACACCGCTCATCTCTTCAGGCTGATTCCCTGGCTGCTGGAGCTGGACTCCGGCACATGTGTATGCAAAATGCGTCATCAATGAAACATGAAGCCTGGACTGAGCACCATTCAGAGGCGAAAAGCACGCCCCCCCCCCCCAAGTCTCTTTTTCTTTCCCAGCCTTACTAAGGTGTAACTCACAAAAATGGTATAAATGTACTGTGTACAAAGTGATCATGTGATAGACTCATACACTGAATAATTATCATAGTCGAGGAAGTTACACTTCCACCTATGACTACACTGTATTATTTCTCTCTGGGCGAATTTCAAGGATATAGAAACACTACCGGCAGCAGGCAGCACCTCAGATCCCCAGAACTTACTTATTTTACAACAGAAAATCTCTACTCTTTGACTACCAGTGCCCCATTTCCCCCTCCACCCACCTCCTGGTAAAGCCTCATTACTCGATGGCTCTATGAGTTTGACCAGTCTAGTTTCCACATAGTGTCTGTCCTCGTTTGTCAGGCTTATTTAACTTGGCATAATGTTCTCTAGGTTCATTCATTCTGGCATAAATGCAGGATTCTTGATTTTTATATTTATATACAGAGAAAACATAGTTCATGAATATACAGTATATAATAAATATTTCTATACCACACTTTTGTAACCTATTCTTTTGTCAAGAGACATCTGGGCTGTGTCTATGCCTTGGCTACTACAAATCCAGTCACACTCATGGGACTGTGGACATATCCCTGAAAAACTGATTGCTTTTCCTTTGGATATCTGTCAGAAATGGGTTTGACACACTGTAGGCCTCTTCTATGTTAATTTGTTAAGGAACGTCCATTTTATTTTCCAACATAGCAGAACCATTTACATTACCACCAGCAGTGCAGTTAAGATTCCGTGTTTCTGTACTGTGCTGTATGTGTGCTTATTTTTGGAGGGACAGGAGTGGATAACACAGAACCTAGCCTGGCAGCAAGACAGTTGCAGCTGCATCTTCTAGAGGACAAGCCTCCAGGCTGCAGATCACTGTGGCATCGCTGCCCTCTGATTTTATGGAGCCATCCTCCCCGACGTCACAGGACTTTATGACTCTTCTCAGGTTGGGCCCAGAGATCCCTACCTAGTAGGACCACCTTATAACAAGCATTCTGTGATCTTAACCTTAGTACTCCTGTGTTCCCAGTGGGACTCAAACAAACTTACAAACTTTCATGGTATCCAACAGAGTCTCCACAGAGCCCATAATGAGACTCTAACCCTCTTATACAAACACAAAGCATTCCAAGCCCTGATTGCTCATGCATGAGGCAAAATACAAAAGAGGACACCAAGGATCCACAGACACAAGACACCATATTTTCATTTACAGTGAGTGATCCAAGTCAAACATCGAAATCTCCAAAGACTATGAAAAAGAGGGATAACTCCAATGATGCACATGGCCCAGTGAGACCTCACCATCTTCCAAGGAAACACTCCAGATTCTCTTGGTATCTTCCCAAATGCACATGAACCTTTCTGCACTGGCAACCCCAAGTACACAATGATACCAAAGTTGATGCAAAAAAATGACCTGAGATTTTCCCTGTTACTCTACGGTGCCTGCCTGCTAAAAGAGCCAACAAAAGCCAGGGAGCGGAGTGGATGCTGGGGGCACCTGCTAGAACCAGCCCCTCAAACCCAAGGCTCCCATCCTCCTGCACCCACAGGTGCCTGCAGGCTCAGCCCAGGCCACCGTTCCAACAGTGGAAAAGACTTCTCTTGGCTGAATTCCACGTTCTTCATTGCTGCTCACGTGTGGTCACGAGTTGTCAAATCAAACCTGTGCAGGCACATGTCAGCCTCAGCACTGCTCTCCAGGGAACACGAGCTCAGGCAGTAGAACCTCAAACCACTCCATGCGGGATCTCCAACAAACCCCCTTCCAGGTGCCCCAGCCTGAATGGAGACATTCTCTTCCAACAGATCCACACACCCCTTGTCCCTGCAACTACACTTGGGATGGGCACACGCTCCATTCACTGGACTCACCCTGATGCCCCCAAGTACTGCCACAAGCCTCCTGCAGACCCCACCAGGCTCCCTCCGCTTTCCCCATTTGTCTACCTCTCCTCCCTGATGACTGGACTAAGCAAGACTAAAGCACACAGGGGTTTCCGGGCAAAGGGGATCACAAGAGGAGTGCCCACGAGCTACCACCCAAAGGACACTGCACATGCAGTGTGAAAATCAAGAGGCTGGCCCTCCTGCGAAAGTCTGCCACCACCTGGGGACATTATGGAGTCCACGTACAAAGGCATTTGAGACGAGGAATTCTCAAAGCAAGGGTCTCCAGGTTTCACTGTCTCCTGTTTTCTCCACCCACACCTACTTCGAAGATATTCTAGCTCTTGGGGGGCGCACGGGGCAGGGTCTTCTTCCTGCCCCATTAGGTTTTGGATTTCTGCTCATCCTCAGCGCAGTGAAACCACAACGCTGACACTAAGGACATGAACTCTTAGATGGCAAAGCTGCTGTCCACTATGGTGACTGATCCTGGTTGGACAGAGCTTAGATCTGGGGGCTGCAGAGGATGAAACCCAGCAGACGAAACATGGGGACATCTTAGCCCACTGCTTGAGGACACCAGTTCTGTAGGGCTTTTCAGGACTTCCTATATTTCTTGGCTCATCTTTTGAGTAATTAAGTAGTCACATGGGGTAAAGATCAATTACAGCTGAAATGTCCAGAACACGGGAAACAGCTTCATCACCTGCCCTGTTCTCTTGGTCTTCCTAGAGGATTATTCAGCCCAACCCATAGTTCTGTCATCTACAGACATTTCTAGTAACAGGTACTGCAGCCATGCTGGGAAGAAGAGGAACATATGAGCCCTAAAAAGAAGGGAACCAGGAAGGACTCAAAATAATCCATGAAGAAGGGCATTAATTTCTGCTGATGGCAAGTGATACAGAGGCAATAAACCTAGATAACATGAGAGAGACTGTTAGGAGGGGATGGGGAGACCTCTCTGAGCCTAGACTTGAAGGGTGACAAATGGCCTGAGTCATGGTGGCCTGATGGTAAGAAAAGGAACTACAATGTCAGACAGAAATGGTTTTCGTATTTTGAAACAGAGAAAAAGTAAATGAGACCAGTACAGGCTGAACCATGAGCAAAGGTTCAACTCCCAGGATGAGGCTGGGGACACTGACAGGGCCCTAAGCTTGACAGAGGGTTGTGGACAAACAGCAAGGAGTCAAGCTTTTGACCCAAAAACAAATGAAAGGCAGTGGAAGTCTGAATGTAAGGACATTAAAAAAAAAAAAAAAAAATCTCCCTTCAGATTTAGCCTCATTCATAGAAGTCATCTAATTCTGAGCCTGTGATCCTGCCTCCATCATACAGTTTTCCTTTTCCTTTTTCATTCAGGGAGGACTGGGATCTATTTACAATTCTCATTACCACCAGAAACTCCCTCCAAACCAGAACTGCCACACACAGACACATAGCCAATTCAGGGGCCAGTGTTGCTCACGCTCAGAGATTCCAGTCTAGTCTCTCATCTGCATGTTATAAGTGGGCTCCCTCAGGCCCAGAGATAAGCAGTTTATGAGAAGGTCTGAGCTGAGTGAAGAGAACTGGGTATAACTGAATAACGAAATGGGAGTCTGAAGGGCAAGTGGGCCAAGTTTGTCCTTATTGCCCATCCCATTTAAGACCAGGAACATCTGTCATGTATCTGAGCAAAAGAAACTTTTCTTTCAAGATTGGGTCAAACTGATACCAAGCAGGTAATTCTTTATTATATGATTGCAGTAAAATATTTTAAAAATACAGAATTGCAAATATATATCCACTGGTACAAAAAACATTGTAAGGGTCAGCTTGGAAATAGGATCTGAGCAACCTTTTTCATTATTAAGAGAGAGGCTCTGTTGCATTTGCACAGAAAAGACACAAAGGGACCTGAGGGAAACATCTTCATATCACTGCACAACTCACTTTTTTTCACTGATCATAGAAAATGGAGAAAACAGACCATTAGACTAACCAGTTAAACTAGGTGGTTTTTTCTTTTTTTCTTTTTGGAAAGGAAAGAATGAAGCATTTTGTTGGTTTTATCATGTTACATGTTCTTTTATTTTCCCATTTCTCAAAGAAATACCTTTAATTTCACAAGATCTAATGTCATACCTCCGTCATTCTCTGGTAAACAGCTGAGACCAGAAATATCCATTTGTGTGCGCACACATAAACACATACACACAATTCATGTCTTTGGTAAAACCACACTTGAAAATATGTCTATTTTATTACACGATGTTGAGAGGGTAACAGGCAGGAAGGCCAGGGGTCTCCAAAGGGAGGAAATAGGCTGCAAGTGTCAGACATTTTTATCTCTCTTAAGCAGCAGGAGGAAACAAACTAGCGATATTTTTTTCCTTCTCTATACAAATCTAAAAGGAGGTTTCTCTTAAAATACTGGATTGTCATAATGACACCTGGGGTCAGATTCTCAAGACAATCAGGACTGAAGGTGCCCGGGGGTCGCCACACAAGCTCCTGTCCTAATTACACCTGAGGAACCCCAGGTATTAATAACTGTGGGGGGCCAAGCCATCGATTTCCTTTTAGATACTGGGCAAAGTACTCCATGCTTACTGAAGCCCCTGGCCCACTTCCTTCCGGATCCGCTTCTGTAATGGGACTGTCTGGACGAGCCAAAGGGGATTATTTCAGTTATTCTTTATGTTGTAACTGAGATTCTGGGCTATTTTCACACGAGTTTCTGATTGTGCCAGAGTCTCCCTCACCCCTTTTGGGGAGGAATATACTGAACAAGGTCCATGCCTCTGTTTTCAAAAATATAGAGCCCTCCCTTTCTCTCCCTTTAGTTGAACAAACTGTAAATCCTAGAGTATGGGCTGATGGAAAATATGTGGATCAAGAACAAAATGCTATTCCTGTAGTTGTCAAGCTCAAAGATCCACTTATTTCCACATAAGAAGCAGTATCCATTGAAACCTGAGGTTAAGGGTTAAAACACATCATCGAAAATTTGAAGGAGCAGGGACTATTAGTTCCCTATAACAGTCCATGCAACACTATTTTGGGTATAAAGAAATCAAATGGTAAATGGAGACTAGTTCAAGATTTATGAATAATAAATGAGGCTGTAGTTCCTTTACACCTCATGGTGCCTAATCCTTATACTCTATTGTCTGAAATTGCTGAATGAGCCAAATATTTCTCAGTAATTGATTTGAAAAATGCTTTCTATTCTGTGCCTTTGGCAGAGGAAAGTCAATTTCTATTTGCCTTTGAAGACCCTATGCAGCCAGCTTCTCAGTTAACCTGGACAGTTTTGCCCCCGGGATTTCGTGACAGTCCTCACTTATTTGGACAAAGTTTGTCACGGGATCTACAAAACTTTAATAGCTCCGAAGCGGTGGTGTTACAATATGTAGATGATATTTGGCTCTGTGCTGAGACAGAGGAAGCTTGTTCAGGAGCCTCAGAAGATTTCTTTAACTTTCTGGCAGGCTGCGGTTATAAGGCGTCAAGAGAAAAGGCTCAGCTTTGTCAACAATCTGTTAGATATCTGGGCCTAATCATATCAGAAGGGACTAGGGCCATAGGCCCTGAGAAAATTAAACCCATACCAAATCATCCCCTACCTATGACTTTAAGAGAATTGAGAAGATTTCTGGGAATCACAGGCTACTGTCATATTTGGATTCCCGGTTATGGGGAACTTGCCCGGCCTTTATATAAACTTATAGCTGAAACTCAGCAGGCCCAAACAGACAAACTGCTTTGGTCTCCAGGACTCAAAAGGCTTTTAAGGTTCTTCAGACTGCCCTCCTGCAAGCTCCTGCTTTGAGTTTGCCCACAGGGTCAGGATTTAATTTGTTTGTCACTGAAAGAAAAGGTGTGGCCTTGGGAATTTTGACACAACCCCGAGGGCCTCACCAGCAACCTATTGCTCATCTAAGCAGAACATCAGATGTAATTTCACGTGGGTGGCCCCACTGCCTAAGAGTAATTGGGGCAGCAGCTTTATTAGCACCTGAAGCTTTAAAAATAATTAATCGAAGAAATCTTACTTTCCTGAATTCTCATGATGTGAATGGAATCTTAAATTCTAAGGTTAATATTTGGATGACAGACAGTAGGCTTCTTAAAATCAGTCTTTGTTGTTAGAAGGACCAGTAACTAAGCTTAAAGTGTGTGGACATTTAAATCCTGCCACTTTCCTTCCTGAGAAGGAAAATGAAACACCTGATCACGATTGTTCCCAATTTCTAACTTTAAACTATGCAGCTTGGGAGGATCTAATGGATACCCTATTAGACAATCCTGACATGGAAATATTTACAGATGGCAGTTCTTTTGTTCGGGATGGAAAGCATAAAGCAGGTTACACCACGGTGACTGCTGAGCAGGTTTCAGAAACAAAATCTCTCCCCCAGGGAACCAGTGCTCAGTTAGCAGAGCTTGTGGCTCTGACCTGAGCTCTATAGTTAAGCAAAGGGCAGCAACGAAATATCTACAAGGATTCTAAGTATGCTTATTTGACTTTACATGCTCATGCTGCAATATGGAAAGAAAGACAGTTTAAAACAGCAACAGGAGAACCTATGAAGCATTTCAGAGAGATTGAGAGACTTTTAACTGCTTTATATTGTGTAGCTGTTATGCATTGCAAAGGGCACAGCAGGGATGGGAGTAAAGCAGCTGGAGGTAATCAGCTGGCTGACTCAAGCCAGAAAAGCGGGCACTTTATGAAACCCCTTCACTGCAGACGCCTTTGATTTAGACAGGTCCTGAGAAACAGGAAAAACCATAATATACTAAGCAAGAATTAGAAAGATATGAGAAAAGAGGAACTAAGATTACAAATAAAAGATGGTTATAGTCCCAGGATGGACGATTAATACTTCCTGAAAATGCTCAATGGAAAATTCTTAAGGGTTTACACCAGAGTTTTCATTTGAGTGCAGAGAGTACTTACCAGATTGCTTCTCATTTGTTTGAAGGTAAAAATGTAATGAAAACTTTAAAGAACATTATCAAAAGTTATGAGGTTTGTCAGAAAATAACCCAAAGACTGAGAAGCTAGCAATATCTGGATTACAACGAAGTGGAAAGTATCCTGGAGAGGGCTGGGAAATTGATTTTACCCATATGCCAAAAGCTAACTGACATTCTTGCTTACAAGTTTGGGTAGATACTTTTACTGGATGGATTGAGGTGTTCCCTGTCATAGTAAGCAGGCTAAGGAGTTTATAGAGATTTCAATCCATGAAACTATCCCCAGGTTTGGGCTGCCACAGAGCCTTCAGAGTGACAATGGCTCCACATTTAAAGCTGCTGTAACTCAGGGGTTATCTAAAGCTCTAGAAATAGAGTATGATTTACACTGTTCCTGGAGACCCCAATCTTCAGGAAAGGTTGAAAAATCTAATGACATTATCAAAAGACATCTGCGCAAATTAACTAAAGAGACACAGGACAACGGGATTAAAGTCCTACCCATAGCTTTAATGAGGCCTTGAACTGCCCCCAAAAGGGAAGGACTGTCCAGCTTTGAACGTATTTATGGAAGGCCTTTCTTATGCACAGACATCATTATAGACCCTGAAGCCTTGGAATTAACTAGTTATGTAACTCAGCTCTCAGCTTTTCAACAGGCATTAACAGAACTCCGAGAGATGACTCCTGACCCGGCCTCTGAGTCAAGCAAGCCTCTATTTGAGCCAGGAATCGAGGTCCTCATAAAAACACTGAGATCTGGGGGCCCATCCCCCGAGCCCCTCTGGGAAGGCCCTTACCAGGTTATTCTTTCTTCTTCCACAGCTGTCAAAGTGCCAGGAATTGATTCGTGGGTACATCACACTTGAGTTAAGAGGTGGCACCCTGACCAAAACTAGGTGACTTCATTTTATGTCTTTACTTTCTATGCTCTGACTTTGTACCTTTCAGATGGGCCTGATAATCTATGTGAGCCTACTTCTGCTGACTCCAAAAATCCGAAGTGTGCCGTTTGATCCTCAAGACAATGACTTCCTGTCCTGGGCTCACCCCGCTGCATTCCACAATTGGTCTAACTGCTGGGTCTGTGGAGCACTCCCCTCTTCATCATGAAAGGCTTCCTGTGGCGGACATCTCCACTTCAAGAAAAAGACTTTCTCCAAGTCTGCAAATACCTTCAACAGCAATCATATGTGATGCCTCTTCTACATCTGATGGCATCTACCAACCCTAAATTGGACTGGTGCAACACTTTGTACTTTAACTATGGACATAATCTGACTTTTGATTATACATTGTCTCGGTTTAATGACTATTTCGCTACACATAAGGCAAATAGGTCTGGATCTAATGGTTTTTTACCTGACGTTTATCAAATATGGGATGAGGTTATATGGCTAACTCCTGAAAAAGGACATCTAGTATCTACTGCCCTTCTATGCTGGGAACAAACAGAGCCATCCCCAAAAGTCAGCCAACAACTTAATTACAATGATTGGAAACAACTGGGATTTTTGCTTCAGGATGTATGCAACGTAATCATTCCTGTGTTTTCCAACCCCAGTTCTGGTCCTCCCTTTGTCTGGCCAGGCATTAATTGGGACTGGATATCTCAGTCAGCTGGCTTGCTCCAAACGGGACCTATTGGATATGTGGCTCTTACTTATGGGCATGGCTTCCCCTTGGTTGGATAGGGAGATGCACCCTGGGTCTAGCCTTTACTCACGGCTTTATATTTTCAGAGCTTCCAGAAAAGCCTGCTAATTTTCCCCACCTTAAAACTCGGTGGGCAAGGTCTGTATTTCACTGGTATGATTATTTGGCTGCAGTCTTTGTTTCCTCTTTGGGAACTACAGATGATATGCTACGAGTGGATGCACTGACTAATTTTACTCAACAGGCATTACAAGATTCTCAAAAAGCTATTTCAGCTCTTAATGCTGAACAAGCACAAATTAGAAAGGTGGTTTTACAAAACAGATTGCCTTTAGATATTCTGACAGCTGTGCAAGGAGGAACTTGTGCCATTATTCATACCCAATGCTGTACATATACACCTGATATGAGCCCTAATGTTATTCACTTTACTAAACACATGAACAAGATGATTGGGGCTATGGATATTCCTGAAGCCTCAACTGCCTCATTTTGGGAGATGTTAACTAGTGCCCCATGGTGGAAAACGATCTTTCTTACAATAATTCGGATTGTTTTGTTTTTGCTGTTTGCTCCCTGCATCTGTAACTGTGTAACTGGATTTGTTTCTAGTTGCATGAAAGCTTTTAAGTTACAAATGGCTGTGTTAGGGGAAGCACACTGAAACCCCCCACCCTGGCCAGGCACCATAGTAACCATTTGCATGAGTTGTTTTACAGCAGGAGATCCTGATAAGGAATATGGAACTAATGAGCCACCACTAACCTGAAGAGTTCCAAAAAGGTCGAAAGGAGACATGGAGTGTCTGTCCACTTCCCAGAATCCCTCTCGCTAGCATCCATCTTGGCTGAGTGATGCGTGTGCCACCAGGAAAGACTCTGAATTAGAATGATTGGCCAAAGACCACCCGGAAACTAATATCATCACCATAAAATCCGAGACTGTGGGCTGCCCAGCAGAGCAGTTCTCCTGGGTTCCCTTACCCTATTGCTCTCCACCCAAGTGCCCTTCCCAATAAAATCTCTTGCTTTGTCAGCACATATGTCTCCTCGGGCAATGCATTTCCGAGTGTTAGACAAGAGCTCAGTTTCGGACCCTGTAAGTGGTCCCCCTTCCTGCAATAGTTGCTCAAACTCCTGCTACTGCTGCAGCTTCTTCCAACTACTATTTGGGGGCCCTGGATCAGACATCTTCGGTATGATGGTTAGGAGAACACGTTGCCTCACCAATTTAGGGATAATGCCCATTTTCAGCTCAGAAGCAGTTATGGAACGAGAACAATGCCCCTTTTCCCTAGGCAACATAATTCTTCTAAAAGAAAAGGGGGGACTGAGAGGGTAACAGACAGGAAGGCCAGGGGTCTCCAAATGGAGGAAATAGGCTGTAAGTGTCAGACATTTTTCTCTCTCTTAAGTGGCAGGAGGAAACAAACTAGCGATACTTTTGTCATTCTCTATACAAATGTAAAAGAAGGTTTCTTTTAACATACCTTGTTGCCATAATAACACTTGGTTTTACCTGAAGTTCACTATTCTCAAACCTTGAGTTGACCAAGGCATTTTTCTTATGGAAATGTTTGTCTTAAGCTATGTGAATGGACTATGCATTTACCCCAGACTCTGTCTTCAAGCCTGTTCTGCCTAATGGCTCAGAACCTACTTCACAAACCAGTATGTTATACTCAAGATACTGTCTCCTAATCTATGTAAACAAAACTATTTACATGGTAATCTGCCCTTCTACAAGATTCCAGTTAATCATTTTATGGCCTGGGATGAATCATCTGGTGCCAAGATTATCCCAAAATGCATCTTATGGATGAGGGGCCTGGTGCCATTCTGAGTTTTAAAACATTCCTTTCCTTCATTAACAGACTGAAGGCAATGTCACCCCACTCCAGTACTCTTGCCTGGAAAATCCCATGGACGGAGAAGCCTGCAGTCCATGGGTCTCTGAGGGTCAGACACGACTGAGTGACTTCACTTTCACTTTTCACTTTCATGCACTGGAGAAGGAAATGGCAACCCACTCCACTGTTCTTGCTTGGAGAATCCCAGGAATGGGGGAATCTGGTGGGCTGCTGTCTATGGGGTCGCGCAGTCAGACACGAATGAAGTGACTTAGCAGTAGCAGTGACTATAATGGCACCCCACTCCAGTACTCCTGCCTGGAAAATCCCATGGATGGTGGAACCTGGTAGGCTGCAGTCCATGGGGTCGCCAAGAGCCAGACACGACTGAGTGACTTCACTTTCCCTTTTCACTTTCATGCATTGGAGAAGGAAATGGCAACCCATGCCAGTATTCTTGCCTGGAGAATCCCAGGGACAGAGGAGCCTGTTGGGCTGCCATCTATGGGGTCGCACAGTGTCAGACACGACTGACATGACTTAGCAGCAGCAGCACCCCCATTCTGAATCTTCCACCTCCCTTCTCACCAGATCTCTCTAGGTTGTTCCAGAGCACTGGCTTTGGGTGCCCTGCTTCGTGCACCAAACTTGCACTGATCATTCCATTTTACATATGGTAATTTACATGTTTCAGTGCTATTCTCTCAAATCATCCCACCCTCACCTTCTCCCACTGAGTCCAAAAATCTGTTCTTTACATCTGTGTCTCCCTTTGTTGCCCTGCATGTAGGATCACTGGTACCATCTTTCTAAATTCCATATATATGCATTAATATACAGTATTTGTCTTTCTGTTTCTGACTTATTTCACTCTGTATAATAGACTCTAGGTTCATCTACCTCATTAGAACTGATAAACGAGGTGACATTTTTGCTAAGTATGGCACAAAATAGTCTAAGATGATTTACTACTTACCAAAGAAGATTTCAAATGTATGAAATAAAGGGAAGAAATCACTCAGGCAAGGAATGAATCTGAAAAAAATTTGGAAAAAAAACTGAATGATTTTTAATCTAAAAACCTGGTGTAAAAGTTTAAAAAAATGTGGAGAATAATCATTTTAGAAAAGGATGATAAGAGTAGAATACTGGAAACTAAAAAAGCTTATTTCTGAAGTTAAAAATGAGTACAGAAACTGAATGAATTAAGGCCTATTCCAAGCTACAAAAAGCACCATACATAAAGAAAGGAGAAAATGTGAATCCGTTAAAAAAAAAAAAAAAGTGTTCCTTTAAAAATGCTACCCAATAATGATACAGTGGATAAGAATCTGCCTGACAATGCAGGGGACATGGGTTCTATCCCTGGTTCAGGAAGATCCCACAAGTACAAGCAACTAAGCCTGTGCACTACTGAACCTGTGCTTTAGAACCTGGGAGCCACAACTCCTGAGCCCATGGCACAGCCCAGCCAAAAAAATTCATTAAAAAAAAAAAAAAAAAGCTACTACCTGTGACACTCTAGAGATGGTCATTTCTTGCTCCAGTCTCTTCTTCCCTGACCTCTATCTTATGATAGGACCAGGGAAGGGGGTCACTCACAACTCAGTGAATCAAGCCACTGCCCCAGGCTTAACAGGGTTTGCAAATTAAAGTCATCTTCTGCCACAACTAATAAAAAAAGACACAAGCCTCATAGACAGGAGTTTTGAAATTCTCATTCTCCTCTGTATAACTAAAAAAATCATCTGTATCCAAAAAGTGGCCACACCTGGATCGAGGTTACCCCCCGGTTCACCTATCTCCTTATTTCATCTGGGTCTGGTGTCTCTTTTTCTCCCCCTCTGCTCTCCTGCTGCTCCTGTCCTATTTCCTCCCTCACACGTGTCCTGTCCCAGGCTAATGGAATTCGTTCCCCCTCGAAATGCTCTCTCTCTCCAACCTTCCTGAGTCTTTCAAAAATCCATACCTATGTCTGCCTCTTTCTTCCCCCATTTCGGCTCCCTCTCTGCGCTCCAGATTACTCCCCTCCTCTCGCTGTGACTCTCCCTTCCTCCCCACTCTCTGGCAGGCCATGTGGCTATGCTTCCTTCCAGCCCTTTCTTCCTCTGCTCCTACCCTTCTCTGCCAGCACCAGAAAACCGGCCACCTCAGATGAACCTTTGTGGCGGGACTCCAACCGAGTGAAAACACAACTCAGGACCCTAACTCAAGAGGCCTGGACTCAAACCTGGTCAAAACCCAGTTAGGGACTCTCGACCTCCGACGTCCTCATCGCCCTTCGCCTCCCCGCTCCCATCACTGAGACAGGGCAGTTCTCCCTGTGCTGTTTTCCAGTCCCTGGAGATCTGGCTTTCTGGTTTATTAATACTTCTCTATTTTACTCACTTGGCTATTTTCAAGGCTTAACCTCTTTGACTTGACTATCCCTTTGCAAATCCCTCAGCCATTCTGTTTGCCCACTGGTTCTCCCTGATGCTTTTCTCCTCGCTTTCAGTTATTTCTCTCAGTCCTTCTGACTCTGCTTCTCCTGATCCTCCTGCCTCCTGAATTTACTGAGTGGGCGACAGAACGAGACGCCCCCGGACCTGAAGATCACCTTTTCCGACCGAGTTGAATTGGGCATGGGACACACATGGCTGGCCCAGGTCACCTACCCTATGAGGGGTGAGGGGACGGGCTGACAGGAAAGAGGGCTGCTGCAGGGCAGAAGGACCGGCCTCAGGAGACGCGAGGACGGAGGGGCTGGGAAGGAGGGGGCTCAGGAGCAGGGCCGGCTCTGCGGAATCCCGGGAATCCCGGGACTGGGGAGAGGGCGTGCGGCCTATCAGGGCTCTGCTTCCAGCGATCGAGAAGACGACACGGTGGGCGGGACTCCAACTCGCGAGAGAGGGCTTTACTTGGCGAGGCCAGAGGTCAAAAACGGTTTTAAGCAGGAAAATGTCGTCAGAGGCGAGGGTCTACGCGCACCGAGGGCCGAAACCGCCTCAGCAACACTTAAAACCCAAACGAAAAGATAACTGGGCCGCAACGGCAGCTGCAGCGTCTATCCGGGGCCGAGCACCGGGTGCCAGGGTTTTCAGGTCGCTGGCAATTCTCACACCATGAGGACGAGTGAGCGGGCGCGGAGGTGGGGGATGGAGGGGTGGCGAGCTCTGCAAACTTACTCTAGAAGGAAGCTTAGGCGCCGCTCTAGGACCTCGGCTCCGCGTTCTCCAACTTCCGGCTCCGTGGGAAAGGGCTCTTGGTTTTAGAGCCGCGGCTTCCGACCAGGGGCGGGGCGAGCACCCGCTGTGCGCACTGTTCGTGGGAGGGGCGGGGCGTGGAGGGGGCGGGGCCTGTTACCTTGACAGCATTCAGTTACCGTCTGTAACACTGCTCAGGTAAAAGCTTCAAGTTATGTCGGAAGCCAAGATACTTCCTCTTAAGTCTAACAGGGTTTATTCTCAATAAAAACTGTTTTTCACAGCATGTTGTGCTCAGATCCTGCTAGTGAGGCTGAAGCAATTCAGGGAACTGGGAACTTGGGCAGTTTTAAGAAACAAGAATGAGTCTATATTGCAAATACAAAACTCTGCCTGGGTAGAAATGGGCTATTCCCTACTCACACCCTACAAAACAGCAAACTTAGGGTCAGTACCTGGGTGTCTGAGATGGAGGACTTAAGGGATGTGATCATTTGGGTCACTAACCACAGCCTTTTAAGAGCAAGACACTTTAAATGATTATAAACTGCGTTATTGTTTCTTTTACCCAACGTGTTTTAATTATTTCCCCCTTCTAAACCCAACTCTTTAAACAGTGACATAAAGGGGTTGTATAAGCAACTCTTACAATGACAAATATCATTGTGTAAGTTTAAGCTACAGAGAAAAAATTAACTGATACGTATACTGTGAAACGATTATCACAATAAGTTTGCCTAGCATCCATAATTTCATACAGATAACCTAAAAATGATTCTCGACAGTGGATTCACCAATGATTTATCAGATACAACACCAAAATCTCATACCAACAAAATAAAAAAGGTAAATTGCACACATCCTAATTATCAAATATTGTGCAGTAATCCATCCTCAGCAGTGAAAAAACAATGTACACTATACAACAAAAAAATTGCCAAGCATATATTCAATAATAGCTTAACATTAAGAATACATAAAGAACTCGAAAAAGTACTGAATACCAATTCCACCATTGGGGTGGAGGAGCTCTCTTAACCAACCATCTCACATATTGCAAATAAAATACAAAGAGTAACATAAAATAGAAACTTAATGACAAAAATAAAAGACAATCATTTATAATGCATACAAATATAAAAAAAGGAAAGTAGCTAGGCCTTGAAAAAAAATAATGGTTCATCACTGAAGTTATCACTCCACTACATAAGCTCTGTCATTAAGTTGCTACAAAATTAAGTGTGGAGGCAGAATGATCAATAGCACCCAGGTGACAAGCATGCAGCATCAGCAACAGTTTAGTCAACAGCCTCACAAATATGAGGGTGTGAACCTGGACAGTACCCTTGTCAGGAGAAGTTCCTACACCTCTTGGCGAGGTTCAAAGGGCATGGTGATAGTACACGTGAAAAACACTATCACAGTGCCCTTTACACAGGCTTCTGTGACATCACTCAAAGCCAGAAAAAGATGTACAGGTCATAGTCTTCAGATACTTTCTCATCTCACAGAAGACGCTGACCACTATACTAAGTAGCTTCAGGTGGTAATTCTGTATGCAGCAGGAAAATATTACAACCAATAAGGGAAAGGATTCTCCTTTAAAAATTTTCTCTTACCCAGTAAACCCACACCACAGAGAGTCCAGGAGGAGCTGCCCTGTAAACACAGGCGGATTACCACAGCAAAGAACCTGGACATGACTTCAGACCCTAGAGCCACATACTTCAAAATCAATTTAAAAGGAAAAATTATACAAACTAAGGAGAAAGCGAAGTCAGAAAGAGTCTATACTCCCAGACTAGATAGACCAGTACGAGAGGGGAAAACTATGAGATGTGGGGGTCTCATAGCCTAAGATCTTGAGATGGGACTATTTGGTCCACCCAGAGATGCCAAGCTAAGAGCCTGAAAGAGTCACACGTATTCCCTTTGTTGGACTGCTGTCCTTACAGTTTTCCCAAGTGACAGGCACAGAAGACCCAATCCACCAGCCTATTCCACACACCCTGACATGTATGGCAGCAAAAGGAGAGCAGCAGAAACGACTGAGCGATCTCCAGAGGCAGACAGGGACTGAGACAGTTCATTACAGGTTCTGAGGTGCCAGATAAAAGTAAAGAGCAGCCAGTACTTTCCCATTTGCCGATTCTATCTCCCAAATATGACAACTGTGATGCAACCAGCACTGGATCAGGGGTTAGACCCTTGGGGCATCAGCTCTGATCTATATGGACTAAGAATTGAGTAGCCAATAGATCCAAGCCCACAAAGAGAGAAGAGGGGGCAAGGCAGCCCACCTCATGCTCCTCACACTCGAGAACAACCAGCTCACAGCAGCGAGATGGCGAGTGTTGTGGATACAAACCTTGCCTTTGTGTCTGATGGAGCTGCAGCACCACTGGCGGGTGAAAGAACACATGATACATGTTGAAGGACAGGCTGAGGACTCGGGAAAGGTTAAGCTTCCTCTGGGACTTTAATAAACAAACTTCTCTTTGGCCAAAGAGCTGAGAGAATCACTTCCTAGGTAGGTTGAGAAGTCCGGGGTACCCAGGAGGAGAAAGGGGTCTGGGGCTCTCAAGGATAGAAAGCAGTCTGGAATTATCAAGGAGGAGAAAAGGACAAACTTTTTTCTTTAAGCCCAGAGCTGAATGATTACACAACAAAACAACTCCACTTAAACTCTAAGCAGAGACATTACTTTGCCAACAAAGGTCCGTCTAGTCAAGGCTATGGTTTTTCCAGTGGTCATGTATGGATGTGAGAGTTGGACTGTAAAGAAGGCTGAGCGCCAAAGAATTGATGCTTTTGATCTGTGGTGTTGGAGAAGACTCTTGAGAGTCCCTTGGACGGCATGGAGATCCAACCAGTCCATTCTAAAGGAGATCAGTCCTGGGTGTTCTTTGGAAGGAACGATGCTAAAGCTGAAACTGCAATACTTTGGCCACCTCATGTGAAGAGTTGACTCATGGGAAAAGACTCTGATGCTGGGAGGGATTGGGGGCAGGAGGAGAAGGGGACGACAGAGGATGAGATGGCTGGATGGTACCACTGACTCGATGGATGTAACTCTGAGTGAACTCTGGGAGTTGCTGATGGACAGGGAGGCCTGGCATGCTGCAATTCATGGGGTCGCAAAGAGTCGGACATGACTGAGGGACTGAACTGAAGTGAACTGAACATTGTTCTCAATGGTGAAAGACTGAAAACTTTTCTTCTGGGATCGGGAAGAAGGCAAGGATGTGCACACTGCATCACTGTTCAACAAAGGACTGAAGCCCCTAACCAGAGCAATTACACAAGAAAAAGAAATCAAAACTTTCCAAAGTGAAAAATTAGAAAGTTACCGTCTTCCCTAGAGGATAAAGTCTTTTGTGTATAAACTGTAGATTCCATACAGACACAAAAAACCTCCTGCCCCATCAAATAGCAATTTTAGCAAACTTGCAAAATACAACAGTCAACGTGCAAATCAGCTGCATTTCTATACACAATGAACAATGTGAAAAGAAAATCACATAAAAATTTTACTTACTATTGTATTAAAAATGGATGAAATATTTGGGAATAATTCACCAAGGAGGTGAAACATATACACTGAAAACTACTTAAACATTTCTAAAAGAAATCCAAAATAAACAAATAAATCTAGTAGTCATGGACTGGAAATCTCAGTACTCTATATTTCCAACTTACTCAAAGTGTTCCACAGATTCAATGAATTCATAATGAAACATACAATAGATGTACGCAGAAATAGAAAAAACTTGCCAGGAATCATAAAGAATCTCAAGGGGACCAAAAATACTCTTCAATAAGTACAAAGATGAAAGACGAAGGCCACCCTTTTTAAACTTTCAAGCCATATCACAATATCATCCAGATAGTGTAGTACTGGCATAAACACGGATTTATACACCAAGGGAACAGAAGGGAATGTTCAGAAATAACCATTTGCATATATTTAAAATCTAAGAAAACCCAGTGGAAAAAAGACAGCTGCCATAACAAATGGTGAATCTATGGGTTAAACAATGAAGAGGAAACCTCACCTGGATGAAAAGTAAAAACATCTCTGTGCCAAACCACAAAATGAACACAGTGAAAAGACAAAATCTGAACAATGAAGGCAATGACAGTGAATTTCCAGCTCTCAGATTCAGATTCATGTCACAGTTTCAAACAGATGATGGAATAGCACACTCTCTATCACTGATACCTGATTTTGAACTTTGCATCCCATTTCCAATCAAGATTTTGAAGTCAGTGACTCACTCACTTAGCTTCAATTACCTTAGAACAAATTTCCCTTTTTAGGTCTACTTCCAGATTTTACCAGGTACTGTGCACGTTAATACCTGACTTCCACCCACAGCTTCTTAATCCTGATTGACAGAGAGCAGACTGCACAGCCAGAAGGACCCGAGGCAATCCCTGCTGCCCAACAGCACTGAGACCCCTTCTCAAACCTGTGGGTGTGAAGCCCTGCCCAGGATGGTGCCCTCCACACAAGGTCCAGGACACTGGGTCATGGGGAGATGGGATCTAAGTGGAGATGACAGGCCCTGAGGGAAGTTCCCTGCTGAGTGTGCATGTACCAGTGTCAGGAAGGATACTTCAGAGTCAGAGATGATTAGTAAGTCCAAAGAAGGGATTTCAGGAAGGACTGACTGAGAATCAACTGAGAATATGATTTTACGTGAGAAAGAGCCATTCCTTTCTTGCCTTTTTTCCTCCTCTTCCCAGCTTCTTCCTCAGACAATGTAAGTTTTTAGAAGTTGATCTGGCAAGTGGAAAACAGGCTGCTTCAGGCTTAGAATCAACATCCCCCGTTCGTTTGCCACAACCACAAAAACAGGAAGACCTCACTATGTGGAACAGTCCTTTGGTGTCCACTGCCTCAGGTGGGATGCTGTTTCTGCCCTCCTATTTCTTCCCTCACACCTGTCCTGCCCCCCTCGGCAACTTGTTTCTCCTCTTGCTGCTCTTCTCCCCACCCCCACCCTTCTAATTGTCCTAAACATCTATACATCTGTCTTTTTCTTTCTCCAACTCTGCTCCCTCTCTGCCTTCTAGTCACACCCTTTCTCTCCCTGTTACACTGCCACTCTGGGGCACTCCAGGTGTCTAGGCTTACTTCCTTCTCTTCTAGTCAACACCTCTCCCTGTTTCTCTCCTAGGATCACCCCTGTCAGCTCTCCTACCGCAGACGCGCGGCCCCTGTCTCCTTGTCTCCAACTCCTGGAGACCCCACGCCTTTGTCCATTTTTCTTTCACCCACCCGCTGCTTTAAGGGCTAAGTCTATTTCATTTTACCATCCTTTTACAACTGCCTCAGCCATCCTGGGCGACCCCGTGGGTTCTCTCATTGTTTTCCACTTCTGAGTTTGCCTTTCACTCTCAGTCACTGCTTCTTCTGATCCCTCTCGCCCACGTATCTACAGAAATGATGAGTAAATGAAACGCCCGCCTATCAAAAGAGCACCTTTTCCAACAAGAGGGACTCGTGACGGAAAAACACTGGGTGTCACACGTCCAGACCAGGGGTGAGGAAAAGGGACTGACCAGGAAGGGAGGCCTGCGGGGCAGCACGACCGGCCTAAGAAGACGAGGGCAGAGAGGCTGGGAGCCAGGGAGGTTTCGGGCGGGGCGGGCTCTCCAGAATCCCAGGACCGGGGAGAGGACGCGGCCTCTCCGGGAGCGGGGCTGTCCACGCGACCTCCAGGGGCCGACAGGGTGAGGCGATGGAGATGGGCGTGCCCGAATCCCCCTCGCGCCCGGGGACTTTACAAGGCACAGGCGTAGGTACTAACGGTTAAGTTTTAAGCAGGAAAATATCCCGAAAGGCGGTGTCTCTGGGGCCTAAGGCTGAAAAGCAAAAGGCAAGGACAAGCCTCAGAGCGATTTCGAACACTCGACTGGCAACCACGGCCTCTGGGTTTATTTGGGGCGGACGGCGGGGTGTTGGGATATTACTGCTGCAGAACCACCGGGACCCTGAAGCTGGGCGTGGCGAGGGCGGGTTGGACGGCTAAGCGCGCAGCACGCGTTTACACTCGGAGAAAAAAAGTCAATGACCTCCCGGCTCCCTTCTCTCGCGGCCTTCCGCTTCCGCAGGAAACTGCGCACGCGCGGATTCCTAGGCGGAGCTTCCGGGTCGGGGGCTGTGCGGATCGCAGCAGGCGAGGGGCGGGGCGAGGAGCGTCCATGTCTGCCCCAGGAGAGCTAGGCGGGGCAAGGGGCCAGGAGGTGTTTAACAGTCCTGCGATGCCCCATAAATTACAGTCTGTTTTTCTTTTTTAAATTTATTGCCTTTAACATCTAAATAGATAGTATATTCTTCTATAATTACAGTATAAAAATGCCGATGAACAAAATAAACTTTTTGTCATATGTTGAGGAAAGAACGGTGGTAGTAGTGAAAGTCGCTCAGTCGTATCCGACTCTGCGACCCCATGGTCTATACAGTCCATGGAATTCTCCAGGCCAGAACACTGGAGTGGGTAGTCTTTCCCTTCTGCGTGGGATCTTCGAAAGCCAGGGATCTAACCCAGGTCTCCCGCATTGCAGGCGGATTCCTTACCAGCTGAGCCACAAGGGAAGCCCCTGTTAGTAAGATTCATCCAGTGTTTTAGCAACAACATCTAAGCAGCCAGGGTATGGTCAGTGTTTGGGGACAGATTTAAAAATCTGCAATCCGTGCCTACCTTTGATTTCTTCTTTTAGTGCCTGTTGGCTGCTAGACAGTTCTCTTCTCCTTAAATTCTTCCAATTTGATTTGAATTTTATGCATTCCCCCCCAGCCTCCTGGAAATTTTGAGGATGTGGGTCCAGTTGAGCTATTTCAAATCCTGAAAGATCATGCTGTCAAAGTGCTGCACTCAATATGCCAGCAAATTTGGAAAACTCAGCAATGGCCACAGGCCTGGAGAAGTTCAGTTTTCATTCCAACCTCAAAGAAAGGCAATGCCACAGAATGTTCAAACTACCACACAATTGCACTCAGCTCATATGCTAGCAAAGTAATGCTAAAAGTTCTCCAAGCCAGGCTTCAACAGTATGTGACTGTGAACTTCCAGATGTTCAAGTTGGATTTAGAAAAGGCAGAGGAACCAGAAATCAAATTGCCAACATCCAATGGATCCTCAAAAAAGCAAGAGAGTTCCACAAAACATCTACTTCTGCTTTATTGATATGACAAACCCTTTGACTGTGTGGATCACAACAAACTGTGGAAAAATCTTAAAGAGATGGGAATACCAGACCACCTGACCTGCCTCCTGAGAAATCTGCATGCAGGTCAAGAGGCAACAGTTAGAACTGGACATGGAATAACAGACTGGTTCCAAATTGGGAAAGGAGTTCATCAAGGTTGCATACTATTACCCTGCTTACTTAACTTACAGAAAAGTTAAAAAGTGTGCTCTTAACATGCAGAGCACATCATGCAAAATGCTGGGCTGGATGCAAGCTTGAATCAAGGTTGCTGGAAGAAATATCAATAACCTCAGATATGCATATGACACCACTCATATGGAAAAAAGTGAAGAAGAACTAAGAAGCCTCTTGATGAAAGTGAAAGAGTGAAAAAGTTGGCTTAAAACTCAACATTCAGAAAACTAAGATCATGGCATCCCGTCCTATCACTTCATGGCAAATAGCTGGGGAAATAGTGGAAACAGTGTCAGACTTTATTCTGGGGGGCTCCAACATCACTGCTTATGATGGCTGCACAAATGAAATTAAAAGACACTTGCTCCTTGGAAGAAAAGCTATGTCCATGACCAACCTAGACAGCATATTAAAAAGCGGAGACATTACTTTACCAACAAAGGTCTGTCTAGTCAAAGCTATGGTTTTACCAGTAGTCATGTATGGATGTGAGAGCTGGAGTACCAAGAAAGCTGAGTGCCAAAGAATTGATGCTTTTGAACTGTGGTGCTGGAGAAGACTCTTGAGAGTCCCTTGGACAGCAAAGAAATCCAATCAGTCAATCCTAAATGAAATAAATCCTGACTATTCATTGGAAGTATTGATGATGAAGCTGAAACTCCAATACTTTGGCCACCTGATGCAAAGAACTGAGTCACTGGCAAAAACCCAGATGCTCAGAAAGATTGAAGGTTGGAGAAGGGGATGACAGAGGGTGAGATGGTTGGATGGCATCACCAATGCGATGGACATGAGTTTGAGTAAGTTCAGGGAGTTGGTGATGGACAGGGAATCCTGGCATGCTACAGTCCATGAGCTGGCAAAGAGACAGACATGGCTGAGCAACTAAACTGAACTGAATATGCCGTTACAAATAGGTGTGTATATTTTCCTGGGTTACCAATGAGGACTTCCCTGGGAGCTCAGAAGGTAAAGAATCTGCCAGCAATGCAGAAGACCCAGATTTGATCCCTTGGTTGGAAAGATCCCCTGGAGTAGGGAATGGCAACCCACTCCAGAACTCTTGCCTAGAGAATTTCATGGACAGAGGAGCCTGGCAGGGTACAGTCCCTGGGGTCACAAAGAGTGTTACATGACTGAGTGACTAACACTTACACTTACATGTTTTCAACCTGGATCCTGGGGCTCTTTAATCAATAGAAATAGTTATGAGACCAGAGGGGAATTTCAAGAAAGGCTTTACTGGGACTCTTGCTGCAGTAAGGAGAGACAGAAAAAGAAGTGTGCGCCCCTGCTCCTCCCAAAAAGTGGGGTGAGCTGATCCCTTTGGTTAAGGCGGGAAGGAAGCTGAGGTGATCTGCCCCACCTCGGGCCCCCTGGTGGTGCTGTGAGCAGGGATCACGGGAAGTGACCTGATTCTGCTTCTGGAGCCTCAGAAATCAAGCTTGGTTTGTGGTCCTTTTACTTATTGTTCAGAATTGCTGCCCGCTCATGAATGTGGGTATAGTTTCTTTGTTCAGTTACACTTTCTTTGTGGTCTGTTGCCTGAGAAGACGTTCTTCCAGGTGCAAGAACTGCAGGGAAAGGTCCCAGGACCCAGCCTGTCTCATACACACATCACGGTTTCATCATCCACTCGGCCGAGAACAGACATTCAGGTTCTTTCTACAATACATGGCTGTTGTGAATCATACAGTATGGGTTACGGGAGTGCAGGTTACTCCTGCAAAAATACTGATTTTTGCACAGGACTTCCCTGGTGGTTCAGTGGTGAAGAACCTGCCTAGCTCTGTGGGGGATGTGGGTTCAATCGCTGGTGGGGGAACTAAGATCCCACAGGCAGCGGAGCAACTAAGCCTGAGCACACTAGAATTTCAGTGCACTGAATCCAAAGATCCTGAAGGACGCAGGTGAAGCCAAATACATAAACAGTTTTTAAAATTTTCCTGTTCTTAGCTGCATAATTAGAAGTGAGACTGCACGATCCTATGCATGTTCTATTCTTAATCTTTGGGTAACTCTGTACTGTTTTCCATGTACCATTTGCATTGCCTTCAACAGTTTACAACCATTAACTGTACTGTGCATGGACATGGCAGACGCCCGATTTCTGTAAAGATGATGAGAGAACAGTAGAGGAATCCGCTGTGCTGGCAGCAACAAGTAGCAGATGAGTCATCTCCAGAATAAGCCTCTGTACTACAGGTTGCTGTGGAGCTGATAATCCTCGGATTCTAAGAACAAGCCTTCACTGCATCATGTGAAACTTCTGCCATCAAAGCTGAGGCCCAACCATTACCCTCTGAGGCTGAAACTTCCAAACCTGCATCTGGGCCAACACACCCCCCAGAGACCTAGTAATAATCCACCCGTCCTGCTATGCAATCCCCAGAAGATTCCAAGCCTTAACAACTCCTGTGTTAATGATGGAATAATATATACGAAGATGGCCAAACACCGACCAGACTCAAGATATCATATCAGGCACAGTGACCCCAGCAGCCCCAAACTGTCATCACCAAAATATAATACAAGATCAATGTGTAGGCTGATGCACACGCCCCAGTGCAACTTCACCATCTTCCAAGGAACACGCCAACTTCTCTTTTTTTGCATTCCACCTGAAATCTTCACTAGCAACTCAAACTAACAGAAAAATTATAGGTAAACCGCAAAGTGATCTCTGGAATTTTAATGACAGTTATTCTATGGGCCTGATTCTAGCCCTCCCTAAAGACCCCCACAGAATCCACTGTGTGGAGGGGGTGCTATGGGGCACCTCCTGGATCCCAAACTCCTTCTCTGCGACATTGTGCCCATCCTCCTGCACCCAGACCTTCCTGTGGGCTCAGCTCAGGCCTTAATTCTAACACGCTGCAGGGTAACAGTCCTCAACCCAATTCCACTGTCTTCCTTCCTCCACAGGTGTGATCTTGTGTTTCCCAATGAAACCCAGTCCTGCAAACCTCAGTCACAGCATCTGTGTCCCAGGGAAACTGAGCTAAGACACTATGGCATGCCCACCATTCCACACAGCCCACAGTTGGCCATAAGCCCACATCCAGGTCCTCCAGGTAGAACTGAGACCATCTTTGTCAACAGTTCCACACACCCCGTGATCCCACAAGTATGAATGTCTCTCTCTCTCTCTCACACACACACACATACACACACACACCCCCATTCACTGGGTTCATCCAGAGCCCTACTCTTGCTGCCACAGCCCTCCTGGAGACTCTGACAAGCTCCCCTTCACTTTCCCCCAGTTTTCTACCTCTTCATGCATGGTTGAACAAGAGGGCTAAACAGCAGAGACCAAGGGCATGAGCATCGCAACAGCGGTGCACACAGGCTGCAAATCCAAGGACGCTCGGCCCTCAGTACAGAGACCAAGGAGCCGGCCCTCCTGGGAAAGCCTGCCAGCAGCTTGGGACATCAGAAAACTTTACAGGCCCTTCAGATCTGGGTGGATTGAGCTCAGTGAAGAATTAACAAAGATAGAGAGACCCCAGTCTCACTGACCCCTGTTCTCCCCAGTGAGAGCTAACTGGAAGATATCCCCAATCTTTAAGGAGGGGGGGACTCCTTCATATCCCCTTGGATTCCAAACCTTCTGGCCACTCTAACCACAGTAAACTCAGCATCCCCTGATCTGAGCTAATAAACTGCTGGAAGGCAGAGCTGCTGTCTAAGATGGCAACCAGTCCCTGGGTGGACAGAGCTTAGAAGACCTGGGGGCTGCAGTGAGCAGTGACACAGCAGACTAAAACATGGGGACACCTCAAGACACTAGATCTATCAAGCTCATTAGGACTCCCCATATCTGTTTGCTTTTCAGTGATTAAGTGTCCACATGGGGTAAGGATCAATTAGAGTTGAAATGTTCAGGATAGATACAGGAACCATCATCACCTACCCTGTCCCCTCTGTCTCCCCTGAGAATTCTTCAGGCCAACCCACATTCCCAGTCCTCACCCCCAGAGTGAGATGCTGTGAGCACCCAGGGAGGAAGAGGAAGACGGTGCAACCTTCAGTGGAGGGAAAAGAGGAAAGACCCCAAAGAGTCAAAGGACAAAGGCATTTCTGATGAAGGTGATTAATATAGAGGCAGGAAACCTGGTTAATGTGACAGAGAATATGGGAAGGAGACGGCGAGACCTCACTGGCCTAGACCTGAAGGAACAGAAAGAGCAAGGGCCATGGTGATTAATGACGAAAGGCAGGCATAGAAAGTAAGATCCCATGATTCTTTTCATGTAGATCAGGCGCATACTATTGGTTTTATTGGGAACAAAAGAGGACATTGGGAAATATCATACAGGAACATCCTTAAACAAGGGAGTAGGTTTTAGGGGTCCAGAGTCTATAAAAGCTCCACTATGGACAGAGTGTGGAGAGAATAGCTCAAGTGCAAATTATTAGTATATAATCCCCAAATTAACTATTCTTTGATTACACCATGAAAAGAAACTCTTAATAGACTCTTTCAACCTTGGGAGCCTTTGGGGCATTACTAGGTTCTGTTATGTAGAACTGAAATCGGACAAAACTGTGTTATTTGAAGAAAAATGATTGTTGTGAATAAAGAAATGATTATACAAATGCAGGTAACTCCTTCAAAATACTGATTTTTCACAGGACATTCCTGGTGGTCACAGGAATTCCAGGTTAAGAACCTGCCTTGCAACAAAGGGGACTCAATCCTTGTTGAATCCTTGGTTGGGGATATAAGACCCGACATGCAGCAGAGCAACTAAGCCCAGGTACCGCAAACAAAGAGCAGGCATACTCCAGAGCCCCCCTGCCAGGATGAAAGGGCCTGTGTGATGCAGAAAAGATCTTGTGCTCCACAACTAAGGCCCATGGGAGTCAAATAAATAAATGTTTTAAAAAATATACTGATTCTTCTTCCTTTGGGTATATAATCAGAAGCGAGACTCTGAGATCCTATGTATGTTCTCTTTTTAATATTTGAGGAACCTCCATACTGTTTTCCATGTACTATTTACATTCCCACCAACCATTCACAAGAGTTCCTGTTTACCTGTATTGTGCAAGTATGTGGCACATGCACGTGATTTGGAAAGACATGGAGAGAACCCCGCTGCACTGGCAGCAAGAAATAGCAGCTGCATCATCTCCAGAATAAGCCTTTGTACTCCAGATTGCTATGGAGCTGATGGTCCTCACAGTCTACGAATAATCCTTCCCTGTGTCTGTGAGCTAAGTCACTTCAGTCATGTCTGACTCTTTTCGACCTTATGGACTGTAGTCCACTAGACTCCTCTGCCCATGGAGTAGGTTGCCATGCCCTCCTCCCGACTCAGGGATCAAACCCGCGTCTCTTCTGTCTCCTGCACTGGCAGGTGATTCTTTATCAACAGCACCACCTGGGGAGCCCGATCCTTCCTTACATCCTGAGATTTAATGGCCCCTCCCTAATGAAATCCCTCTGCCATCAAAGTTTAGCACCATTTTCCTTCTAGGTTGAAAGGCCCTTATGAAATTTCATCTGGTTCAACACACTCTCCACACTTTCAGTAATAATCCATCCATCGTGCTATGCAATCCCCAGAAAGATTCCAAGGTTTAACAACTCATGCATTTATGATGGAATAATACACATGAAGGTGCCCGAGCAGCAAACCGGATTCAAGACAGCTTCTTACCAGTCACGGTGACCTCAGCCAGCCCAAAAACTGTCATCTCCGAACTCTAATAATAAAAAGAAGATGTGTCTGCTGATGCACATGTCCCAGTGAGACGTCAACAACCTCCAAAGATACACTCCAAGGTCTTTTTTCCCTCCCAAATCCATCAGAAACCTTCTTCATTACAACTCAAAATAACAGAAAATACTAAAAGTAACCAACAATATCATCTCCTGGATTTTACCAACAGTTATTTTAAGGTTGCATAATGATTCTTGCCCTTCCAAAAGACATCACAAAATTCACTCCATGGAGTTGATGCTGTGGGGAACCTTCTGGATCCCACCTCCAGGACTAATGCACCCATCCCTCCCTGTGGGCTCAGCTCAGGCCTTGATTCTAACACACTGCAGGGTAACAGTCCTCTTCCCAATTTCAGGTCCTTCCTTCCTCCACAGGTGTGATCATGACTTTCCCAATCAACCAACACACACAACCTCAGTCACAGCATCTGTGTCCCAGGGAAACTGAGCTAAGACACTGTGGCATGCCCACCCTTCCAGGCAACCCACAATTAGCCATGAGCCCACATCCAGGTCCTCCAGTCAAAACTGAGACCATCCTTGTCAACAGTTCCACACAACGTGATCCCACAACTGTTGCAGGGAAGAGCCAATTCTGATTCCAAGTTGGAACGGTTTCTTTGCCTTGCTTCTCACTGCTGTGGTTATTGTAATCCTCCATAATGGCTGGCCTCAGAGGACCCTACCTCTTAGCCTGACTGTTAAACTAAAGTGCCTTTGTTGAGCTCACAGGGAGATGCTCTGATCTCACAACCTGTGAATGACTGCAGGAAAGAAGAGATGAACACAGAAGGCTGGCTGTCCCTGAGATGTACTGCAAGACTGATAGCCCTTTATTGGTGGCCCTTTTTACCTTACTTCCCCATGGCCTCTCCCTCTCGATCCTCCCTTCTGACTTTATTTCCTCACTGCTTCTTTCTCTGGTTTCATAAAAGAATCTGGCATCCAGAGACCAACAAGATGGCTATCTTGAGATATTAGTTAGCCATCTTCTTGGTCAGCTGGTTTTCAAAATGAAGTCCCATTGTTTGCCTTAAGAAGTTGTCTCTCCAAAGCACTGGCCTCTCTCACAGGCAGCAGAGCGAGCTTGAACTGGGTCACACCACTGTGCTTGCAACACACGCATACACCATTCATAGGGCTCATCCAGAGGCCGAAACCTGCCTCCTCTCACAACTCTCCTAGACCCCCGATAGCTTCCTCTCCACTTTCCCACATTTTTTCACCACTTTTCTGTGCTCTGTTGAGCAACATGGCTAAACAGTAGAGACCACTGGGCCTGGGCAACACACAGAAAAACACAAGCCGCAAATGCAAGGGCACTGGGCACTCAGTATGGAGGCCAAGAAACTGGCCCTCCTGGGAAAACATGCCAGGAACTGGGGATATCACAAAGTTTTAAAGGTCCTTGAGGTTTGGCTTGATTGAGTTCAGTGAAAAAGTCACAGAGAAAGGCCCCAATTTGCCTGTTGTCCCTGACTGACCTAATTGGAAGATACTCCAGCTCTTTAAGGAAGGGGGGTGGGGGGCTCCTTCATAGCCCCTTAGATTCCAAAGCTTCTGGCCACTCTAACCACAGTAAAATCAGTATCCCCCACTCTGAGTAGATAAACCGCTGAAAGCAATGCATTTCTCCACTACAGACATTATGAAGTCTCCTATTAACAGGCTTACCAATCCTCACAGGCTTCCATTCTTAAGATCTTATTATCCAATCAGCCCACATGTTGCACACCAAGACCTGAGCCTATTAATAACCCTGACTCTACATCCCACACAGCTGTGTACAGCACTCCTGTCACTGGCTTCACAATTCTAGGACAACCTCCCTTCTCTGATTAATTTTGATTAATGAAGACAACCCACTCCTACTCAACTCTATCAAAGGTCTGTTCGTTAGAAGCATTTTCAACCAATGTTTAATCTCTGACAATATTCCATCAACAACATTCCCATAAATAACCAGGCTTAATTACTTGAAGCTAATTGCTCCCTGTCCACCTGCCCCACATAATCATCTTAGGTTTAGTGTAGCACTGACAGTCAACCTTGATGCACAAAATCTAAAACTATCCCTCAAATGTCTTCAGATTCTCCGATCTCGTAAGATATTTTCCCACTGTTATACACCACTTTCCACTGCACTTGTCAGCAGTCCATAATTCAGCATTATCCACACTTGGTCTCACTGACTGGAAAACTACCAACCAAAACTCACTTCTTTAATTCAAATGAAACTTTAGTATCAGACCAAAGAGGCTTCCCAGATGGCTCAGTGGTACCAGTCCTCCTGCCAATAGAGACGCAAGAGATGGGGGTTTTATCCCTGAGTCAGAAGATCCCCAGGATTAGGAAATGGCAACCCACTCCAGTATTCTTGCCTGGGAAATCCCATGGACACAGGAGCCTGGTGGGCTACACTCCATGGGGTCTCAAAGAGTCGGAAATGTCTGAGCATAGAGACCATTTAATATTTTTCTTTGATTCTAGAGCTCATACCAGTCAGCAGCATTACTGAAAATAATCTAAAGTGAAGAGTGTCTGTAGTCAATTTATTACCCTGTCATATAAACCAGAAAAGGACAGTAATACGCCTCCCTAACACTAGAAAAGGAACTCCAGCTCCACCACCAGTTGCAAAGATAAAATTCTAAGCTAGCTCCTGAACAAGTGTTTTGGTATATTTACAAAATTATCAAGTGCCATGTCTCAATGATAATCACTTTCCCCCTATAAATTACTATATATTTCGTGCACGATATATGTTACCTCAGGATTTTACACTGAAAGGAAATTAGACCACTGGCCTCTCAAAGTAACAACTGAATTTACTTGTGGAGGAAAGGCTGGGGGATTAGGAAGGTCCGAAGTGACCCGCGACCACAGATATGGAGTAGAGGGGACCCTATGCGCGGAGCTTAACAAGACGGAAAAGCAAAAGACAGTACCTCACTATTCCCGGGGAGCCCGCACCTACCAAGTCTCGGCTTCAGGAACTGCTGTAAACTCAGGTCCTTCGAGTGGAGACACCAGAGACTCCTAAGCACTAGGTTCCAGAGGGAAGGGACAACGAGGGGCGGAGCCTAGGACACACGCCTGTATCTGGACGTGTGTCCAGAACTGTGAACTGGGCTGACCCCCGAGCGGGGCCCCCTAGAGAGGCATCTTGTCAGGGGTAAGTAATACTTGAGGGTTCCTCACGTCTCGTATTGCACCATTGATTGCTCATTGGTTTAAGTAACTGTAACACTATTAATCGGAGAAGGCAATGGCACCCCACTCCAGTACTCTTGCCTGGAAAATCCCATGGACAGAGGAGTTGGTGGGCTGCAGTCCATGGGGTCGGTACTAGCCAGACACGACTGAGTGACATCACTTTCACTTTTCACTTTCATGCATTGGAAAAGGAAATGGCAACCCACTCCAGTATTCTTGCCTGGAGAATCCCAGGGACGGGGGAGCCTGGTGGGCTGCCGTCTATGGGGTTGCACAGAGTCAGACACGAATGAAGTGACTTAGCAGCAGCAGCAGCAGCAGCAACAACATTTTAATAAAACCTTAAAATTCTGTGGGTTAATCACAATGGAAAGAAAGGTTTGGGCATAACATTTGGAGTAGTGCATGTCCAATGACAGAGGATGAGATGGTTGGATGGCATCACTGACACAATGAGTTTGAGTAAACTCTGGGAGTAGGTGATGGACAGGGAGGCCTGGTGTGCTGCAATTCATGGGGTCACAAAGAGTCAGACACAACTGAGCAACTGAACTGAACTAAACTGAAGTCAGTACTTCAATGTAATGGAATGTCAAATTACTATAGGATCACTTCATGGTAATTAGGCAATTTATTTCTTGTTGAAAAATTGTAGTATATTTTCTCTCATTTCTTTGTTGTCTGTTTCTGAAAGATCTGTCAGTTGTGGACAACAAAGCACATTGTAAAAATATAAAGTCTTAAGACATTAGAATTTATTTTCACCAAAATTATCAACTTGGCACTATTTATGAATATTTCTATGTGTATTATCTGACTGAACTCAAGTGCTAAAGGAACTGTATTTCTTTACATTTACAGGGCACATACTATGTTCCCTGTCATTGCTGACATGCATTTTAATGATACAATAGTCTCAAAATAACCCACTGACTTATGTATTTGTTAGTGTAAGGCAGGAAAGAAATGTAAATTAAACATTAAATCTGGGTCATAACATGTGGATAGAAAAAGTAATGCTAAGGAAAAACTATTGAAAAAACAAAAGGAATATGATGGCAGGATTTAAGAGATTAGCACTGAAACATATATATTACCATATGTAAAAGAGCCTGTGGGAGTTTGATGTATGAACAAGTGCTCTGGGACAGTCTGGGGGAATACGGTGGTGAGAAAGGTGGGTTCAGGAGGGAGGGGACATATGTACGCCTATGGCCTATTCATGTTGATGAACAGGAAAAACCATCAGAATATTGAAAAAAAAAATTAAGTGATGGTGAGTTAGGCCAGAATACAGAATCAAAGCATTCCCACATCTAACACGTTTGTGTAGTTTTCCTCCAGTTTGAATTTTCTGAGGGTCAAAAAGTTGATATATTTTACCACATTCTCTACATGTCTAAGTTTGCACTGCCCTATGGATTCTCAGATGATCTGCAACGTCATTCCTTGTGACTGAAGGGTTTGCCACATAACAACATTTATGTGGTTTCTCTCCTGTATGAACTGCCTAATGGGCAGTTCATGCTGAACATGCACTAGAAACGGCCACATTCATTTCACTTGTATCTTTTCTATGCAGTATGAATTCTCTGAGTTATAAGGCCTGAACACTGACTAAAGGCTCTGTCACACTCACGACATTGGCACTAAAGTGTTTCTCACAACTGTCACATCTCTAATGTTTCTCTCTAGTATGAATTCTCCGATGGTTTCTAAGTTCATCGTTTCAAATAAAGCACCGGCCATATACATCATATTTATATGGTTTCTCTCCTGTCTGAACTGCCTGATGATGAGTCATGGATGACTGTGCCTAAATGGTTTGTCACAATTTTTATATTTGTAAGGTTCTCTCCAGTATGAATTCTCTGATGAACTGCAAGGTTTGCATTCACACTGAAAGCCCTGCCACATATACCTCATTTATATGGTTTCTCTCCAGTATGAATTCTCCGGTGAACAGCAAGGTTTGAACTTACTCTGATAGCCTTGCCACAAATATCACATTTATGTGGTTTCTCTCCAGCATGAAGTCTCTGATGAACAGTAAGTTTGGCAGTATGACTAAATGCCTTGTCACATACATTGCATTTGTATGGCTTCTCTCCAGTATGAATTCTCTGATGAAGTTCAAGTCTTGTAGTTTGATTAAAGGCCTTGCCACATGCATCACATTTATATGGTTTCTCCAGTATGAATTATCTGATGAACTGCAAGGCCTGTAGCTTGACTAAAGGCCTTGCCACACACATCACGTTCATATGATTTGTCTCCAGTATGAACACTCCGATGAACAGCAAGGTTTGAACTTACTCTGAAAGCCTTGCCACACACATCACATTTATAAGGTTTCTCTCCAATATGAATTCTCCGATGAAGTACACATTTTGCAGTCTGATTAAAGGCCTTGCCACATACATCACATTTATGTGGTTTCTCTGCAGTATGAGTTCTCCAATGCATTGCAAGTTTTGTAGTTTGATTAAAAGCCTTGTCGCACACGTCACATTTATATGGTTTTCCTCCTGTATGGATTCTTTGAGGTCTAGTGAGTTCTGAGTCCTGAAGAAAGGTTATGTCACACTCATTGCATTTGTCAGGTCTTTTCTTTTGTGTTTCATGGTCTGGTAACAGTTCTGAAGGGTGCATAACAGCATTCTCATGTTTATGAGAAAAGCCTTTGCAGACATTACGAGTTCTCTGAGATGATGAACCTGAGGCACTGACGTTTGTCACAACTTGACTACATTCAAAAATTATTCCTTCAGATTGTACCATCTGCAATTCATCCTGAAAGGTGGATCCGTGCCTTTCAAAAGGTCTATTTCCTGCGTCACTTCTACTATGATGGTCTCTTCCATCAGTGAGGTTTTGTTATGGGATGTAGACATTCCTTTGTCATTTCTTTCATCATCTGTCCACAGACAATCAAAGTCATGTATATTTTCCTGAGGCGAAAATCTTTGATTTCAAGGCTTTCAGCTCTTCCAAACATCACTCTTTGAAAAATTTCCCCTTTGCCACTGTTTGCTTTTGCCTGTAATTTCTTGGTCATATGTATATGAGACATATCTACAAAACATAAAGAACCACAGGTATTCTATTAGTTACAATTCATAAAGAAATCATTTCTTGTCAAACACATGATATTATACCAAAAGTCCTATCCATCCTGAACAGAACTGCGAATCTTCATAATGATGATCTTAAAACTATAGAATACTAAAGGAATAGAACTCTTTAAAAGAGAGTGATCATATGTAATTCAAATTAACTTCAGGGTAGTGTAGTTTCAAACACAACCAGAAAACATTCATTTTATGCAAACTCATGTCAGTTCGCAAAGGAAACGTATTTTCCCACCATGACCTCAAAGCTCATCCTACTTTGTACTAAACACACTGCTGTCTCATAATTGAGGAGAAACTAATGGTATATTGTACACATTTTATGCATACTTATACATATTTAAAAGGTAAAGAACATACAGGACTAAAGAGGTGACTCAGTGGTAAAGAAACTGCCTGCCAATGCAGAAGACACGGCACAGGGGGATACAATCCTTGGGTAGGAAAGATCCCCTGGAGCAGGAAATCACAACCCAGTGCACTATTCTTGCCTGAAAAAGATTCCATGGATAGGAAAGCTTGGTGGGCTACAGTTCATGAGATCACAAAGAGTCAGATAGGACTGAGCACCTGAGCAAACAAGCATCAATCGGGCAATACACTGGAATGGTAAACAGTGCAAAAGAAGCATTCTAATGAATAATGTGAAAAATAAATGGCAGTTAGTAACTGTTCCACAAATACTGCATTGAGAAAATAAAGAATTCTGATAGCTGGACCATGCGGCTTATGAGATCTTGGTTCCCTGACCATGGATTAAATCCATGCTCGTTACAGTGAAACTACTGAATCCTATCCACTGGACTGTCAGGGAATTCCCAAAAATAATTTTAAAAATTAAAAAAAAAACACTTTTCTAAATACCTCTTAGAAATATATCAGTACATACACATATAGGCATTTTATGACTATTAATAAGAACCATTAATAAGTGGTTCATGTAAGTTCTATTGGGTAATACAAAAAGACTGTCATTTTTTAAAAACAAAAATTAAGTGAAACATTCTCTGCTTACACAATAATCGTTCGATACATCAACTCCCTATCTACACAGTAACCTAAACTCACCCAGTTCATTGGCTCCAAGATATATGTAAAGGAACAAGCTTTGGGGCTTCCCTGTGGCTCAGAGGTAAAGAATCCGCCTGCTAGTGCAGGGCACACAGGTTTGATCCCTGATCCGGGAAATCCCCACATGCCTGAGAACAACTAAGCCTGTAGGCTACAAGTGATGATTCTGTGCTCTAGACCTGGGGAGTCACAACTACTGCGCAAACACACAGAGACCACGCATTGCAACAACAGAATCCACTAGAATGAGAAGTTCATGCACTGTAATTAGAGGGTAGCCCTTGCTCGCTACAAGTAGAGAAAAGCCCCTGAAGCACAAGAACAAATAAATTTTAAATAAATTTTTAACATACTGTTATGAAGAAAAAGGAATGTGATTGGAAAACCTAGTTAACTAGAGTCAGAGACAACTCTCTTGGGAACGAAATGTAAAATAACAACATACAAGATGTAATGTAGACAAAGAGACATGTGACAATAAGCATGACAGGAAGTAAATATATCTTTTAAGCAAAAGTAACCTTTGAGGCAAACTCCCTGTGGTCCAGTAGTTAGGATGATGTGCTTCCACTCTAGATGGCACAGATTCCATCCATGAATGGAGAACTAAGAACCAGACTGCCATGTGGCACAGCAAAATAATAAAATAAAAAAAAATAATAACTTCTAATTTTTCTATAAAACACACAAGAGTCTATGCCACCTAACAGCACTAATTACCACAGGAGGGGGACAAGGGGAAGTAAATCCCTGTGAAATAGCTCATCACATGCTACCCAAAGTCAAGCAACAAAATTGAACAGGAGTCAAATGACAGATTGTTGCAGAACATATAAAGACCTTGCCTTTGGGGACCTCTTTTCCTGGAGTCCAATTTCCATGAAATCTCTCTCTTTTTAAAGAAAAAAAAAAATCACTTTGTTAATTTAGAAACAGCTATCTGTAGGTCAGAAGTACTTTGCATTTTCCTTTTAGTTCAGTTCAGTTCAGTCGCTGGTCATGTCCGACTCTTTGCGACCCCATGAATCACAGCACGCCAGGCCTCCCTGTCCAGCACCAACTCCCGGAGTTCACTCAGAGTTACATCCATCGAGTCAGTGGTACCATCCAGCCATCTCATCCTCTGTCGTCCCCTTCTCCTCCTGCCCCCAATCCCTCCCAGCATCAGAGTCTTCCAATAAGTCAACTCTTCACATGAGGTGGCCAAAGTACTGGACTTTCAGCTTTAGCATCATTCCTTCCAAAGAAATCCCAGGGCTGATCTCCTTCAGAATGCACTGGTTGGATCTCCTCGCAGTCCAAGGGACTCTCAAGAATCTTCTCCAACACCACAGTTCAAAAGCATCAATTCTTTGGCGCTCAGCCTTCTTCACAGCCCAACTCTCACATCCATACATGACCACAGGAAAAGCCATAGCCTTGACTAGACGGACCTTAGTCGGCAAAGTAATCTCTCTGCTTTTGAATATGCTATCTAGGTTGGTCATAACTTTTCTTCCAAGGAGTAAGTGTCTTTTAATTTCATAGCAGTCACTATCTGCAGTGATTTTGGAGGAGTTGGAAGGGCTGCAGCTTGGGCATCTACAATCAGCTACCATCTACTTGCATGCCCTGAGGTAAGAGATAGGTAGGCTTGGCTGAGGAATTTACAGCCAACAAAAACAGGGTAAACAGGCAGTTTGTCTCTTAATTCAAGGGAACAATCATGGCAAGGACAAAGAAAGGAAAAAACCCTGTCTGATAAAGGAGACAATACACAAGTGCAGAAAGGCGCCTTGGAGTTGAAAGTCAGAGGATCAGTCCAGGCCATAATGAGTTTTGCTCCTCTGAGAAGCCTTTACTTCAAGATCCAGGGTGTGCTTGTTTACCCAAGGGGAGGGTCCTGAGACAATTTAACCAGGGGGGACAAAGCAAGGTGATTGGCCCACATTTCTCATACCTTACAAAAAACGCACGTCTTACTTTCCTTAAGCAACCATGAGCTGTCTGTTATATTAGCATTTTGTAGACTGGTGAACATAAATACCATTGATAGTGTCTAAGAATATTTGCTTTCTTATAGAGAACATCTCAGGGTGGCACCAAACGTATTCATTAATAGTCCAAAATCTATTTAGTTTGTCTGTAAGAGGAAATGAGTTTTCAGTAATCTGTGTTTCAGAGTCTTATTTTATTTGGAAATGACCTAGATATTCAATGAATTTTCATCACTTAGCTTAGCACAACCCTAGAAATTCAGGTTTTTCAAATTTGGAGAGATTATTTTAGACAAACATTTCTAAAGTATAATCATTCCTACCAGCCACATTTTTCACAGAACTAGAACAAATAATTTCAAGATTTGTATGGAAATACAAAAAACCTCGAATAGCCAAAGCAATCTTGAGAAACAAGAATGGAACTGGAGGAATCAACTTGCCTGACTTCAGGCTCTACTACAAAGCCACAGTCATCAAGACAGTATGGTACTGGCACAAAGACAGACATATAGATCAATGGAACAAAATAGAAAGCCCAGAGAGAAATCCACACACATATGGACACCTTATCTTTGACAAAGGAGGCAAGAATATACAATGGAGTAAAGACAATCTCTTTAACAAGTGGTGCTGGGAAAACTGGTCAACCACTTGTAAAAGAATGAAACTAGATCACTTTCTAACACCGCACACAAAAATAAACTCAAAATGGATTAAAGATCTAAATGTAAGGTCAGAAACTATAAAACTCCTAGAGGAGAACATAGGCAAAACACTCTCAGACATAAATCACAGCAGGATCCTCTATGATCCACCTCCCAGAATTCTGGAAATAAAAGCAAAAATAAACAAATGGGATCTAATTAAAATTAAAAGCTTCTGCACAACAAAGGAAAATATAAGCAAGGTGAAAAGACAGCCTTCTGAATGGGAGAAAATAATAGCAAATGAAGCAACTGACAAACAACTAATCTCAAAAATATACAAGCAACTTCTGCAGCTCAATTCCAGAAAAATAAACGACCCAATCAAAAAATGGGCTAAAGAACTAAATAGACATTTCTCCAAAGAAGACATACGGATGGCTAACAAACACATGAAAAGATGCTCAACATCACTCATTATTAGAGAAATGCAAATCAAAACCACAATGAAGTACCACTTCACACCAGTCAGAATGGCTGCGATCCAAAAATCTGCAAGCAATAAATGCTGGAGAGGGTGTGGAGAAAAGGGAACCCTCCTACACTGTTGGTGGGAATGCAAACTAGTACAGCCACTATGGAGAACAGTGTGGAGATTCCTTAAAAAATTGCAAATAGAACTACCTTATGACCCAGCAATCCCACTTCTGGGCATACACACCGAGGAAACCAGAATTGAAAGAGACACATGTACCCCAATGTTCATCGCAGCACTGTTTATAATAGCCAGGACATGGAAACAACCTAGATGTCCATCAGCAGATGAATGGATAAGAAAGCTGTGGTACATATACACAATGGAGTATTACTCAGCCGTTAAAAAGAATTCATTTGAATCAGTTCTGATGAGATGGATGAAACTGGAGCCGATTATACAGAGTGAAGTAAGCCAGAAAGAAAAACACCAATACAGTATACTAACACATATATATGGAATTTAGGAAGATAGCAATGACGACCCTGTATGCAAGACAGGGAAAGAGACGCAGATGTGTATAACGGACTTTTGGACTCAGAGGGAGAGGGAGAGGGTGGGATGATTTGGGAGAATGACATTCTAACATGTATACTATCATGTGAATTGAATCGCCAGTCTATGTCTGACGCAGGATGCAGCATGCTTGGGGCTGGTGCATGGGGATGACCCAGAAAGATGTTATGGGGAGGGAGGTGGGAGGGAGGTTCATGTTTGGGAATGCATGTAAGAATTAAAGATTTTAAAATTTTAAAAATAAAAAAATAAAATTAAAAAAAAATAAAATAATAAAAAATAAAAATAAATAAATAAATAAATAAATAAAAAGCACAGACAACAATGAAAAAAAAAAGAGAGAAATAATTTAAGCAGCAGGAAAAAAAAAAAAATAAAGTATAATCATTCCTAACAGAGTTTATCTAAAAGCTCCAATCGCATTTGCATTCTTTCCTTAAAAGTTTCTTCACTCGAGTTACTTTAAGCGCTGACAAACTTAACATTAAACCTAGGTACAATAAAAGTGTTAGACAATGTTGAAGAAAGAATACATGTCTTAATTAGATTAGCAAACAACCATTAATACTAGATATTTAATATTGAATATTTCCCAGTTCACGTGAACCTGAAATTCATTTAGGTTAATTTCTCTTAAAAAAAAAAAAAAAAAAGACAATTGAATTAGAGCTCATTTACAAGTTAACCTCAGCAGTATTATCCAAAAACAAAGACACTCACTGAGACAAACATGCATGCAGATAGACAGACATGAGAGCTTTCAACTTTCCTGCTTGAGATTTAAAATGTCTCTTTCACCTTTTTCTTCCCACCCCCCGCCCCGTGGTTTAAAATTCTAATTTGCCCAAGACTGACATCCTTGGATAAATGGGTTACGTACTTCAAGGACATGGCATAGGTTGCATGCTATGCAAGGTCGCTTCAGTCCTGTCCAACCCCCTGCAACCCCGTGGACTCTAGCCCACCAGGCTCCTCTGTCCATGATGGGACTCTCCAGGCAAGAATACTGGAGTGGGTTGCCATTCACTCCTCCAGGGGATCTTCCCTACCCAGGGATCAAATCCACGTCTCCTGTGTCTCCCCCAGGGGCTGGCAGGTTCTTTACCACTAAAGTCATCTGGGAAGCCCTGGCAAAGGTTAACTTTCAGCTTTTTTGGGGGGCAGGTCTTTTCAATAAGCTTGCTGTTTTTAATTCCACATGTAAAAGGAACCAGTTTTGCACTTTCAAAGAAAAAAAAATTCATCTTAACCAGTTTTCTCCAGAGTCTAAACAATATGGCTATCCTGTATCAAAGGAAAGTTATCTTTCCTTTCTATAGTCATAGATTTATGGCTAAAATACAGATCAAATAGTGCTCAAATTGACTGTGATAACAGGGCCAGAAGGACTGATAAAAATCTTGGAACGTTCCTCCAAGGAGATGGGGGTGTTTGATCAGAAGAATCTAAAGGGGTAAACAAACTTGCTAGAGTGGGGGAACCTGGGCTCCCCCTCCCCGCTCAGTGACTAGGGCAGTTAGAAGGGGACCAGCTGATGGAGAGGGAGACAGAGGAGTTGGGAGGGCTGTAAGGCCACAACAGGACAAAGAATGGAGAGAGAAAGGCAGTGGGGGACACTGTTGGAGCTGTGGGCCGGCTAAAGAGAGTCGACTTAAAAAGTGAAGATTTGATCAGCCAAAATATAATGTGACATTGTAATATGGATAATCATCTTCACAAATTGCATAGTTCTTTTTTCAGTTGTAACTTCTCTTTAGATAGTCTTAAGTTACCTTTATTTACCTCATGGTAGGCAGAGAGGAGGATCCAGGAGCCAACTTGGATGGTGCTAAGCCTGGGGTTGGTTGGCAAGGGCCCCTGCAAAGGCTGAACAATCTCAAGGTTTGTCCCCAATCTTATCTATGGTGCTGCAAGACTTGCACTCACAGGAGACAGTCAGGACATTCACACTCAGGGCAGTTTCCATGCAGGTTAGAAGCAAGGTCAGAGGAATGCACTGCTTTGTCTTGAAGCCTAAACAAGACTATTTATTTAATTTCCCGGGAGGGTCGTGGTGGAGAGGTCTGACAGAATGTGGTCCACTGGAAAAGGGAATGGCATACCACTTCAGCATTCTTGCCTTGAGAACCCCATGAAGAGTATGAAAAGGCAAAATGATAGGATACTGAAAGAGGAACTCCCCAGATCAGTAGGTGCCCAATATGCACCTGGTAAGAGAAACCCAAGTAAGATGATAGGTGTTGCAAGAGGGCATCAGAGGGCAGACACACTGAAACCACAATCACAGAAAACTAGTCAATCTAATCACACTAGGACCACAGCCTTGTCTAACTCAATTAAACCAAGCCATGCCTGCGGGGCAACCCAAGACAGGCGGGTTATGGTGGAGAGGTCTGACAGAATGTGGTCCACTGGAGAAGGGAATGGCAAACCACTTCAATATTCTTGCCTTGAGATCGCATGAACAGTATGAAAAGGCGAAATGATAGAATACTGAAAGAGGAACTCCCCAGGTCAGTAGGTGCCCAATATGCTACTGGAGATCAGTGGAGAAATAACTCTAGAAAGAATGAAGGGATGGAGCCAAAGCAAAAACAATACCCAGCTGTGGATGTGACTGGTGAAAAAGCAAGGTCCGATGCTGTAAAGAGCAATATTGCATAGGAACCTGGAATGTCAGGGCCATGAATCAAGGCAAATTGGAAGTGGTCAAACAAGAGATGGCAAGAGTGAACATCGACATTCAAGGAATCAGCGAACTAAAATGGACTGGAATGGGTAAATTTAACTCAGATGACCATTATATCTACTACAGCGAGCAGGAATCCCTCAGAAGAAATGGAGTAGCCATCATGGTCAACAAAAGAGTCCAAACTGCAGTACTTGGATGCAATCTCAAAAACGACAAATGATCTCTGTTCGTCTCAAGGCAAACCATTCAATATCACGGTAATCCAAGTCTATGCCCCAACCAGTAATGCTGAAGAAGCTGAAGCAGAACGGTTCTATGAAGACCTATAAGACCTTTTAGAACTAACACCCAAAAAAGATGTCCTCTTCATTATAGGGGACAGGAATGCAAAAGTAGGAAGTCAAGAAACACCTGGAGTAACAGGCAAATTTGGCCTTGGAATGCAGAATGAAGCAGGGCAAAGACTAATAGAGTTTTGCCAAGACAATGTACTGGTCATAGCAAACACCCTCTTCCACCAACACAAGAGAAGACTTTACACATGGACATCACCAGATGGTCAACACCAAAAGACTGATTATATTCTTTGCAGCCAAAGATGGACAAGCTCTATACAGTCAGCAAAAACAAGACCAGGAGCTGACTGTGGCTCAGATCATGAACTCCTTATTGCCAAATTCAGACTTAAATTGAAGAAAGTAGGGGAAACCGCTAGACCATTTAGGTATGACCTAAATCAAATCCCTTATGATTATACAGTGGAAGTGAGAAATAGATTTAAGGGCCTAGATCTGATAGATAGAATGCCTGATGAACTATGGAATGAGGTTCGTGACATTGTACAGGAGACAGGGATCAAGACCATCCCCATGAAAAAAGAAATGCAAAAAAGCAAAATGGCTGTCTGAGGAGGCCTTACAAATAGCTGTGAAAAGAAGAGAAGTGAAAAGCAAAGGAGAAGAGGAAAGATATAAGCATCTGAATGCAGAGTTCCAAAGAATAGCAAGAAGAGATAAGAAAGCCTTCTTCGGTGATCAATGCAAAGAAATAGAGGAAAACAACAGAATGGGAAAGACTAGAGATCTCTTCAAGAACATTAGAGATACCAAGGGAACATTTCATGCAAAGATGGGCTCGATAAAGGACAGAAATGGTATGGACCTAACAGAAGCAGATGATATTAAGAAGAGGTGGCAAGAATACACAGAACTGTACAAGAAAGATCTTCATGACCCAGATAATCACGATGTTGTGATCAGTCATCTAGAGCCAGATATCCTGGAATGTGAAGTCAAGTGGGCCTTAGAAAGCCTCACTACGAGCAAAGCTAGTGGATGTGATGAAATTCCAGTTGAGCTGTTTCAAATCCTGAAAGACGATGCTGTCAAAGTGCTGCAGTCAATATGCCAGCAAATTTGGAAAACTCAGCAGTGGCCACAGGACTGCAAAAGGTCAGTTTTCATTCCAATTCCAAAGAAAGGCAATGCCAAAGGATGCTCAAACTACCGCACAATTGCACTCATCTCACACGCTAGTAAAGCAATGCTCAAAATTCTCCAAGCCAGGCTTCAGCAATACGTGAACAGTGAACTTCCTGATGTTCAAGCTGGTTTTCAAAAAGGCAGAGGAACCAGAGATCAAATTGCCAACATCCAGTGGATCATGAAAAAAGCAAGAGAATTCCAGAAAAACAGCTATTTCTGCTTTATTGATTATGCCAAAGCCTTTGAATGTGTGGATCATAATAAACTGGAAAATTCTTCAAGAGATGGGAATACCAGACCACTTGACCTGCCTCTTGAGGAATCTGCATAGAGGTCAGGAAACAACAGTTAGAACTGGACATGGAACAACAGACTGGTTCCAAATAGGAAAAAGAGTACGTCAAGGCGGTATATTTTCACCTGCTTATTTAACTTCTATGCAGAGTACATCGTGAGAAATGCTGGAGTGGAAGAAGCACAAGCTGGAATCAAGATTGCCAGGAGATGATATCAATAACCTCAGATATGCAGATGACACCACGCTTATGGCAGAAAGTGAAGAGGAATTAAAAAGTCTCTTTATGAAAGTGAAAGAGGAGAGTGAAAACGTTGGCTGAAAGCTCAACATTCGGAAAACGAAGATCATGGCATCTGGTCCCATCACTTCATGGGAAATAGATGGGGAAACAGTGGAAACAGGGTCAGACTTTATTTTGGGGGGCTCCAAAATCACTGCAGATGGTGATTGCAGCCATGAAATTAAAAGACGCTTACTCCTTGGAAGAAAAGTTATGACCAACCTAGACAGCATATTCAAAAGCAGAGACGTTACTTTGCCAACTAAGGTCCATCTAGTCAAGGCTATGGTTTTCCAGTAGTCATGTATGGATGTGAGAGTTGGACTATGAAGAAGGCTGAGTGCCAAAGAATTGATGCTTTTGAACCTTGGTGTTGGAGAAGACTCAGGAGAGTCCCTTGGACTGCAAGGCGATGCAACCAGTCCATTCTGAAGGAGATCAGCCCTGGGATTTCTTTGGAAGGAATGAAGCTGGAGCTGAAGCTCTAGTACTTTGGACACCTCATTCGTAGAGTTGACTCATTGGAAAAGACTCTGGTGCTGGAAGGGATGGGGGGCAGGAGGAGTAGGGGATGACAGAGGATGAGATGGCTGGATGGCATCACTGACTTGATGGACATGAGTCTGAGTAAACTCCAGGAGTTGGTGATGGACAGGGAGGCCTGGTGTGCTGCAATTCATGGGGTTGCAAAGAGTCGGACACGACTGAGCAACTGAACTGAATTGAACTGAACACCCTGGTGGCTCCATGTTAAGAATCTGCTTAGTAATGCGGGAGACATGGGTTCGATTCTTGTTCTGAGAACATCTCATATGTCACGGAGAATAAGTTGATGAGCCACAAATACTGAGCTTGTATGGTAGAACTACTCAAGCCCTTATGCCTAGAGCCCAGGCTTCACAACAACAGAAGCAACCACAATGAGAAACCGTGCTCCCTGCAACTAGAGAGTAGCCCTCACTCGTCTCAAATAGACAACAGTCCACACAGCAAAAAACACCTGGTACAGGCCTAAAGAAATGACCTTGTCTTCATCTCTGTGGGTGCTATAGCACCACTCGAGGGTGCTGTACATATCACATGTCGAAGAACAGAACCCTAAGTACAGAGAAAAAAAATCTGTGAGAGTTCACAAACACTAAACATCTGTTTTCTCACAAAACTCTCCCACTTGGAGAGTTTCCCAAACCCCATGAACGGTGTGGTTTCCTCTCTGTCCTTGTGACAGTTGACCTGTGATCACACTGTGGATACTTTCCCACTCATCTGGATGTTTGCTATTAGCACCTCATTCTCCACAATCCAGGGGTCTTCTTCCTTGCGCCACAAGAATGGAGATAACGTTCAGATCAGAAACAGAACCTCTCTCTCTCTCTTTTAAATAAATGTATCTGTGATTTTTAATACATTGGTGTATTCATTTCTTTTGGCTCAGGTGAGTGTTCATTGCTGCTTGGTCTTTTCTCCAAGTTCAGCAAGTAGGGGCTACGCTCCAGTTGCAGTGCTCGTGCGCCTCACTTGCTGTGGCTTCTCCTGGACACGGGCTTCAGTAGTTGTCCCATGTGGACTCAGTACTTGCAGCTTCCAGGCTCTAGAGTGCTGGGTCGTAGTTGAGGCACACAGGCTTAGCTGCTCTGTGACATGTGGGATCTTCCCAGACCAAGGATCCATCCTGTGTCTCCTGCATTGGCAGGTGTAGAATCCAGCTCTTTTGTCAGCCAAGGAGTGGGGACATTACAAACCGACAGAAAAATACTTCTCAAATGAATTTACTATCTGCCTCCTTCTGAATGCACAGGGAACAGCAGGTATCTAGTTCCTACCTAAGAACTACTGAACCAAGAACACAGGGCTAGAAAACAGGCAACTGGATATTTCAACGTTTGAAATCAGCTTTATAAACACTTGAGCTGTGGAGAAACTCCTTGTATATCACACAGTGGGCAGGTCACCTGAAGGAAAGACAAGTTTAAACTCCTGATACCAACCATGAAGCTTTACATGTATGAGTCAACAAGCTTTTGAGCTTAGTCAAGAAAAACAGGAGATCTCAAAAGGTACAGAGGGAATGTGCAGAGGCACCCCATGGCAGATCCCTGCTTCAGAGGGAAGGGATCCTCACCCACAGACAGCAGGTTCCTGAGGGTCTCCACCATCACATCCTGGTACAAGGTCCTCTGGGCAGGGTCCAGGCATTCCCACTCTGCCGGGGTCCAGCCCCGGTGGATCCAGGGTGATTCGAAGGTGGGGGGACGGAGTCGGCGTCTTTGGAAAAATACATATTTAATCACAGATATAGAGAGATTAGAAATGGATAGTGTAGTAGGAAGATTAGTGGAGAAAAGGAGGCTGAATAACTTGGATTACGTGGAATAGCATCCATGCTCCAGATGGGAATTCAGCCAGAAAAACGGGAGCAAGAAAGAAGCGACATGGGGGAATCAGTCTTTCCGGAAACTGATCCGATTTCTTTATTTTGGGGTTTGCTTATATACCTTTTGTTACACATAGGGTTGAATACAGAGTCACGTGGGGGTCAGCAGTCCTGACCTTTATCAAAATCAGGTGCTTCACATAAGTATATTAAAAAAAGGTCTTAGGGATATTACATCATCTTCTGGCCATGAGTGAGACCTGCTTACATTTTATGATCCTTTCTTTCTGATAACCAAAAAAACTTATTTCTTCCAAGGGTGTTTTTTCTTAAACCAGGCACCACCCTCCAAATAAAGTTACATTCCTATAGGGTGAGGGTGTAGTGAGTTACAATCAAGAAAGGAATTTATTCAACCCAAGGTTAATATGATTAGTCTTAAAGGTTAATACTTATTTCTCCTATATGCTTAAAGGTTAATACTTATTTCTTCCTATATGCTAGTTATATTTATTATAAGGGTAGGGAACATGGAGATTTAGCAGCAAACATCAACCCAACAAATGAAAATCCTTTCACCAATGCTCCCCTTAAGATCTATTTAGTCTTAAGATATGATAAAGTTACATTCTTACACAGCAAGGACACAGTGATATATAACAAAGTACAGTGATCTATTACAAAAGAGAAAATCCATTAACTCAAAAAGTCTAGTATTGCTAACATCAAAAACTACCATATTTCCTTTGCTATATTCCAAATACATTGATTAATATATTCCCAGGTACCTAAGGATATAGAGGCCTGGTGGCGATCATTGACTCAACAAGAAGAAAAAGTCCTACACTAATTAAGACTCTCAAAATACTCCAAAACTCTCTGTGCTGTTTATGGTTGAGAGGTAGTAAACAATCATGTGCCTAGTGGCGGCAGTAAGGATAATCCTGTCACACAAGCTAGTCTGTCAGCAGAGAGGTTTGACCTGAGACATCCTTGTCCCACCCAGCGCAGGGAATTAGCAACAATTATTGACACAACAAATGAAGAACCCTTCACCAAATAATTCCTAACCAACACACTATACTAATAATTTTAACTCCCCAAAATAATTTGCCTTTAGTAAGTCTAAAACATCTCGTGCCTCTCAGGTTGGGAGGCTGTAAGCAATCACATGTGGCCGGACAAACCTATACAGGTGGGCTAGATAACCTTCAGAGGAGTCCGTAAGCTGAAACACTCTTGTCACGCCCAAGAATTTTTATTGCCTTGGAGCTGCACGTTTACTCCTTCTCCGAGAGAAACGGTTATGGGGGAGAGCCCCCGTAAAGTCAGAGGTGTAGGTGATAGCATAAAACAGACTCTGGTTTTGGGGTTAGATGCTCGGGAACAGGGGGTTTCCTGAGGCTTGATCACGCCTTTGCGTATGCCAAGCCTCCTTCCTCATGACCTTTGCCATGGGCGGAATTCCTCACGCTGGCCCCTAGCACCACTCCTCAGGAGTGAAATCTAGGAACACATCCTTGAAGCTCAACTGTGCCTGAAATGAAAACAGATTCCTCCAATGGGCCCTGAGGAGGACTCTTAGTTTCACACAAAATGAGAAGAGGTGAGAGGGATAAAGCTCAATTCAGTTGAAGTAATATTCTGATAAATCCATTAAAAGCTGCTTGAACCAAACTGTTGGTCTCTAATCTAATTTAAAATTTCCTCTTTTCTCCTAAGATTATGACATCCTGCAATCAACATGAATTTGTCATGTATGTGGAAAATACATGAAAAATACACAAATTCAAACCAGCACTGGGTTGTCTATGTGGAAGTGTTACATTCATCACACTGAGTGACATGGTGTCATTATCTAGATGAGTTTAGCAAGACTCGTGTCTTCAGAGACGACAAAGTCCACAGTGACTTTAAAAGAACACACATTGTGATGATGATGACAGGTGTTTCAGCACATCCTACACACTAAGCATTACTCTAAAGTCTTCACACAGATGAACTTGTCATCAACAAAACAGAACGTTAGAGAAAGATCTCGTCCACCTTACTGGTGAGAAAAATCTTTCACTCTAAGAAATCGCTCAGATCAAACAGTTAAGAAATAAGGCAACAGGACCTGAGCTCAGGTGGTTGGGAGTGACAACTGAACCTAAATAATCAACCAGTTAACTACCTGAGAAGGAAAGTGCATCCCTGAGAATACCTGAAACAAGTTCAAGAAGTGGAAATTCAATAGAACAGCGTAAATGGTCATACAGGGTCACACCCTCTACCATCGCAACCCACACAATGTCAATACTCTGACTACAATTTACATCATTCATGTGATGATGTGGAAAAAAAAACAAACACCATGAACTACACTAAATATACAACTGTAACTGCTACAAAGCATACACCATTATTTATGAGATGATGTTTTTGTAATAAAACCATGGAGTTACATATCCATGCATTCATGCATGCGTGTGTAAACACACAATTGATTGAAACAAGAGTTGTCTTTATTTTTTTTCTTTCGTTCTATCAAATTTCATTCAGCATCAGCTTTGTGCCTCAGACTTGAAATACAGCAGTGAACATGATGGAGCTTACAATCTAGCAGCCAGCCAGCCAATTCCATCCACAATTTTAATATAACTACTGAAATAAGTGCTCTAACACAGGCTGGGTGCTAAGACAAGATTAAACAGAAAGTCTTAAGCTACACTGAGAAATCAGACAAGGTCTCTGTGAGAAAGAAACAGGGTTGGCAAGGTGGGAAACAGAAGAGTGTTGCAAGCAGAGGGAACAGCCTGAGTGCCAGCTCTGAGGCACGAAGATATTTACTGAACAGAAAGTCAGCCAGTGTGACTGGGACACAGGGAATGTACATGGGGTGGTGCCAGGCAGAGGCTAATTTATGCAAGATCTATGGATTTAGGACTTTATTCCAAAAGCTACTGGAAGTCACTGAAGAATCTGCAAGAGGAAAGTTAGACACTTAGATTTGTTTATCGGAGCTCAATCTGCTCTGTGTGGAAGTTGTTGTTTACCTGCTTACTCATGCCAGACTCTGTGCAACCCCGCTGAGGGCAGCCCACCAGCTCCTCTATCCATGGAATTCTCCAGGCAAGAATACTGAGTGGGTTCTCATTCTCTTCTTTATTTTACTTCTTCATTCAGTAACTTTGTTAACATTCTATTTCTTTTTCATGCTCATTTATTTTGCTTATGTTGGGTTCTTGCTGTGAGTGGGCTTTCTCTAGTTGCAGCTGCAATGCCCAGGCTTCTCCTTGCAGTGGCTTCTCTTGTTTTGGAGCACAGGCTCTAGAGAGTGTGGGCTTCCATAGTAATGGCTCCCGGGCTCTAGGGCACAGGCTCCGTTGTTGTGGCCCATGGACTTAGTTGCTCTGAGGCATCTTCCGGGACCTGGGATGGAACCCGTGCACCCAACATTGGCAGGCACATTCTTAGCCACTGTACTACTAGGGAACTCCTCAACATTATCTTATTCTAGTTCAAAAAAAATAAATAAATAAAAATTAATACAAGCAGAAAATAACATACAGATTTCTTCCAAACTTTATAAAATACCTGTAATTAAAAATATGTGGGCCTCCCTATGGGTAAGTGGTAAAGAATCCACTGGGCAATGCAAGAGATTTGGATTGTTGCCTGGTCAGAGCTCCTACATGCTGAGGGGCAACTGAGCCCATGAGTCTCAATTTCTGATCCAGAGCTGTAGAGCCCAGGAGGTGAATCTACTGAAGCCAGCGTGCTCTAGAGCCTGGGCTGCAAGACAAGAGAAGCCACCACAATGAGAAGCTGTGCACTGCAACCAGAGAGTGGCCACCACTTGCCAGATCGAGGGAAAAAACACTCAAGCAATGAAGTTAGAGTACAGGAAATGAATATATTTTAAAAATCATAATGTGATTTTAATACTTAATTTTAGGTATGTACTTATTAACAACATCAAAAATTTATTATTTTATTCCATTAAGAAAATACTGAATCAAAATTAGTAAAGTTGGAGAATTCCCTAATGGTCCTAATGGTTAACATTCCTCACTTTCACTGCAGGGTTTCAGGTTCGATCCCTACTCAGCGAACTAAGACCCTGGAAGCTGAATCATGTGGTCAAAAAAGAAAAAAAAGTAGTAAACCTGATTTTACAGTTTAAATTAGATGGTCTCTTGAAACACTCCCTAGCCCTGACATCTCTTTCAAATGTTTCGTTCCATCCCCAAACACTTAAGTTTTCAGGGAGGTGCTCATTTAGTTTTAAATGTACTGTAAAAAGTCAGAACGGATTTCCCCTCATTGGCCTCTTTGTCAGATTTTGCCGTGTACTGTACATGTTAATACCTGAGGTCCACCTACAGCTTCTTTACCCTGGTTAACAGAGAGCAGACAGCACATCCAGATGGGCCCTAAGCAACCCCTGCTACTCAACAGCACTGAGACCCCGTCTCCAACCCGTGGGTGAGAAGCCCTGCCCAGGACAGTGCCCAGGGGAGCCTCCTCACAAGGCCAGGTCACCAGGTTATGGGGAGACGGGATCTAAGTGGAGAAAACGGGCCCTGAGGGAAGGCCCCAGGTGAGACAGACAGGGTATTTCAGTGTCAGACATGATTAGCAATTGCCCAGAGAAGGGGAATTCAGAAAGGACAGACCAAGAATCCACTGAGAATATGACCTTACCAGAGAAAGAGCCATGCCTGACTCCTGTTCTTTCCTCTTCTGGGCTTCTTCGTCCATGAGTCTTCACAGTTCTATCATGAAAGTGGAAAACATGCTGTTTAATGCTTAGGGTCAACACACCCCCTTCCTGAGCCCCAACCACACACACAGGGAAGCCCTCACCATGAGGAACAGACAGTCCCCTGTGGCCACTGTCTCAGGAGGGACTCAGGACAGTCAACTCCCACACAGAGTCCAACACAGGACTTTCCCACACTTTCCTGTGGATCACACCCCCCTCCTGGTGAGGCCTCATGCACATAGCAGCAGGGGGTACCTCTGCTCACTCCACGATGCCCTTCAGGTCACACAGCAGGCCCTGGTCCAGCCCCACTCAGAGCAGAGCGCCCTTCCCTCCCCCAGGGCCTGATCTCAGTCTCACAAGTGGAGGCTAAGAGCCCTGGTGCTCAATGCAGGATCCAGATCAGAATCATCTGCAGCCTGTGCACATTCCTGGGGCGAGGCCCCACACAAGAACCTGAGGAGTCTGTCTGATGAGGGAGGGGTACAAAACACGCCCGGACCCCCAACACATACCTTTCAGTAACAGCATTGCAGGCGGATTCTTTACCAGCTGGGCTATGTAGCTCAGAACAGGTTCCAAATCTGGAAGAGCATCATGTAAGGCCTCAGTCTGTTTATTTGTAGCTAGACCCAGAGCCTCAGTGTTTCACACTGCAGAGTCAATTAAGTCTTTTATCTCAGTTATAGTGTTAATCTGTTTTTTAGTTTTGTTAGTATCATTTGGTCATAAGGGTGGCTTCCTTGTCCCTCAAGAATCAGCGTGGAGCGTAATTTAACTAGGAAGTCCCTTGAGTTAAAAGAGAGGTGACAGGCACAGAAATCGATGTAGAAACCACTGGCCATTGTTGGAGCACGAAGGGGGTTCCTGGAAAGCGGGCCCTGTGTTGGTGCTGATGTTCCCATTATGTATTTTTTATGGCTGTTAAAATTTCCAGCCCTTCAGGTTAAGACGGAAAGGACTGCGCTGGTGTCCCAGGAATTCCATCTCGGCCCCTGCTTCAGTGACCCCTCAAGCTTCAGCACTAGTTATATACACGGTGCTGTAGGCAGAGCCACTTGTGACCCCGGGGCCCCTCAGTGTTGGGACACCATCCACGGCCAAGGGGCCCCATGGATCTCAGGTGTCTGGGGCATTCCCTCCTCCAGTCCCCTGGCTGTCTATAAAGGGCGAGTCCACCACAGTCTCTCCTCCAATGCCCTTCTGTCCACACAGGGCATCCTGGGTTGGTCTGGGTACCTGTGGGCCTTGAGGTCCACCATGGCCAGCTTGGCCTGCAAAGGCTGACCTCCCCTCTGCTGGTCTCTGAGTGGACAAAGCTGCAATCATCATCAGCCCTTTGTGTATTTCTCTGGGAGTGTTCAGCCTTTTCAACCATGTCCCTATTATCGAAAACTGAATAAGCCACTTGGAGCAAATCGCTCATAGGCGTCTGAGGACTAGCAGTTGCTTTTTGAATCTCGCTCCTGATGTCTGTGGCAGGGTGGGCTATGAAATGCATAGCCAAAAGGGCCTGTCCCTCGAGGGAGCAGTGATCCACACTCCTGTGTATGTATTTTGTCTATGGTCTGTCTTTGTTGCTTGTGGGCTTTTCTCAGCATGGGCTTCTCACTGCAGTGGCTTCTCTTGTTTCAGAGCACAGGCTCTAGGGCCTGGGCTTCAGTAGTTTCAGCTCCTGGGCTTAACTGCTCCATGACACATGGGATCTCCCTGGATTAGTGATAGAGCCCATGTGCCCTGCATTGGCACGTGGATTCTTTCCCAGTGAGCCACCAGGAAAGCCCCTGCTATATTTTTTAAAGCTTCTATCAACCTCTCTTGAAATGCTTTCTGATTTTCATCTCACCCCTGTTGTACTATCTGCACTTTTTCATAACTGACAGGTTTAACTGCAAGTGTTTTCATAACCTCTGTTAAACAATCATGTAGCCATGGACCTGCCTCAGGGACAGTGGCAGTGCCCCCTGCCCCCCAGGTGGCCCTGTTGGGCTCGGGCAGCCTCTGGGTCAGCACGGACCCTAGCTGCCTGTGGGAGAGTAAAGTCTGCAAATCTCCCTTTGGAGGAGATCAAAAGATCTCATTAACTGGGTAAACTCCATCCTGGAAAGTTCAGGGTTCTCAGAAAAATGTATCAATTTGTCTTCTGTTGACTCATTGACAAAGAGATGGATAAGGAGAAAGGCAGAGAAAGATGGACATGGAGAAAGGGGCTTCTCACAAAAGCAGAGCCATGGGGCAGTTGGTCCATAACTTAGACACTGCAGGTGCTGTCTGGGCTGAGATTTGGCCCTTGGGTAACTCGGGGTACAGAGAAGGAGCTCCTGAATATAGTGGGCAGTCTCCCCACCCTTGGGTGCCCTTGACTCTGGGCTAGTGGCCTTGGCTGGAGCCCCGGCTGAGACAGTCCTTGCCATTCCCCTCCCTCGAGCAGTAGTTAGCTATCCAGATGTTACGTTCCTGTGTCGCACTTCACTGTGCAGTTTAATCGGGACTTGTGCTTAAAGCTTTAGATGTTATCCCTTCCGAGTAGTCTCTCAGCCAGGTGTGAATGGCTGAGAAACTGTCCCAAAGGAATAATGCAGACTGTGTGTCCAGTGGCCTTGACAGAGAGCTTTTAGGAACTGGTCTGGCTGCAAATTGGAAGGAAAGGGTCAGGGGAGGAGGGTAAATCCTGGAAGTTGATTCCCTTCAGTGTCCTTGTGCAGGATGTTGACAATACCTCATAAGAGGCATTTATCCAGGCTGGACACAGTCCTTTAAATGCCGTCTTTTTTTTTTTTTTTTTTCCTGGAACATATAATCACCTGGTTATAGATTATGGATATCTGATCTGCATCCAAAGATAGCTTACACTGCCCTGCTTTAGACCCAAGCCTAGAATATCTTCCTAACAACTCAATTAAACATTACAAGAATATGACAAAAGTGCTATTTAAAAAGTGAGTTTTAGACAGTAGATACTGATCTCAGCCAAACTAAAATTTAATATCTATTAAAACATAATTCCTTTCTTCTTAAATCACCCTCATTTGTCCCAAACGTAGCCAAGTTAAGATAAATTTGTTTGTAAAATGAGTCTGGTTGATTGATAACATAGGCTTGTAAAATTGGTCCAGGAAAGTGAGTGTCTTGATCACTAAAAGTTGTACAAAGTACACTGCAAGTGAAAAACACATTTCAAAAATATTTATTTATTTAATTTTGGCTGTGCTGGGTCTGCACTGCTGCTTGGACTCTCTATTCGCAGCAAGCAGGGGCTACTGTTTGCTGAGGTGCACTGGCTTCTCACTGCGGCAGCTTCTCTTTTGCAGAGCACGGACTCCAGGGGGCGTGGGCTTCAGTAGTTGTGGCTTCCAGGCTTTAGAGCACAGGCTCGGTAGTTGGGTGGCATGGGCTTAGTTGCTCCACAGCATGGGGGATCTTCCCAGATCAGGGACCCACGTCTCCTGCATTGGTAAGGGGATTCTTTACTGCTGAGCCTCCAGGAAAGACCATGAGTTAATTTTCTTGCTGACAAACTTTACAACAAATATACTTACTGACTTTGAGTAAACCTGGGTACCATAAAAACATTCTGCTTAATAGTACATGTCTAAATGACATGTCTCTATTAAATAACAAGCAAACTACAAACTTTAATGCCAGATGCTAATTTAATACTAAATGTTTCTTGGGTCATACGAATCCAAAATCCATTTAACTTAGTTTCTGTTATATTTAGAAATGTTTAATTTGTAAGCACTTTTTAAAGACAGTTAAATAGAGCTCATCTACAAATTAACCTGAGAAATACATATATCCCAATAGAGATCTCGCAGTTTCACGTTAAAACTTAGTCACAAAACAGGCATTGCAATGCAAAACGTACTAGCTAAGAGATATCTGAGGACTTCTCTGGTGGTCCAGTAACTAAGACTCCATACTTCCAATGCAGTGGGCCCAGGTTCCATTCCTGCATGGGAAACTAAATCCCACTTGCCACAGCTAAGAGTCATTGCAGCCAAATAAATAATAAATATTTATTTTTTAAAAAATACATAAATAACAGGTAGAATAACCTAAATTTATAGATTTGAGTTTTAAGAGGGTTAGACTTAGAACATAGGAGAAAAATCCTCAAATTAAGAAGAATGTCGATTTTCAGACCCTGTGAGCAGCACTCAGACAGTAAAATTTCTTCCTTCTCACATACCATCTACCCTGTCTCCTGAGTTAGCAACAAGATCCTTTCTGTGTCTCTAGACATCTATACCATATTTCTATGGCAGCCTGTGCTGACTGAAAAAAGAAAGAAAAGATAGGACATTTGTGAGGCTTATAAGTAGAGGGGGAGAGGGTGCCGCCCAGAGTAATTAGTGAGCTACAGTTTTATAATAAAAGGAGAAGTGGGGAGGGGGAGAGTGTCCTTATCTCTCTCTTCTGCTTCCTCTTCTTGAGTTGTTGTTCAGCAGCTCAAGTTGTGTCCAACTCTTTGCAACCCCATGGACTGCAGCACACCAGGCTCCCCTGTCCTTCACCATCTCCCGGAGCTTGCTCAAACTCATGTCCATTGAGTCAGTGATGTCATCCAACCATCTCATCCTCTGCCCCCTTCTCGTCCTGCCTTCAATCTTTCCAAGCATCAGGGTCTTTTCTAATGAGTCACTTCTTTGCATCAGGTGGCCAAAACATTGAAGCTTCAGCTTCAGTCCTTCCAATGAATATTCCAGGTTGATCTGCTTTAGGATTGACTGGTTTGATCTCCTTGCCATCCTAGGGACTCTCAAGAGTCTTCTCCAACACCATCACTCAAAAGCATCAATTCTTCAACACTCAGCCTTCTTTATGGCCCAACCCTTGCATCTATACATGATTACTGGAAAAACCATTGCTTTAAGTAGACGGACCTTTGTGGGCCAAGTAATGTCTCTGCTTTTTAATATGCTGTCTAGGTTGGTCGTACTTTTTCTTCCAAGGAGCAAGTGTCTTTTAATTTCATGGCTGCAGTCACCTTCTGCAGTGATTTTAGAGCCTAAGAAAATAAAGTCTCTCACTGTTTCCATTGTTTCCCCATCTATTTGCCATGAAGTAATGGGACTGGATGCTATGATCTTAGTTTTCTGAATGTTGAATTTTAAGCCAGCTTTTTCACTCTCCTCTTTTGCTTCAGTTCCTCTTCACTTTCTGCCATAAGGGTGCTGTCATCTCCATATCTGAGGTTATTGATATTTCTCCCAGCAATCTTGATTCCAGCTGGTGCTTCATCCAGCCTGGCATTTTGCATGATGTACTCTGTAGCTAAGTTAAATAAGCAGAGTGACAATATACAGCCTTGACGTACTTCTTTGTACTCCATTCCCAATTTGGAACCAGTCCATTTTTCCATGTTTGGTTCTAACTGTTGCTTCTTGACCTGCATACAGGTTTCTCGGGAAGCAGGTAAGATGGTCTGGTATTCCCATCTCGTTAAGAATTTTCCAAAATTTGCTGTGATCCTCACAGTAAAAGGCTGTAGTGTAGTCAGTGACACAGAAGTAGATGTTTTTCTGACATTCTCTTGCTTTGTGGATGTTAGAAATGTGATCTCTGATTCCTCTGCCTTTTCTAAATCCTGCTTGAATGTCTGGAAGTTCTTGGTTGTACTGTTGAAGCCTAGCTTAGAAAATATTGAGCATTACTTCGCTAGCATCAACACTATGAAAAGGCAAAAAGATACGACACCGAATGATGAACTCCCCAGGATGGTAGGTGCCCAGTGTGCTGCTGGAGGAAAGCAGAGAAATAGCTCCACAATGTGTGAAGAGGCTGAGCCAAAGCAGAAACAACGCCCAGTTAGGGATGTCTCTGGAGGTGAAAGTTAAGTCTGAAGCTGTAAAGAACAGTATTGTGCAGGAACCTTGAATGTTTATCCATGAATCAAGGTAAATTGGAAGTGGTCAAACAGGAGATGGCAAGAGTGAACATCAACTTTCTAGGAATCAGTGACCTAAGATGGACCAGAATGGGTGAATTTAATTCAGATGACCATTATATTTACTACTGTGGGCAAGAATCCCTTAGAAGAAATGAAGTAGCTCTCATAGTCCACAAAAAAGTCCAAAATGCAGTACTTGGATGCAATCTCAAAAACTACAGAAGGATCTCCGTTCATTTCCAAGGCAAACCATTCAATATCACAGTAATCCAAGTCTATCCTCAGCCACTAATGCCAAAGAAACTGAAGTTGAACAGTTCTATGAAGACTTACAGATTTCATAGAACTAATACCAAAAAAAAAAGATGTCCTTTTCATCATAGGGGACTGGAATGCAAAAGTAGGAAGTCAAGAGATACCTTGAGTAACAGGCAAATTTGGCCTTGGAGTACAGAATGAAGCAGGGCAAAGGCTAACAGAGTCCTGCCAAGAGAAAGCACTGGTCATAGCAAACACCCTCTTCCAACAACACAAGAGAAGACTCTACAAATGGACATCACCAGATGGTCAACATCAAAATCAGATTGATTATATCCTTTGCAGCCAACGATAGAGAAGCTCTATACACTCAGCAAAAACAAGACAGGGAGCGGACTATGGATCAGATCATGAACTCCTTATTGACAAATTCAGACTGAAATTGAAAAAAGTAGGGAAAACCATTAGACCATTCAGTTATGACCTAAATCAAATCCCTTAGGACTATACAGTAGAAGTGAGAAATAAATTTAAGGGACTAGATCTGACAGACAGAGTGCCTGATGAACTATGGACAGGGGTTCATGACATTGTACAGGAGACAGGAATCAAGACCATCCCCAAGAAAAAGAAATGCAGAAAAGCAAAATGGCTGTCTGAGGAGGCCTTAGAAATAGCTGTGAAAAGAAGAGAAGTGAAAAGCATAGGAGAAAAGGAAAGATATACCCATTTGAATGCAGAATTCCAAAGCATAGCAAGAAGAGATAAGAAAGCCTACTTCAGTGATCAGTGCAAAGAAATAGAGGAAAACAATAGAATGGGAAAGACTAGAGATCTCTTCAAGAAAATTAGAGATACCAAGGAAACATTTCATGCAAAGATGGGCTCAATAATGATTGGACTTGAAGCAGTTGATCAAATATATAGCTCGGTAAGTGATCAGTGATTGTAATAATGTTACTCTAGATATAGGAGTAACTTCCCCTTCCAGATGTTCAAGCTGGGTTTAGAAAAGGCAGAGGAACCAAAGATCACAATGCCAACATCTTCTAGATCATCAAAAAAGCAAACGTTCCAGAAAGACATCTACTTCTGCTTTATTGACTATGCCAAAGCCTTCGATTGTGTGGATCACAACAGACTGAGGAAAATTCTTAAAAAGATGGGAATGCCAGATCACCTGACCTGCCTCCTGAGAAATCTGTATGCAGGTCAAGAAGCAACAGTTAGAACTGGACATGGAACAACAGACCGGCTCCAAAGGAGTATGTCAAGGCTGTGTATTGTCACCCTGCTTATTTAACTTATATGCAGAGTACATCATGCAAAATGTAGGGCTGGAGGAAGCACAAGCGGGACTCAAGATTGCTGGGAGAAATATCAATAACCTCAGATATGCAGATGACACCACCTAATGGCAGAAAGTGAAGAAGAACTGAAGAGACTGTTGATGAACATGAAAGAGGAGAGTTAAATGGCTGGCTTAAAGCTCAACACTCAGAAAACAAAGATCATGGCATCCAGGCCCACCACTTCATGGCAAACAGTTGGGGAAACAATGGAAACAGTGAGAGACTTTTTTTTGGGGGGGGCGGTGGAGGGCTCCAAAATCACTGCAGATTGTGACTGCAGCCATGAAATTAAGAGACACCTGCTCCTTGGGAGAAAAGCTGTGACCAACTTATACAGCATATTAGAAAGCAGAGACGTTACTTTATTTAAAAAGGTCCATGTAGTCAACGCTATGGTTTTTCCAGTAGTCATGTATGGATGTCAGAGTTGGAGTCTAAAGAAAGCTGAGCGCTGAAGAATTGATGCTTTTGAACTGTCATGTTGGACAAGACTCTTGAGAGTCCCTTGAGCTGCAAGGAGATCAAACCAGTCAATCCTAAAAGAAATCAGTCCTGAATATTTATTGGAAGGACTGATGCTGAAGCTGAAATTCCAATACTTTGGCCACCTGATGTGAAGAACTGACTCATTGGAAAAGGCCCTAATGCTGGGAAAGAATGAAGGCGGGAGGAGAAGGGGACAATAGAGGATGAGACAGTTGGATCGATCACGGACATGATAGACATGAGTTTGAGTAAGCTCTGGGAATTGGGGATGGACAGGGAGGCCTAGTGTCCTGCAGTCCATGGGGTTGCAAAGTTGGACACTACTGAGTGACTGAATTGAACTGAGATACGGGAAGATGCAACAAGAAGGAATACTTTCCTGGACCATAACTAGCAGACAGGTCTGCAGAGATCTTTGACTATGGAGACCTAGTCCAGTAATAGCACATTGAGTGACCTGTCAGCAAAGCCTTCTTCAGAACTGGGAAGGAGCCTTCCCCGCAACGAGAGACAAAATGTTCATGAAATGCCCCCCAAAACATGATCGGATGTATGGCCACAAGAGGGCCGTGTCAACTACAAATTGGCATTTGTCAAGGGCATTGCCAACGAGTGAACGGCAAAGGCATTTACCCTCTGCCTCCACGGAGACTGAACCCCATTCTGCTAAAGCTGTTGACTTTCAACAGCCCTGGAGGGACTTCAGAGTGGAGCGAGGCACTCTGCTCCAGGGACTCTGGTAGGACTGGTCTGTAGATATTTGGATGGTTTTAGGAACAGACTTTATGGTCTCAATCCTTGCACTTCCTCCTATCTAGAGAAGCACTAAATCCCTTCATGGTGACATCAGATCCTCATGACTAACAAAAAACCTTTTGTGAAATGAGTGCTTCATGGTATTGAACTTCCTCTTCACCAAAACCTTATATATTGAACTTCCCCCACTACTGCCTTGGAGCAGTCTCTGAAAGACTGCTCAGACTATTCTACTGATATGACTGTTTAGCAAATATGACCCTACTTTGGGGGGCATTTCATCACCATTTGGTCCCGCATTGATGGGAAGGCTCATTTCCAGTTCTGAAGAACATTGAGCACATACGTCGCTCAATGTGCTATTACTGGACTGGGTCTTAATAGTCAAAGATCTCTGGACACCTGTCAGAGCTGTCTGAGATGCTGCCTCCCTGGCTGCAGTCCTCATTTTCCCCAAATAAAACTTAACTTGCAACTCTCAAGTTGTACATCTTTTTTAGTTGACACACTCTCTTCTGACAACATGAGACGACTCTACACAAGGACATCACCAGATGCTCAATACCGAAATCAGATGGATTATGTTCCTTGCAGCTGAAGATGGGGAAGCTCTATACAGTCAGCAAAAACAAGACCAGGAGCTGACTGTGACTCAGATCATGAACTCCTTACTGCCAAATTCAGACTGAAATTGAAGAAGGTAGGGAAAATCACTAGACACCATTCAGGTATGACCTAAATCAAATCTCTTATTATTACACGGTGGAAGTAACAAATAGATTCAAGGGATTAGATCTGATAGACAGAATGCCTGAAGAACTATGGACAGAGGGTAATGACATTGTACAGGTGGCAGTGATCAAGACCATCACAAGGAAAAAGAAATGCAAAAAGGCAAAATGGTTGTTTGAGGAGGCCTTACAAATAGCTGGGAAAAGAAGAGACATGAAAGGCAAAAGAGAAAAGGAAAGATAAACCCATTTGAATGAAATGTTCCAAAGAATAGCCAGGAGAAATAAGAAAGCCTTCTTAAGTGAACAATGCGAAGAAAGAGAGGAACACAATAGAATGGGAAAGACTAGAGATCTCTTCAAGAAAATTAGAGGTACAGAGGACAGAAATGGCATGGACCTAACAGAAGCAGAAGAGATTAAGGAAAGGTGGCAAGAATACACAGAAGAACTATACAAAAAGGATCTTAATGAGCCAGGTAACCATGATGGTGTGATCACTCACCTAGAGACAGACATCTTGGAATGTGAAGTCAAGTGGGCTTTAGGAAGCATTACTGTGAACAAAGCTAGTGGAGGTGATGGAATTCCAGCTGAGCTATTTCAAATCCTCAAAGATGATGCTGTGAATGTGCTGCACTCAATATGCCAGCAAATTTGGAAAACTCAGCAGTGGCCACAAGACTGGAAAATGTGAGTTTTCACTCCAATCCCAAAGAAAGGCAATGCCAAAGAATGTTAAAACTACCACACAATTGCACTCATCTCACCCACTAGCAAAGTTAAGTTCAAACATCTTGATTAGAAGTCAGCTTCCATCGTCAGATCCTCTTCCTTATTGGGCGGGGGAATTTTCTGTCCTTACATGGTCAAGCTTGGACTCTCATGACTCAATGGAAATGCACAAAAATTTGGTAAATCATCTCAGGTTTCAGCATAATGTCACCTTTTCCTTATATTTTTGTTTTTAGTGCACACAAAGAAGCATGTCCTAGGGGGTCATTAACTTACTGAGCCCACTGGGTTGGATGTGGGGCTCATACCACCACTGTTTTATTATTTGGGGGCAGGTCCTATGCCTTTGCCACATGGTTTTGTTGCTGAGCAAACCTGCTTTCTTGAGTGATCCTTTAACTTAGAGAGTTTCTCATACTTTTCTCTTTACTTACAATCCCCTAGTGGGATTAACTATTTAATCACCCACTCTGTCTCTTTTCTCTATCCTTACCAACTTGATTTACTTTAGTTTACTTGCCAGTCTCGGTGACCCAGGTTCCTGTGTTGGGTCCCCATCTGGGGAGGTCTGACAGCAGTCTTTATTTTTTAGCATGAATCATGCAAGTTTGAGGGGTTTGCTGGATGGTCTTCTGCAGGTTAGGCTTCATTATGAACTTGTGAATCTGTTGTGGCATCTCTCCTGGTGTGGGTGCTGTTACAGTGTGGTGTGGCACGGTGTGCAAGAGGGCCTCAGGAGTCAGGACAGTTCCATATGCACACATCTCTCCCGAGTGTGGTGTGGTCCAGAGTGAATCCCCACTCCTTTTCTGGATACACCACCTTGTATTTTGACAAGTTGATCTGTAGTGACCCTCTCATGGCTTGAGAATCGCCTGTCTTTGCTGCCTGCCTTTGCAGCGTGGTCAGCTAACTGGTTGCTTTGGATTATATGCATTTCACCCTTCTGGTGGCCAGGACAGTGCACTCTGGCCACCAGTGAGGGCTTGTGGATGGCTTCTCATCGTAACAGGATCTCAAAGCATGTTTTCTGTCTTTATTGTCTGAAGCGAGGAGCCCCCTTCTCTACACATGGTCCTGTGAGCAGAGGAAAGGACCTGAGCATGGTCCTGAAAGCAGAGCAGGAGCCTCTGTACGTACCACCCACGTTCCTTCAGTGAGCGGTAGGGCTCTTGTCAGAGCAGTGACTTCTGCCTCCTGAGCTGAGCTCCCTAGGGGCAGGGCTTTTGCTTCTACCACCTTTTCAAGGGTTAGCACCACAGGACTTCCCTGGGGGTCCAGTGGTTAAGACTCTGCACTTCCACTGCAGGGAGTGTGGATTTGATCCCTGGTTGGGGAACTAAGATCTTGTAGGCTGTGTGGCAAAAAAAACACACAAAGGGTTTTCACTACATACTGAATACGTCCCCTGCCTTGGTCCACGAAGCTGCTTCCATCCATGAACAGGTCCCCTTCTGGCTCAGCCAACGGTTGTGTGTAGAGCCCAGTCTGCTTGAGGCAGTCATGCTCAGCAGGGTGTGCAGCAACCGTCGGGAGCAGGGGTGCTGGATTCAGGGCCAGAGTGGTGAAGTTTTAGAGTGGAATTGCCTGAGAGAATGGCTTGGTACTTCCCCATTCTCCCAGAAGTCAGCCAATAGCCCTTTTGTCCCAGTGAAGAAAGGACATGAAATGAAGTGAAAGTCGCTCAGTCACGTCTGACTCTTTGCAATCACATAGACTATACAGTCCATGGAATTCTCCAGGCCAGAATACTGGAGTGGGTAGCCTTTCCCTTCTCCACAGGACCTTCCTGACCCAGGAATCGAACTGGGGTCTCTTGCATTGCAGGCAAATTCTTTACCAACTGAGCTACCAGGGAAGCCCAAAGAAAGGACATGGTGAGGGACGTACAGAGTGGTGGGTTGCCCCAGGGTGAACTGCTCGGTTTCCTGAAGTCTGGCACAAGGAGTTGCCACAGCTCGAAGGCTAGGGGGCCACCCTGAACACTCTGTTTTAGTTGAGAAGTAAGTAGTGGGCCGAGGGATGTTCCTCAGAGCTTGAAATAACACATGAGACTCAGGCCTTGTCCCTCATGGACCTACAGTGTGCAAGGTTTAAGTCTGCTAGTTCCAAAGCTGGAGCCGAGACTAACCTTGTTTTTATCATTTCCCAGGCTGTTTGGTGGTCTTTTGTCAAAGTAAGAGCTCAAGATATGTTCTTTTAAAGCCTGAATTCGAGATCCTAATTCAACAGAATCCTGCCTTTCCCAGAAGCCCCTCAGCTCTGTGTGTCTTGGGTATTCCCAAGCCAGCAGTTGCCTATTTTCTGTCAGGCAGAGGATGAAACCCAGGTACGTGACTTGTTACTTACAGACTTGAGCCTTCTTCAGGGAGCCGTTCCATCCACAATTGGCTGAGTTCAGGGTTCTTATGGTATTTTTTAGACACTTTGCTTGTTGTGAGCAAGTCCCCCCCACACATTGGAGTAAGAGCCCGAGCCAATATTTCCCCAAACAAGGTAGGGGAAATCTTCAGTCCCTGAGGCAACACTGTCCAGCAGTACTGCTGGACTCCCTGTGTTTCTGGGTCCTGCCACCAGAAAGCAGACAGCTGCAGTGGTTCTTCTGCAGTAGGAATGCAGGGAAAAATACGCTTCAAGTCCAGAACTGAGCACCAGCAGTATTGTCCCACAGTAGCTGTGAGCAGAACACATATAGATTACTTATTACAGGCTGCCAATCTTGGGCTGTCTCACAAATGGCCCTCATGTCTTGGACAATGATTCATACACTGCTGAGTTCACCTCGTTGGGAGGATAGGAGTTTTATACAGGAATCTACAAGGTTTAATTAGTCCCAGTTAAGCCAACTTTTCAAGAATTGTCTGAATTATCTTTGGGGTCTCTTGCCTCAGAAGGTATTGTTTTAAATTAGGTGTCCCAGTGTCCTTTTTTTTTTTTTTTTTTTTGCTGTCCCACACAGTTTGCAGGATCCTAAGTACCCTCATCAGGAACTGAACCCGGGCCACTGCAGCAAAAGTGCCAACTTGTAACCACTGACCCACCAGGGAATCCCTCCAGTGTCCCTAATAACAGGATTTGTATTGGCCACGTGTTTGTCAGCCTTCCCTGGGGTGCTGTCAGTCCACACTTCCTGCCTTACCTTTTTGTATACCTGGGGAGGGGGACTCAATCTCCTTCACCAGAATGTCCACAAATGTCATCTGCCTGCTTACCGGGTGCCCTGACAGGATGCAGAAGTCAAGCTGTTCTGGTAAAAAGTCATTTGTGCATTTAATTTACAGAAGAGGGATTGGACATGTTGGCATATATAAGAAACTGTGTTTCAGGTTGAGGTCCCCTCATTGGCATTGCAGGGGTTGTAAGAAAGAACAGCTTTGCACTTCTCCAGAAACTCCTGTGACCGGGATGGACTGAGTTGTTCTCTGTGCCATCTTGCTATCTACCAGAGTGTGCTGCACTGTAGCTATCAGAAGGTCAGTCAGCTTGTCCCCACTGTCACAGGTACTCGGGGCTCCCGGGGCATCATCAGAGTGTTCATCTCTTTCTACTGCAGTGACAGGCTCCTGTCTGTTACTGCTTTCCTTCCTACTCCTTAGCCAAGGACAGTCTGTTTTCCAGTGCCCTCCTTACACTAAGTATGTTGTTCCCTCCCCCATGGTGGCTCACCTCTCCTCAGGTTACTCATGCTCTGGGAATCCACTGCTGCCACCAGGTAATGTGGCTTTCAGTCTTGCATCTTCTTGCTTCTTTTGTTGTCCCCTGTTGCTGAACACTTTTAAAGCAACATCTGCCAGTTGAGAAGGGGTCATTCCAAGTGGACCATCTAACTTTTGTGATTTTCTTATGTCTGGGGAGCTTTGTCCAATAAGGGTTATGTTTACCATTCTCATTATTTTCAGAGGCCTCAGGGTTTGCATCAGAGCAGTGCCTATAAGTATGATAAACTCTTTCTAGAAACTCTGATGGATCGTAATTGGGTTTTTGGTGTATCTCTTGAATTTATCTAAGCTCTTTTGCCTGGGTATTCCTCTTCAAAGACCTGCTCAGATACACTTACTGTAATGCTCTCAGTTCAGTTCAGTCTCTCAGTCATGTCCGACCGTCTGTGACGCCATAGACTGCAGCATGCCCCCAGGCTTCCCAGTCCATCACCAACTCCCGGAGCTTACTCAAACTCATGTCCATTGAGTCAGTGATGCCATCCAATTATCTCATCCTCTGTCGTCCCCTTCTCCTCCCACCTTCAATCTTTCCCAGCATCAGGGTCTTTTCCAATGAGTCAGTTCTTTGCATCAGGTGGCCAAAGCATTGGAGTTTCAGCTTCAGCATCAGCCCTTCCAATGAACACCCAGGACTGATTTCCTTTAGGATGGACTGGTTGGATCTCCTTGCAACCCAAGGGACTCTCAAGAGTTATCTCCAACATCACAGTTCAAAAGCATCAATTCTTCGGCACTCAGCTTTCTTTATAGTCCAACTCTCACATCCATACATGACTACTGGAACAACCATAGCCTTGACTAGACGGACCTGTGTCGGCAAAGCAATGTCTCTGCTTTTTAATATGTTGTCTAGGTTGGTCATAGCTTTTCTCCCAAGGAGCAAGTGTCTTTTAATTTCATGGCTGCCATCACCATCTTCAGTGATTTTGGAGCCCCCAAAATAGTGTCTCACTGTTTCCATTGTTTCCCCAACTATTTGCCATGAAGTGATGGGACAGAATGCCATGATCTTAGTTTTCTAAATGTTGAGTTTTAAGCCAGCTTTTTCACTCTCCTCTTTCACCTTCCTCAGAGGCTCTTTAGTTCTTTATGCCATAAGAGTGGTGTCATCTGCATATCTTAGATTATTGATATTTCTCCCAGCAAGCTTGATTCCAGCTTGTGTTTCATCCAGCCTGGCATTTCGAATGATGTACCCTGCATATAACTTAAATAAGCAGGGTGACGATATTCAGCTTTGATGTACTCCTTACCCTATTTGGAACCAGTCTGTTGTTCCATGTCCAGTTCTAACTGTTGCTTCCTGACCTACATACAGATTTCTCAGGAGGCATGTCAGGTGGTCTGGTATTCCCATCTCTTGAAGAATTGTTCATAGTTTGTTGTGATCCACACAGTCAAACAGTATTCATGAAGCAGAAGTAGATGGGAGGAATATTCTATTTAAGGGGCAGGGTTTCTGGGAATTGGGCCTCTGCCTGCCTTTTGGCCTTTTATGGTTATCCTGTGAACTATCATTGTGCCTGTCCGTGTTTCGTTTAGGTGAAGTGTAATGAGGTTTAAGGTCAACTGGAAGTAGACTCTTCTGCCATCCTGTGCCCAGTTTTTGTCATATCCTTTTTTTCTCAATGACTGGGTCATCCCATCCCCCCCCACTTCTTTTAATGGTTGTGCCCTGCCCACTTCCTTGTGTCTCATTGTGATCCTTTAGAATATTGAGAATGTTGCCTTCTAAGGAGTGATGTGGCTTGGTGCCAGAGGAAGAAAAATTGATCTTTATGGTTGAACACGTTCTTCCATCGAGGTCCGGTTAACAGAGGGCTCATGCAAGAGGAGGGAGGGGGCCAAAATGGGCAGAGGAAAAGTTTGCATTGAATTTTCCTGTCTTGCCTTAAACTGTTGCGTTTTCATTTCATCAGTGCTCTCTCAGGAGGCAGACATCTTACTGCATCCCACCTACTCTGAATGTGTGGGCAAGAGGGGTCAGGAGACAGAGTGACTGAGAGAAATAGAAACGTGAGGAGAACAGAAGAGTGGGTGAGATCAGAGGGCAGTGTGGAGGATGGGTGTTTCACAAAGAGATGGTAAGAATGAAAGAATAAACAGTGAAAGTAGCAGATGGTAAAAAACAAAGTGAAAGAAAGTTGGGATCTCTTGGGACATGAAGGAGTAAAGACAGAATAGGAGAGGAGCCTCTGATCAGTATGAAAGGGAAGGTCCCTTAGTCGTGTCTGACTTTTTGTGATTCCCATGGACTGTAGTCCACTAGGCTCCTCTGTCCATGGAATTCTCCAGGCGAGAATACTAGAGTGGGTTGCCATTTCCTGCTCCAGGGCTGATCAGTATAGTGAGGGTATAAAAGGGTGGAAGACATGACCTAGGGAGAGACTTGATGCTGGGAGAGAAGGGCTGGAGTGGGGACAAAGTGAGCAGAGGAAGAGAGGGTGGAAAGGTAGTTTGGCCACCAGAGGCGGGACAGAGTGGGGATGAAGGGCGTGTGATGGATTCAATGGTGGTAACCTGGAGGACTGAAAGAGAGGGACACAAGGAAACAACAGATCAGAAAGGTTGAGGGGAAACAACGTGCAGAGAGGCAGGGCAGCAGAGGGGACCAGAGAGACAAACCAAATGAAAGGGAGATGTGGAAGTGAGGGGGTGCAGATCTGGACCCAGATGAGTGCTGAGCTTTTTCTTATACATGATTAAGTTGTGATGTATTTGATTTGTGGCTTTGGACTCCAAAAAATACCTTGTAAAATTATTCTGATAAGGATGAGAATTGAAAATGTCCTGTCTGTATGTGTGCATCTTGTAACTATTTGTATCATAATAGAGCTTCCATCTGCCATCCTGTTCAGCCCAGGGGACAGTGACTTGACTCAGACAGCTGTGGGTCACCCCTTCTGTTTCCTGGTGTGGAGTAGAGGATGGGGAGACTGGTGGAGCCAGAAATGACATCTGTCACCATGCAGTGCCTCTCTGAACGAATGTTAAAGGTGCTTTTATTCCTTCTGGTGATGGTTTTGCTTTTTGCTTTACATTGAATTGTTTTCTATAAAGAATTATTCTGAAATGTACTTTGCTGCCTTCCTATAATCCACTCATATTCTTATGCTATATTCTAAAAGCTTTAAAAATAGTTGGCTATGCTGGGTCTTAGTTGTAGCATGTGGGATCTTAGCCACTGGACCCCTAGGGTAGAAGGAACATGACACCAGACATTATTTTTAATTAAGAAAAAAAAACTTTATTTTTTTTTCATTCATTTCAAGTTTAGATCAGGACTTGTATGTTTTCTCCTCTTTATGTTACATGTTGAAAAAGTTCGTTGGTAATAACTTAATAATTTTACACTTTTGGCGAGTATGTGATCTTACCAAGTACTTGGACTGTAGTCTGACACGCTCCTCCATCCATGGGATTTCCCAGGCAAGAATACTGGAGTGGGTTGCCATGCCCTCCTCCAGGGGATCTTCTGGACCCAGGGATAGAACCAGGGTCTCCGAATTGCAGACGGACTCTTTATCATCTGAGCCACCAGGAAAGCCCAGTAAAGAAAGTTGATCATTTAACAGTCTCTTTTCTTCCCTTTTTTATAATGTAAAACAGTAAGCTGTGAGGTACTAAATAGACATTCATCTAAGTCCGTTCTCTGTACATGAGACTCTGTCTATTCATGATGAGATAAATAGACATGTCTGTTCAGTATATTTGTAACCTAACTCCATTTCAGTGTTTTCCTGAAGAGTAGCTATGTTTTTGCAACTCAGTATTTTTTTTAAGTATTTTATTTAGATTTTTCTGGCAAAGAGGAATTACATGGTTGGTATCTATGTGACTAGGGATTCCTTGTTTGCTCAGTGGTAAAGATGCCACCTGCCATGCAGGATACACGGAAAGACCCTCTAGAGAAGGAAATGGCAACCCACTCCAGTGTTCTTGCCTGAAGAATTCCATGCACAGAGGCACCTGGCAGACTATATAGTCCATGGGGTTGCAAAGTTGGACACTGAGCAACTAAACCACCACCAGTGTAATCAGATCTTGAAAGAGAGCTTTTGTTTGGGCTTATGGACACAGAAGATGGTCCCAGTGTTTTTAAGTGGGATGCACACTAAGGACAAACTGCCCACTGACTAGCCCATCATGCGACCTCTCCAGAATTCAGTTATACCTGGTTCTTTCACTCAACTCAACACAGTTTCAGAAATGTCTCCCTGGTGGGCCTCAGGGAGATTGAGAGACCCCTGAAGTGATTGGCTCAGTTGGGTGTGTGTCTGTGTGTTCACGAGGGTAGTGCCTACTTGTAATTCAAATTTTGAATGGATCCCAACAAATTCTCTGGCGGTCCAGTGGTTAGGACTCAGTATTTTCACTGCCTCCTGCAGGGACTTGAGGAACTAAGATGCACAAGTCGTGTGGAATGCCAGTCCTTTCAGAATGAAAAACAAAAAATGCCAGAGTGCAGGCTGGTGGAGTCATATGTCTTTCTCTGCATTAGGATAAACATGAAAAATTATGTGCTCCACGGGCTTCTAGCTGTCTGTCCTCTGGACATGTAGTCACAACCCCACCCTAGGAACAGACCATTTTCTCATGGTTCACTCTGCTCTGGTCACTTTCACCTTTTCTTTCTCAAAGTTGAGGTTCTTGTTCCTCTCCTTTGTCTCTCAGATCTTCAGGTCTAGGCTCAAAGATATCTTCCCATCCATCATCTAATTTTCCCATGGTTTTATGGCCTCCCTATCAACAACCACATCAGAACTGCCCATCTCCTTTGATTGAGTTTTCCTTCCTTTCTCTTCATCGACGGGCACATAATGTTTATTTTCTTCCCTGAATGCCTGCAATATGTCACTCTGGGGATGTCTGTAGGGATGTGAGTAGGGGTTAAGATTGAGTAATCCTTAGGAAAGAGCAAGGGATCAGGGCAGGTCTGGATGGTTCCATCTTTGTTCTGCAAAGTTCAAGTGAACAACCAGTGTCCTTGGATTTGCAGCTTGTGTGCATTCCTGTTGTGATACCAGTGCCTGGAGGGAGGAGAGTGTGGAGCTCTAGAGGCACCCAGTGAATGGTGTGCATCGCAGGTGATTGTGGGATCAAGCAGTGTGTGGAACTGCTGGACATCTCAGGTCTGATTGGAAGCCTGAGGCTGAGTTTATGGGTAGTTTCCGGATCAAGGAATTGGTGTGAGGTGCCACAGTGGGTGGTGAAACTCAGATTTGCATGCCTGGGGTTTTAACTGCGTAATTGATAATCATATCTGGCACAGAAAGGAAGGAAGCGGGATTAGGCAGAGAGAATATTATTAGAAACCAGCCTTGAGCTGAGCTCACATGTTGTGTGCTCAGTGAAAAACAGGGACCTTGGCCCTGCGGTATTTATTCTTTTTGACGTGGCAGACTGGGAGTTAAGGAAAACTCCTATTTGCCTGCCATTCCTTAATTTCTCTTCTGACTTTTAGTGTATAAAAAATGCAACAGATTTCTGTATGTTTAATATCCTGCAACTTTTATCAAGTTCACTGATGTGGGCTATAATTTTTGGTGATATATATTTATAATGTCCCCAGTGACAGTTTTACTTGAATAAAAGCGGTATTGGGCATCCTTGCCTTATTTTTTGATCTAGAATGTTTTCAGTCTGATGATGTTACATGTGAATTTTATGAAAAGGTCTTTTTTTGCATGTAACATTTACTTAACTGGAGTCTTTTCTTACAAATGCCACAGGTGTTACTTCATTTTTGCAAAAATCCCACAATCAAAATGTTAATATGATCTGGTATCACATGGATGAATTTACAATTATTGACTGTCTCCTTGTGCCCATGGGAGATCCACTTGATCATGGTGCTGATTCCTTTTAACCATTTCTTTTACCAGGGTGTTTGGTGGAGCCCTTGTTGAATAAGTCTTAGAAGCATCCTTCTCTCTTATTTTTTGGAATAGCTTGAGAAGAATCAGTGAAGTCTGATTTAGACATCACCCTGTAAGCTGATCTGGTATTTTCTTTGTGGTTCATATTTATGCGTTTCATTGGCCTAGAGATTTTTTACGCTTATGTATTTTGTGGTGGTGATTGTAATTTCTTTTTCGTTTTATTGATTTTGACCCCCCCCTTTTTTTTTTTTTACTTCATTGGTCTTTATCTTTTAAAATTTCATTTCTGTCTGTTCTGATCTCTTTGGGTTTTGGTCTTTTTCTATGTATAAAGATTCTTTGAGGTTTTCCTTATTTCCTGAGGTGGTAGGTAGGTATAAGTTTCCCACATGTGAATTGTGTTTTCCTTTCATTTTTGTCTCAGTTCAGTTCAGTCACTCAGTCGTGTCTGACTCTTTGCGACCCCATGAATTGCAGCACGCCAGGCCTCCCTGTCCATCACCAACTCCCGGAGTTCACTCAGACTCACATCCATTGAGTCAGTGATGTCATCCAGCCATCTCATTCTCTGTCATCCCTGGCTTCTCCTGCCCCTAATCCTTCCCAGCATAAGAGTCTTTTACAGAGTCAACTCTTTGCATGAGGTGGCCAAAGTACTGGAGTTTCAGCTTCAGCATCATTCCCTCCAAAGAAGTCCCAGGGGTGATCTCATTCAGAACGGAATGGTTGCAGTCCTTGCAGTCCAAGGGACCCTCAAGAGTCTTCTGCAACACCACATTTCAAATGCATCAATTCTTCAGCGCTCAGCTTTCTTCACAGTCGAACTCTCACATCCACACATGACCACTGGAAAAACCATAGCCTTGACTAGACGGACCTTAGTCGGCAAAGTAATGTCTCTGCTTTTAAATATGCTATCTAGGTAGGTAATAACTTTTCTTCCAAGGAGTAAGCGTCTTTTAATTTCATGGCTGCAGTTACCATCTGCAGTGATTTAGGAGCCCCCCAGAAATAAAGTCTGACACTGTTTCCACGGTTTCCCCATCTATTTCCCATGAAGTGATGGGACCAGATGCCATGATCTTTGTTTTCTGAATCTTGAACTTTAAGGTAACTTTTTCACTCTCCTCTTTCACTTTCATCAAGAGGCTTTTTAGTTCCTCTTCACTTTCTGCCATAAGGCTGGTGTCATCTGCATATATGAGGTTATTGATATTTCTCCTGGCAATCTTGATTCCAGCTGGTGTTTCTTCCAGTCCAGCGTTTCTCATGATGTACTCTGCATACAAGTTAAATAGGCAGGGTGACAATATACAGCCTTGACATACTCCTTTTCCTATTTGGAACCAGTCTGTTGTTCCATGCCCAGTTCTAACTGTTGCTTCCTGACCTGCATACAGATTTCTCAAGAGGCAGATAAGGTGGTCTGGTATTCCCATCTCTTTCAGAATTTTCCACAGTTTATTGCGAACCACACAGTCAAAGTCTGGAACAGTCAATAAAGCAGAAATAGATGTTTTTCTGGAACTCTCTTGCTTTTTCGATGATCCAGCGGATGTTGGCAATTTGATCTCTGGTTCCTCTGCTTTTTCTAAAACCAGCTTGAACATCTGGAAGTTCATGGTTCACTTATTGCTGAAGCCTGGCTTGGAGAATTTTGAGCATTACTTTACTAGCGTGTGAGATGAGTGCAATGGTGTGGTAGTTTGAGCATTCTTTGGGATTGAAATGAAAACTGACCTTTTCCAGTCCTGTGGACACTGCTGAGGTTTCCAAATTTGCTGGCATATTTTGTGCAGCTTTAAAAATTTATATGTCTTGTCTTTGCACTTTTTGCCCTTGTAGTTTGATTCTCTCTCTCATAACAGTCAGAGAAGATTCTCCATATGGTTTCACTTCAATTTACCGAGACCATAATGTTCTATGTGCAGTAATGTGTAATGAGCATTTTTGAGAACACTGTGTGATGACAGAAATTCTTCCCTGTTCCTGACAAATCACAAAAGCAATATATTGTTTGGCTTCTGAGAAATCGCTTTATGGCTGGTCAGCTGCCAGGATGGCATGACTCGTAGACTGGAGGGCCTTGGGTTAAAGGATACCAGACACAGAACAGGCACAGAGTTTGAGGACTACAAACCTTATACTGAGCATCTCAAATATAAACCTATTCCTCGACAAATCAGATCATGTACTTGTGGAAACTAATTTACCTGTTGTGTAATTTTATCTAGGTGGGTGTGGTGTATAAATTATATATTTCACATTGGGGGTAAGAGAAAGATTTCTTACAGGTGCTCCCCTACCAGTAGTCTGCTATGGCTTTCATTATACTCGTAGTTAAACTTTGCAGGGAAAGCAATGCCTGGAGAAAGATTAAAAGGTAATATGTCAAAGTCAAGCATTCATGTTTAGCAAACAGGTCACACATTCCTGAGGAATTCCAGCCATGGGAGGAGCCAGATGTCTTGAGTATTCCTCTTTTGGGATTAAATGAAGGACATAGACAATGCAGAATGAACATGGTAGATAGACTAGGTTACATATAAATTAGATGTTCAGTTGAGTTCAGTAGCTCAGTCATGCCCGACTCTTTGTGACCCCATGAACCGCAGCACACCAGGCTTCCCTGTCCATCACCAACTCCCGGTGTCCACCCAAACCCATGTCCATTGAGTCGGTGATGCCATCCAACCATCTCATTCTCTGTCGTCTCCTTCTCCCCCTGCTCTCAATCTTTCCCAGCATCAGTGTCTTTTCCAATGAGTCAGCTCGTTGCAGAATGCTCATTATACGAATATAAATTAGATGATCAGACTTTACAGAAGGCCCAATTACAGCAACATAACATGTTTTAAAACTTTCCCACCCTCCCTGCTCCGGCTGGCCCAAGCGCTCCTCCTCCTCCTCTTGTAATGGGCATGAAACCAAACGTACCCTCAATCAGAGGACAAAATTAATCTGATGATGATTCTTCTGATGCTCTCTTTGACACTAAAGCCAACAATACTTTTTTTTATGACAATGATAAGCCCCTAACACACACTCATATTTATGAAAACAGATGATCCACTCATTCTCCTTCGTGACGAAGGATTTCTGATTTACTGGCTTTGCAATCTCGAGTCTCTGAGGCAGATGATCTTTTTGCCTTTCCTGTGTTAGGAAATGTTTATGCTCAAGGGCAGCTAATATTGCAATATGAAGGCATTGAGTTTTCTTACGTGCAAGAGATGAAAATGGCTGTAACTGTGTACAGCCCTCATCCACCTTTTACTGAAGAACTTCTAAATGCTATGGCATCTTCTACTGGAAATTTTATTCCTATGATTGGCTAATTTTGATAAAAGCTCTTCTTAAACCACAAAAATATCTTCATTGGATAATGTGGTTTCAGGATATGACCCGAGATCATGGCAATTCTAATGCTCAAGCTGGGACTCCTCAAAACCAAATTACTTTAAAAATGTTAACCAGTGTGGGGCAATTTGACTTGGTGAAAGCTCAGATACAATGTCCTCTTTTGTTGCATGAGCAATTGAAAGAAGTTGCCCTTGAAGCTTGGGATCGAATTACTCCTCAAGGGGAACCTAACAGTAACTACACAAAGATACGACAAGGGCCTAATGAAGCCTATGCTGATTTTTTAACTAGACTGGGTGTTGCTATCTCCCATAATGTTGTTGGAGAAGAGACAAGAGTGCAATTAGAAAAACTGCTTGCCTATGAGAATATGAATCAGGAGTGTCAAAGAGCCATTGCTCCAATTCGTGAGATCTGGAATGTTAATGATTATTTGAAGGATTGTCACAACTTAGGATCAGAAACTCAGACAATTCAAATATTAGCTGAAGCAATGGCTGCTGCCTTTAAAAAGGGTGAAGAAGGATGTTTTGTTTGTGGAGATAGGAGCCATTTAAAAAACGATTGCCCTAAAAAACACACAGAAAAAAAAATAAAACTACTAAAAAACCTCCAGGAGTCTGCCCTCAGTGTCATAAAGGGGTACACTGGGCTAAAAAATATCGATCTAAGTGTGATGTTTAAGGCAACCCTATTTAAGGAAACTCAAAGATGGGGACTCCCCGCGTCCCAATCCACAAAAACCAGGGGCAAACTCCATCTTTCCCCTCAAACCTTCAACATCCAGCAATGCTGCCATCAATATACCAACCCCAAATGATTTTCTTCTTTTTCCTCAAGCAGTCCCTTCTAGAACACCTACCAGCCTTTATGGACCACTACCCCCACAAACCTTCGGCCTTATACTTGGCCAATCTAGAATGAATTCTAAAGAAATTACTATTCACCCTGAAATAATTGATTCAGATTATGAGAAAAAAATTCAACTTATGATGTCATCTCAGATACTATGGCAATTCAAAAAGGGGGACAAAATTGCTCAATTACTTCTTTTACACTTCTATTAACTCCTCTAATGGTATAGAGGACAGGTGGATTTGGCAATACAGATCAAAAGCAGTCCTTATGGAAAACGCTAGTATCTGAATATGCACGACCAAAAGTCAGTATCAAAATTAATGGCAAAAGATTTTCCGGTCTTCTTGACAGTGGATTAGATATTACCATTATTTTCAAATATTTATGGACCAAATCTTGGCCTATACAGAGAATTTCTTGCTAAACTGCAGGAATTTCTCAAACCAAAATATTAGAGATTTATCAAAATGTTCAAATATATCAATATGAGGGACCAGTAGGCCAGCCTGCAACATTACAACCTTATGTAATAGAAGCACCCCTTAATTTAATAGGAAGAGATTTACTTACACAATGGCAAAATCAAATATATATTCCACATTTTTCCTAGTGGCCACACTCATTTAACAAATACAATTATTAAAATAACTTGGAAAAATGACGAGCCTATTTAGACAGAGCAGCGGCCCCTTACAAAAGAGAAATTAGAGGCTGCTATGGTCATGGTGGATAGGTCTGACAGGATGTGATCCACTGGAGAAGGCAATGGCAAGTCACTTCAGTATTCTTGCCTTGAGAACCCCATGAAGAGTATGAAAAGGCAAAATGATCCACAGGTCATTAGGTGCCCAATATGCTACTGGAGATCAATGGAGAAATAACTCCAGAAAGAATGAAGGGATGGAGCCAAAGCAAAAACAATACCCAGTTGTGGATGTGACTAGTGATAGAAACAAGATCCGACGCTGTAAAGAGCAATATTGCATAGGAACCTGGAATGTCAGGTCCATGAATCAAGTCAAATTGGAAGTGGTCAAACAAGAGATGGCAAGGGTGAACGTCGACATTCTAGGAATCAGCGAACTAAAATGGACTGGAATGGGTGAATTTAACTCAGATGACCATTATATCTACTACTGCGGGCAGGAATCCCTCAGAAGAAATGGAGTAGCCATCATGGTCAACAAAAGAGTCTCAAATGCAGTACTTGGATGCAGTCTCAAAAATGACAGAATGATCTCTGTTTCCAAGGCAAACCATTCAATATCACAGTAATCCAAGTCTATGCCCCAACCAGTAATGCTGAAGAAGCTGAAGTTGAACGGTTCTATGAAGACCTACAGTACCTTTTAGAACTAACAACCAAAAAAGATGTCCTCTTCATTATAGGGGACTGGAATGCAAAAGTAGGAAGTCAAGAAACACCTGGAGTAACAGGCAAATTTGGCCTTGGAATGAGGAATGAAGCAGGGCAAAGATTAATAGAGTTTTGCTAAGAACATGCACTGGTCCTAGCAAACACCCTCTTCCAACAACACAAGAGAAGATTCTACACATGGACATCACCAGATGGTCAACACTGAAATCAGACTGATTATATTCTTTGCAGCCAAAGATGGACAAGCTCTATACAGTCAGCAAAAACAAGACCAGGAGCTGACTGTAGCTCAGATTATGAACTCCTTATTGCCAAATTCCGGCTTAAATTGAAGAAAGTAGGGAGAACCGCTAGACCATTCAGGTATGACCTAAATCAAATCCCTTATGATTATATAGTGGAAGTGAGAAATAGATTTAAGGGCCTAGATCTGATAGATAGAGTGCCTGATGAACTATGGAATGAGGTTCGTGACACTGTACAGGAGACAGGGATCAAGACCATCCCCATGGAAAAGAAATGCAAAAAACCAAAATGGCTGTCTGGGGAGGCCTTACAAATAGCTGTGAAAAGAAGGGAAGCAAAAAGCAAAGGAGAAAAGTAAAGATATAAGCATCTGAATGCAGAGTTCCAAAGAATAGCAAGAAGAGATAAGAAAGCCTTCTCCAGTGATCAATGCAAAGAAATAGAGGAAAACAACAGAATGGGAAGGACTAGAGATCTCTTCAAGAAAATTCGAGATACCAAGGGAACATTTCATGCAAAAATGGGCTCAACAAAGGACAGAAATGGTCTGGACCTAACAGAAGCAGAAGATATTAAGAAGAGATGGCAAGAATACACAGAAGAACTGTACAAAAAGGATGTTCACGACCCGGATATCACAATGGTGTGATCACTCATCTAGAGTCAGACATCCTGGAATGTGGGCCTTAGAAAGCATCACTACGAACAAAGCTAGTGGAGGTGATGGAATTCCAGTGGAGCTATTTCAAATCCTGAAAGATCATGCTGTCAAAGTGCTGCAGTCAATATGCCAGCAAATTTGGAAAACTCAGCAGTGGCCACAGGACTGGAAAAGGTCAGTTTTCATTCCAATCCCAAAGAAAGGCAATGCCGAAGGATGCTCAAACTACTGCACAATCGCACTCATCTCACACGCTAGTAAAGTAATGCTCAAAATTCTCCAGGTTAGGCTTCAACAATACTTGAACCATGAACTTCCTGATGTTCCAGCTGGTTTTCGAAAAGGCAGAGGAATCAGAGATCAAATTGCTAACATCCGCTGGATCCTGGAAAAAGCAAGGGAATTCCAGAAAAACATCTATTTCTGCTTTATTGACTTTGCCAAAGCCTTTGACTGTGTGGATCACAATAAACTGTGGAAAATGTCTTCAAGAGATGGGAATACCAGACCACCTGACCTGCCTCTGAAGAAATCTGGATGCAGGTCAGGAAGCAACAGTTAGAACTGGACATGGAACAAGACTGGTTCCAAATAGGAAAAGGAGTGCATCAGGGCTATATATTGTCACCCTACTTTTTTAACTTCTATGCAGAGTACATCATGGGAAATGCTGGACTGGAAGAAGCACAAGCTGGAATCAAGCTTGCTGGGAGAAATACCAAAAACCTCAGATATGCAGATGACACCACCCTTATGGCAGAAAGTGAAAAGGAACTAAAAAGCCTCTTGATGAAAGTGAAAGAGGAGAGTGAAAAAGTTGCCTTAAAGCTCAACATTCAGAAAATGAAGATCATGGCATCTGGTCCCATCACTTCATGGGAAATAGATGGGGAAACCGTGGAAACAGTGTCAGACTTTATTTTGGGGGGCTCCAAAATCAGTGTAGATGGTGACTGCAGCCATGAAATTAAAAGACGCTTACTCCTTGGAAGAAAAATTATGACCAACCTAGATAGCATATTCAAAAGCAGAGACATTACTTTGCTGACTAAGGTCCGTCTAGTCAAGACTATGGTTTTTTCCTGTGGTCATGTATGGATGTGACAGTTGGACTGTGAAGAAGACTGAGTGCCGAAGAATTGATGCTTTTGAACTGTGGTGTTGGAGAAGACTCTTGAGAGTCCCTTGGACTGCAAGGAGATCCAACCAGTCCATTCTGAAGGAGATTAGCCCCGGGAGGATTTCTTTGGAAGGAATGATGCTAAAGCTGAAAGTCCAGTACTTGGGCCACCTCATGCGCAGAGTTGACTCATTGGAAAAGAGTCTGATGCTGGGAGGGATTGGGGGGTAGGAGAAGAAGGGGACGACAGAGGATGAGATGGCTGGATGGCATCAATGACTTGTTGGACGTGAGTTTGAGTGAACTCTGGGAGTTTGTGATGGACAGGGAGGCCTGGCGTGCTGCAGTTCATGGGGTCGCAAAGAGTCAGACACAACTGAGCGACTGAACTGACCTGATTCCCGTCCATTTTAGTTCGCTGATTCCTAGAATGTCAATGTTCACTCTTGCCATCTCTTGTTGACCACTTTCAATTTGCCTTGATTCATGGACCTGACATTCCAGGTTCCTATGCAATATTGCTCTTTACAGCATCGGACCTTGCTTCTTTCACCATTCACATCCACAGCTGGGTATTGTTTTTGATTTGGCTCCATCCCTTCATTCTTTCTGAAGTTATTTCTCCACTGATCTCCAGTAGCATATTGGGCACCTACTGACCTGGGGAGTTCCTCTTTCAGTATTCTATCATTTTGCCTTTTCATACTGTTCATGGGGTTCTGAAGGCAAGAATACTGAAGTGGTTTGCCATTCCCTTCTCCAGACTGCCCTAAGAAGGCTAATAAAAAACTTCGAAGAATCTGCCCTCGCTGTCATAGAGGAATGCATTGGGCCAAAGACTGTAAATCTAAGTTTGATATTGAAGGAAAACGTATTCCGGGAAACTCCAAACAGGGGACCCTCCCCCCCAGGTCCCCTACAACAAAAACCAGGGGCAACATCTATCTTTTTCCTCAAACCCTCAATATCTGGCAGTGTTGCCATCGATATATTAGCCCTAAGTGATTTTTCCCTTTACGGTCAAGCAGTCCCTTCTAGAGTACCTACCGGAATTTTTGGACCCCTGCCTCCACAAACCTTTGGTCTTTTACTTGGCCAATCTAGTTTGACTTCTAAAGGAATTACTGTTCACCCTGGAGTAATTGACTCAGATTCTAAAGGAGAGATTCAAATTATGATGTTATCTCAGATTCTATGGCAATTCAAAAAAGGGGACAAAATTGCTCAATTACTTCTTTTGCCTTACATTTCTATTAACTCCTCTAATAATGTATGGACAAGCAGATTCGGCAGATCAAAAACAATCCTCATGGACATCATTGGTATCTCATTATGCCCGGCCACATATAAATATCAAAATTAATGGTACAAGATTTTTTGGTCTCCTCGACACTGGATCTGATATTACTATTATTTCCAGACACTAATGGCCCCAAACCTGGCTTATACAAAAAATCTCTTGCCAAACTGCAGGAATTTCTCAAACCAAAGTACTAGAAATTTATCAAAATATTCAAATCTATCCATATGAAGGACCAAAAGGCCAGCCTGCAACATTAAGACCTTATGTGATAGATGCACCCCTTTATCTAATAGGAAGGGACTTACTTATGCAATGGCAGACTCAGATATACATTCCACAGTTTTCCTAGGGGCCACTGCTCATTTAACAAACAAAGCAATGATTAAAATAACTTGGAAGAATGACGAGCCTATTTGCACAGAACAATGGCCCCTTATGAAAGAAAAATTACAGGCTACTAAAGAACTGATAGACACACAATTAGAATTAAAACATACTGAGTAATCTTACTCTCCTTGGAACTCTCCTATTTTTGTTATAAAAAAAAGAAATCTAACAAATGACATCTCTTAAGAGACCTTAGAAAAGTTAATGCATCTATGAAACCCATGGGTGCATTACAACCAAGGATCTCATCCCCTACTACTATTCCTCAAAATTAGCACATTATTATTACTGATTTACAAGACTGATTTTTAAACATACCTTTACACCCTTTAGACCGAGATGCTCTTTCTCTCTCCCTTTTCCTAATCACATCGGGCCTCATAAAAGGTTTCAATAGACTGTGTTACCTCAACATATACTTAACAGTCCTACTATTTGTCAAAATTTTGTGGCCAAGGCTTTACATCCAATGTGAACAGCAATTCCCTCATACATATATCATTAACTATATACTGTAACTACAAAAAGGAGAAGTGATATTTTTGACACTGAGTGGCCATGGTATTCTTTAGATTCCAGAAAAAACTGATTCAAATAAAATCTTTTTTTTGAAATTGCCAAACTGGTTCTTCTTATATGTGCAGTTAGGAAAATGTTAACTTGTTAAAATACTTTTTTGGAGCTCCAATTCTGCCTGGGAAACAAAAACAGGCCTAAGAAAAAACCTAAAGTTAACTCTTATCATGTCCCTGGGATACACATTTGGTAGAACTAACGAAAAAGAAAGGAAAAAATATATATTTATATATATATATATCAAAAAGATATTTCAAATGTCAAGTGGAAAACTTATCTGTCTGTCTATGTAAAATTATCTATGTCTCAATATATGTCTTTGTTTTTGGATAATATGAAATTAATGAGCTCTATTTAAATTCAAGTTTATGTGAACTAAAGAATATTCAATATCAAATATAATATTTAAATATAAATATAATTTATAAATAATTGTTTGCTAATCTAATTAAGACATGTCTTAAATCATCATTATATAATACTTTTATTGTGCCTAGATTTAAGGTAAACTGCTTGTCAAGAAAAAAGTAATTCATATATATATATATATATATATGAGATGAAAACTTTTAGATAAACTGTAATAAAAATAATTATATTTTCAAAATGTCTCCCCAAAATAATGTCTTAGGATTGGGTTAACTTAAATTCATAAAATTGTACTAAATGAAATAATGAAAGTTTATTAAGTAGCTAGGTCATTTCCAATAAAGTAAGATTTTTAAACATTAATTACTGAACACTAACTTCCTCTTAGAAAAAGTTTTCTTACAGAAAAACTAAAGAGATTTTAGACTATTAATAAATATATATATTTATATAAAAATAAATATATATTATAATATATAACAAATATATTCACCAATCTATAAAATGCTAATATACAAGACACTTCATAGTTGCTAAAGAAAAGTAAGATGTATGCTGTTAATAAAAAGATAGAAGAAATGGCACATAAAATGATGAATACAAACATATAAAAAAGGTTTCTGACAAATGAAAGAGAATTTTATGGCAAATGGATGGAACTCATTACTCTGAACTTTCTTCCTCTTCCTTCTTACATGTCTCAATCAATACAAATTCTTTTATATGGGCCACAGCTCTCCGAGAAGAAACTACACGACATATTATAACCCACGTGTTAGCTTACTTTGCAATAATGAGAACACCTAATTCTATAAAAACAGACAATGGCCTTGCCTGTGTTTCTAAGCAGTTCAAACAATTTTTACATTCATTCTCTATTAAACAGATTACAGACATTTCTTATAATCCACAAACACAAGACACAGTTAAACAAACACATTACACACTGAAACTACAAATAAAAAATTAACAAAGGGGGAATACACAGGAATACTTTTATCTTCCTTATCCAGAGCAGACTCTACTAGATTCGAACGAAATATATTCTTTAAGCGTATAACTATTGTTAATATAGCTTTATTTGTTTTAAATTTTTTTAACTTACCGCAAGGAGATATCTTGACACGAGCAGAAAAACATTTCGAGGAATTGAAGGACTCTTCTCTTCCTCTGCCCATTTGGTACTAAGACAAGGTGAATAAACAATGGAAATCTGGGAAATTAATCTTATAGGCAAAGGGGTGTGCTTGTATTTTCCCAGATGGATCCAACAAACTCACATGGCTTCCTTTTTGGAAGAGCCAACCCAAGGGGCCCCCGGCCTTCAACATAGAGGCGAGACAACAAAAACCCCAGGAGGAAGTAATTCCAATATAGGCCATGGTGGCTCCAAAGATCTCCAGAAAGCACTGCCCTCGGCAGCATCAACCTTATGATCTCCCTTCTTGGGGACAAATAAAACCCCTTAATCAAGCTGAAAATCCGGTTTCTCAATAGAGAATGCCTCGGAGTCCTGAAAATATTTTTGTTGCCCTGCTTGCTTTGCTTGCTTGCGCCTACCCCCCAATCAGGCTGAGCTACAATCACACTTATTGGCCTTACATACCCAACGCCCCTTTACTTCAGGATGTAGAATGGACGGAGAAAGGATCAATCATATTACCAAGGACTCCATACATATGTCTTCTCCCTGGAGCCCCCTCACACCCTGAAGAAGAAAGGAAACTAATATCTCTCTAGGTTATGAAGTCCTTCCTTTGTGTATGGGCCCAGCAAAATTATCCGTAAACGTTAGCCGACAAACTTGGGCTTTTGCCCTGCCTGCAAGAGGACTTTCATATGCTGCTTAGATTATTTACTGCCCTTTCTTTGTCCGTGAACCAGGTTTACACTACTGAAACTTTAGGGAAAGAGTTAGGGAAACAACACTATGCAAAGGGTTTACTAATAAGAGCTTTAAATATACTCTGGTTTGTTGGGACAAATGTCAGCCCAAATCAGGAAAATTAATGTTTGTGGATGTATGCAGGTCAGGAAGCAACAGTTAGAGCTGGACATGGAACAACAGACTGGTTCCAAATAGGAAAAGGAGTATGTCAAGGCTGTATATTGTCACCCTGCTCATTTAACTTCTATGCAGAGTGCATTATGAGAAACGTTGGACTGGAAGAAACACAAGCTGGAATCAAGATTGCCGGGAGAAATATCAATAACCTCAGATAGGCAGATGACACCACCCTTATGGCAGAAAGTGAAGAGGAACTAAAAAGCCTCTTGATGAAAGTGAAAGAGGAGAGTGAAAGGTTGGCTTAAATCTCAACATTCAGAAAATGAAGATCATGGCATCTGGTCCCATCACTTCATGGGAAATAGATGGGGAAACTGTGGAAACAGTGTCAGACTATTTTTGGCAGCTCCAAAATCACTGCAGATGGTGACTGCAGCCATGAAATTAAAAGACGCTTACTCCTTGGAAGAAAAGTTATGACCAACCTAGATAGCATATTCAGAAGCAGAGACATTACTTTGCCGACTAAGGTCCATCTAGTCAAGGCTATGGTTTTCCCACTAGTCATGTATGGATGTGACAGTTGGACTGTGAAGAAGGCTGAACCCCGAAGAATTGATGCTTTTGAACTGTGGTGTTGGAGAAGACTCTTGAGAGTCCCTTGGACTGCAAGGAGATCCAACCAGTCCATTCTGAAGGAGATCAGCCCTGGGATTTCTTTGGAAGGAATGATGCTAAAGCTGAAAGTCCTGTACCTGGGCCACCTCATGTGCAGAGTTGACTCATTGGAAAAGACTTTGATGCTGGGAGGGATTGGGGGCAGGAGGAGAAGGGGACGACAGAGGATGAGATGGCTAGATGGCATCACTGACTCGATGGACGTGAGTCTGAGTGAACTCCAGGAGTTGGTGATGGACAGGGAGGCCAGGCGTGCTGCGATTTATGGGGTCGCAAAGAGTCAGACACGACTGAGCGACTGAACTGAACTGAACTGAATCATACAATTGTTGATTGGGGACCCCATGGTATGTGGTTATCTAACTGCTCAGATGATATTAACAGCACTGTGTGTGATTATGCTACTCAAGTAGCATAGAAGGGTAGTAACACTATAATGGAATATTACCATAACAAAGGACTTCTTGGGTGGCTTGACGGTGGAATGGCACCCACTTCGTCCTCGATAAACAGATTGGGCTTGAACATTGGGACACCTGGAAACTTGCTGCAAGCACCAAAGAACTTGGGACTAGGACTGGACATTTCACAGGGACCAATCATAGTCATAGAAACTATTTCTTTCGTTATAATCAATCACATTTCATACAACCCTGTGTTCCCCTTCCTTTTGTTCTAGCTATAGTAAGTTTCAATTCAATAAGACTTTACGTTCTGTAACTTGTATAAATTGCAAATTACATACTTAACACCTCTGTTTCCCTAAGAAATGAATCCCTTTTGATTCTTCGATTTCGACGTAGTCTGTGGTTACCAATAAACCTCGAGCAGCCCTGGGATGAAGGCCCCATGGCTGGACTTGGTTCCCAGTTACTTACTAAACTGCTCCAGTGAACTAAACGATTCATTGGATGGCTGATACTTGGCATTTTGGGATTAATAGCTATTTGCACCACTGCTGCCGTACTGGCATTGCTTTACAAACCTCAATTCAAACACATAATTTTATCCCAAAGTGCACTAAAGATGCTCATACTATGTAGGCAACTCAGGCTCAGGTAGATGAGTATATTCATGACGAAATACAGGAACTAAACACAGTCATCAAATGGGTTGGAGATCAATGAATAGATGTACAAAACCAGGTGATGCCAAAATGTGATTGGAATTCTACTCAATTTTGTGTTCAGTTCAGTTCAGTCACTCAGTCATGTGCTACTCTTTGTGACCCCATGAATCGCAGCACGACAGACCTTCCCCCCCACCTCCGCCATCAATCACCAATGCCCAGAGTTCACTCAGACTCACGTTCATCGAGTCAGTGATGCCATCCCGCCATCTCATCCTAGGTCGTCCCCTTTTCCTCCTGCCCCTAATCCCTCTCAGCATCAGTCTTTTCCAGTGAGTCAACTCTTTGCATGAGGTGGCCAAAGTACTGGGGTTTCAGCTTCAGCATCATTCCCTCCAAAGAAATCCCAGGGCTGATCTCCTTCAGAATGGACTGGTTGGATCTCCTTGCAGTCCAAGGGACTCTCAAAAGTCTTCTCCAACACCAAGGTTCAAAAGCATCAATTCTTTGGCGCTCAGCTTTCTTCACAGTCCAACTCTCACATCCATACATGACCACAGGAAAAACCATAGCCTTGACTAGATGGACCTTAGTCGGCAAAGTAATGTCTCTGCTTTTTAATATGCTATCTAGGTTGGTCATAACTTTTCTTCCAAAGAGTAAGTGTCTTCTAATTTCATGGCTGCAGTCACCATCTGCAGTGATTTTGGAGCCCCCCAAAAATGAAGTCTGACACTGTTTCCACGGTTTCCCATCTATTTCCCATGAAGTGATGGGACCAGATGCCATGAGCTTCGTTTTCTGAATGTTGAGCTTTAAGCCAACTGTTTCACCCCCTTCTTTCACTTTCATCAAGAGGCTTTTAGTTCCTCTTCACTTTCTGCCATAAGGGTGGTGTCATCTGCATATCTGAGGTTATTGATATTTCTCCCGACAATCTTGATTCCAGCTTGTGTTTCTTCCAGTCCAGCGTTTCTCACGATGTACTCTGCATATAAGTTAAATGAGCAGGGTGACAATATACAGCCTTGACATACTCCTTTTCCTATTTGGAACCAGTCTGTTGTTCCATGTCCAGTTCTAACTGTTGCTTCCTGACCTGCATACAGGTTTCTCAAGAGGCAGGTCAGGTGGTCTGGTATTCCCATCTCTTTCAGAATCTTCCACTGTTTATTGTGATCCGCACAGTCAAAGGCTTTGGCATAGTCAATAAAGCAGAAATAGATGTTTTCTGGAACTCTCTTGCTTTTTCCATGATGCAGAGGATGTTGGTAATTTGATCTCTGGTTCCTCTGTCTTTTCTAAAACCAGCTTGAATACCTGGGAGTTCACGGTTCACTCATTGTTGAAGCCCGGCTTGGAGAATTTTGAGCATTACTTTACTAGCGTGTGAAATGAGTACAATTGTGTGGTAGTTTGAGCATTCTTTGGCATTGCCTTTCTTTGGGATTGGAATGAAAACTGACCTTTTCTAGTCCTGTGGCCACTGCTGAGTTTTTCAAATTTGCTGGTATATTGAGTGCACTGCTTTCACAGCATCATCTTTCAGGATTTGAGACAGCTCAACTGGAATTCCATTACCTCCACTAGCTTTGTTCGTAGTGATGCTTTCTAAAAAAGTGAAGTCGCTCAGTCGTGTCCAACTCTTTGTGAGCCCACGGACAGCAGGCTCCTCCGTTCATGGGATTTTCTAGGCAAGAGTACTGGAGTGGGTTGCCATTTCCTTCTCCAGAAAACGACCCAGGGATCGAATTGAGGTCTCCCACATTGTAGACAGACGCTTTCCGTCTGAACCACCACTTGATCTTAGCCAGAAGGCCAAGAAGCGATTGATGCTTTCTAAGGCCCACTTAACTTCACAATCCAGGATGTCTGGCACTAGGTGAGTGATCACACCATCGTGATTATCTGGGTCGTGAAGATCTTTTTTGTGTAGTTCTCCTGTGTATTCTTGCCACCTCTTCTTAATATCTTCTGCTTCTGTTAGGTCCATACCATTTCTGTCTTTTATTGAGCCCATCTTTGCATGAAATGTTCCCTTGGTGCCTCTGATTTTCTTGAAGAGATCTCTAGTTTTTCCCATTTTGTTCTTTTCCTCTATTTCTTTGAATTGATCCTGTTCAACTCAATAATAGCACCTACAACTGGGAATAAATCAAATTTCATTTACAACACATACATGATAATGCCTCTCTGGATGTACAATTATTATAAAAAGAAATCTTTGAAACCTTTTCTACAAATCTCCCCTCTTCCACTAATTTGGAAACTTTAGCTGAATAGCTGATTAATTATATGGGTTAGACCCATGTGGACGGTTTCAAAGCATTACTCACAGCACTTGGTCTGGAACTGTAATTTTTGGTGATTGTCTTGACAATTATATTTGTCGTTCACCATTGCCTGCATGCAAAAATTGTTAAAATTAGACAAACTCAAATGGTGAGAACCCTTTCTACAAATATTTAAATAAGTGGGAATTGTCAGGGAATGTTTAACAGGAGGATTCCAACGTGCTGTTCCTCATAAATCCTCTGTTCCTTACCTGTTTCTGTTGTCAGAAACCACTGGAATGGCACGCCGCTCCCAGGACTGAGGTCACAGAGTAAGACAGGCTTGAAACGCCTTCAGTAAACATTCTCCTTAGGACAAAACTGCTTAGTCTTGATCCTCTTTCTTGAGATATGGATTTTCTCCTGACCTTGTGACAATTACTAATCCCTTGTTCCCTTGGTAATGGTTGCTGTATGTTTGGTTTTCTGATCTTTATCGACAGAAATTTCTTGTACAACAGCCTATATATATTCACAGAAAGGTCATTAAAGCACCTTTGCTCCATCAGAGCTTGGGTGCCAGTGTCTTTCTTTCTCTTTCACTTTCTTATCGTTGACTCCAGTCCACCAGGTTCCAGTCCATTAAAGGATCCCAACAGATTCCAATGCAATATACTCTTTAATTCTATAAATATTGTTAATACAGCTTTTCTTGTTTAAAATTTTTAAACTTGACACAAGGGGATATTTTGACAAAGCACAAAAACATTTTGAGGCATTGAAAGATACCTCCCTTTCTCTGCCCATTTGGTATCAAGACAGGTTGACTAAATGGAAATCTGGAAAATTAATATTACAGGGAAAGGGGTATGCTTGGATTTCTCCAGATGGACCCAACAAAATCAGTTGGCTCCCTCTTCAGAAGATCCATCCCAAGGGAGAGCCACCAGCATTCAAGATAGAGAAGAAACGGCGAAATCCCCAAGAGGAGGAGTTTCCAGTACAAGCCATGGCGGCTTGAAAAATTTCCAAGAAACGCCGCACTCAAGGTCATCGACCTTATGATCTCCCCATCTGGGGACAGATAAAAACCCTTACTAATCAAACTGAGAATCTGGTTTCACAACAAGGAATGCCTCAGAATCCTGAAAATATTTTTGTCACTGTGCTTGCTTTAGCTTCCCCCGCTCAGGCTGACTTGATTGATCACAATTACTTGGCTTATATACCTAACCCCCCTTTATTGCAGGTCGTAGAATGGACAGATATAGGACCGGCTGTATCCACTAATGACTCAATACATATGCCTCCTCCTTGGAGCTTAGAGGGGCCCTCTCATCCTAAGGATGAAGGAAGATTAATTAACATTTCTCTAGGCTATGAAACCCTTCCTTTATGTAAGGGCTCAGCAGAATTATGTATTAATGTTAGTCGACAGACGTAGGCTTTCATCCTGCCTCCAAAAAAGAACTTCCACACATTGTTTAGACTGTTTACTGCCCTGTCTTTTTATGAGAACCACGTCAATGCTACCAACACTCTAGGAAAAGGACAAAAGGTGGAATATAAGGGGTTTACTTTTAAGGATTTTAAATATATTTCTGTTTATTGAGATAGATGTCAAGCTAAATCATGGAAATTCATGTGTGTGGCTAATTACACCATTGTTGATTGGGGACCCTATGGTATGTGGTTATAACTGCTCAGATGATATTAACAGTACTATGTGTGATTATGTTGCTGAAGTAACATGGAAGATTACCAACAGTTCAATGGAACACTTCCAAGACAAAGGACTCCTTGGCTGGCTTCCTGGTGGAATGGCACCTTCTCCCCCTCAAATTGTCCTCAATAAACAAATTGGGCCTGAGCTATGACACATCTGGAAACTTGCTAGAAATACTGAAAAACTTGGAACTTGGATTAGATATTTCACAGGGACCATAGTCATAGTAACTATTCCTTCTATTATAATCATTCATATTTTATACTAGCTTGCATTGCCCTTCCTTTTGTTATCGCCATAGGAAACTTACAATTTAATAAGACTTTATGTTGTGTGACTTTATAGATTGCAAATTGTATACTTAATTCCTCTATTTCTCTAAAAAAACGAATCACTTTTGATTCTTTGATCTCAACGTAGTCTGTGGTTGCCAGTAATCTCCAACGACCCTGGAAAGAGGGTCCCATGGCAAGACTTACCTCCCAGTTACTCACTAAATTAGTCTGATGATCTAAGCGATTAATTAGATGCTTCATTCTTGGCATTTTGGGGTCAACAGCCATTTGCACCACTGCTGATGTCACAGACACTGCTTTACTAACTTCAGTTCAAACACAAATCTTTATTCAAAATTGGACTAAAGATGCTCATACTACATGGGTCACTCAGGTTCAGAAAGATGAAAAGTTCAAGATAAAATTCAGGAATTAAAAACAGCCATCCAATGGGTTGGAGATCAATTAATAGATTTATAAAAACAAGTATTATTAAATTGTGATTGGAATTCTACTTAATTTTGTATCACTTCTCTTCGGTTCAACCATAGTGCTTACAATTGGGGAAAAAAATCAAATTTCATTTGCAAGATATGCATAATACTGCTTCCATAAATGTACAATTATTGCAAAAGGAAACCCTTTAAACCTTCTATAAGAGTCTACCCTCTTCCAACAATTTGGAAACCTTAGCTGAACAGCTAGCTGATCACTTATCTGGGCTAGACCCTCAAAGATGGTTTCAAGGCATTACACATAGTATTTGATCTGGAACTATAATGCTGATAATTATCCTGGTGATTATAATTGTAACATACCGATGCCTTTCAACTAAAATTGTTCAAACTAAACAAACTCACTTGCTCAGGGCCTTTTTCACACAAGTATCTACAGTCATCACCAATTATGACAAAGGAAAAAAGGGGGAACTGTCAGGGGACATTCAACTTTAAAGGACTCAACATGATATTTTCTTCTTTTGTGTGCCGATTCTCAAGGACTCTATTCTTTATCAGTTCCTGGAAAACAGGAATGAGCAGAGCTGCATGAAGTTCTCAGGACTGAGGTCATGAGAAAGAGCATCTGCTGGGATTCCCTTCAGTGACCTTTCACTTAAAGGTAATCTATTGAGTTATGTCCCTCTACCTCAGGATAGGGAATGCTTTCTGGCCCTTTCAAGATTGCTAGTTGCTTTGCTTTGTTTTTGTTCAATGTTTTTACTGCCTAAAGTTGCCTTGTGTAAAGATATATAAACATGCGTTTTTGCAAATAAAGCACCCTTGTTTCACTCGAGACTTGGGTCCCCTGCTTCCTTCTTATTGTCGAATCCATTCCTCAGGTCTAGGTCTACAAAGACAGTGACAGCTCTCTCTTCAATTTCCACAAGTAAGAGTAACTCTTCTTTAATCATGGATACAACAGTTATTTCTATCCAATGGAGAACATGACCCTATTTCTATGCATTGTTCCTAGCACACCATCAGTCCCACGCAACTGTCCCTCTCCTCCTATGCAAAGCTCAGGACTTTTAACATCTTGCCTACTCTGTTCAAGGTCAGTTGGTAGAACATTATGTTTTACAACAGGCTGGACTATGTACGGAAGGGCTTCCTGATCCTACTGACCGTGATGAGTCATGTCCTAGTTTTACATTATTTTCTCCCCTCCCTGTTGCTAATTCACACACACTATTGCATTTTGTAATTCAGACTGTGTGTTTTTCCAGGGAACATGGATGTGAAGGAGTTGTATCTAATAAAGTCGGTCCCTTCATCTCACTGATTCCTTCCCAGAGACCATCGTGAAACACATGTAGCAAATGCATTTGATCAATGTATTACCAAAGCCAAGCTCTTAGAGCTCACCACACAACAGGCCAATAAACTGAGAGACTACTTGTTGGGCAAGGAATAGTGACTTTATTCAGTAAGCCAGGAGACCAAAATGATGGCGGACTACTGTCCCAAAGAATCATATTTGCTGAGGCAGAATTCGGGTTTCTTTTACACGAAAAGATCTCTATAGCTTCTCTTCAAATATGGACTTATTGCAGTTGCTGAGTACCTGAACTAAAGTCATCAGAGAATGCATAGAGTGAAAAAGGTAAAGGATTTGCCACAACCACTGAGTCTGGGAAGTATGGCCCTACTATGTTCCTATCTTGTGACTTTTGGGTAAGATCCTTGCCACACACATTACATTGCTGTGTGTTTTCTCCAGGATAAATACTCTGATACTACTGGTGAGATGTGAGGATAGGGGTTTTTGTTTGTTTTTTTTTTTAACTTTTGTGAAATTGGTGAGCAATCTTTCTAGAATGAATTCATGTTCTAAAGACCTGACTAATCAATACATATATATCTGGCTTCTATCCAGTATGAATTTTCTCATGAAGCCTAAGATGTTGCCACACTCATGATATTTGTATGGTTTCTCAGTAGGATGAATTCTCTGAGCAACAGTAGGGTGTGAATTTTGAACTTTGAATTTTGAAGACTTCTACCATATACCACATTCACATGAGTTTCCCTCATGTATGGATTTTCTGATGTTTAGTGAGTGCTGAGACCTGAGTAAAGGATTTTCCACACTTGAAACATTTGAAAGGTTTCTCTATATGTATTCTCCGATGTCTTTTAAGGTGTGAATTTCGACTGAAGAACTTGCCACACTCATTACATCTGAAAGGTCTCTCTCCAGCATGAATTCTCCAGTGATGTTGAAGATGTGGTTTTTGACCAAAGACTTTTCCACACTCATCACATTTGAAAGGTTTCTCTATATGTATTCTCTGATGTTTTTGAAGGTGTGAATTTCGACTGAAGAACTTGCCACACTTATTACATCTGAAAGGACTCTCTCCAGTATGAATTCTCCTGTGACGTTGAAGATGAGGTTTTCGACCAAAGACTTTTCCACACTCATCACATTTGTAAGGTTTCTCACCAGTATGGACTTTCTGATGCATTAAAAGGGTTGACTTTACAGGAAAGGCCTTGCCACACTCATCACACTTGTAAGGCTTCTCTCCAGTATGAATTGTCTGATGCTTTAAAAGGATTGACTTTAGACGAAAGGCACTGCCACACTCATCACATTTGTAAGGTTTCTCACCAGTATGAATTGTCTGATGCTTTATAAGGGTTGACTTTACAGGAAAAGCCTTACCACACTCATCACATTTGTAAGGTTTCTCACCAGTATGAACTGTTGTCTGATGCCTTAAAAGGGTTGGCTTTAGAGGAAAGGCCTTGCCACACTGATCACATTTGTAAGGTTTCTCACCAGTATGAACTGTCTGATGATTTAAAAGGTTTGACTTTAGACGAAAGGCCTTGCCACACTCGTCACATTTGTAAGGTTTCTCACCAGTATGAACTGTCTGATGACTTACAAGACTTGACTTTAGACGAAAGGCCTTGCCACACTCATCACATTTGTAAGGTTTCTCTCCAGTATGAACTGTCTGATGACTTAAAAGAGTTGACTTTACACAAAAGGCCTTACCACACTCATCACATTTGTAAGGTTTCTCTCCAGTATGAACTGTCTGATGATTTAAAAGGGTTGACTTTAGGCGAAAGGCCTCGCCACACTCATCACATTTGTAAGGTTTCTCACCAGTATGAACTGTCTGATGACTTAAAAGGGTTGACTTTACATGAAAGGCCTTGCCACACTCATCACATTTGTAAGGTTTTTCCCTCTGGGCTTTGAGTTCTTGTGTTATTCCTGAAGGATTCATAAAATCATTCCCATATATATTAGAAACACTGGTTTGGACACTAGGAGGAATTCTTCGAAGTGGTAAAAATGAGAAACTATTGTTGACAGAACTCTTAACTTGATTATATTCAGAAATTATTCTGCCAGTTTGAACTATCTGCAGTTTATCCTGAAAGTTAAATCGCAACCTCTTTCCAAAGGGGTTGATGTCTGCATCCTTTCTATCATGCGAATCTCTTCCATCAGGCACATTTCCATTAAGGCTTATAGGTGTCCCTTTGTAATTTCTTTTGTCATCTCTCCCTTGATACTCAAAGTCACACATATTTTCCTGACTTTCCCAAAGATGAAAATGTTTGATTTCACAGCTTTCAGGGCTTCCCAGCATCAATGTTTGGATTGTTTCTTGTTTACCACTGTTCACTTTGGGTTGTAAATGCTTGATCACATGTGTAGGAGAGATATCTACAAGATAAAAAGAATCATAGGTATCCTGCTCACAATAATTCAAAAATAAATGTTTCATGTTGAATATATATTACACCAAAAGTAATACTTACATCAAGTTATGGAACACCACAATGATGACCTTAAGCATTTAGAAACACTAAAGGAATAGAATTCTTAAGAAAGCATAACATAAATTCACCATTAAGGTAGCCTAGTTTTAAAAACCATATGCCAAACACACTCACATTGGACAATCTTTTGCCAACTCTCAGAAACAGAGTGTTATTCTACCAGGACCCTTAGGAACGTATCAATCAACAGTTGTCTCAAATTGAAATGAAAAATATTACACTATCACTGTATTCTGCAAACTTACTGTACATAAATAAATTCTAAACAATATATTATATATTGTAACATAAATAATCCAAAACCAAGCTTACCCAATTAATAATTAACTTTTCATAATTGGTTGTTTACAATTGAAAACAAATGAAAAATATGACTAAAACAATTTTTTGAAACAACATAGTTTTCTAAATCCGCTGTAGAACTACGTACCCAAAAAGAAAAGGAATTTTACAATGTTAACAAGTAGTATGTGTCAGCTGTATTGCAGAATACATGCTAAAAGACCATCATCTGTAAATGACACATAAATTAAGACGTAAAATATTCACCAGTTTTCTAACAGCCAATAAACAATGCAATCCCCACCTATGTTGTTGTTCAGTCGCTCAGTCGTGTTTGCCTCTTTGCGACACTGTGGACTGTAGCGCAGCAGACTCCTCTGTCCATGGGATTTCCCAGGCAAGAATAGTGGAGTGGGTTGCCATTTCCTTCTCCATGGGATCTTCTTGACTCAGGGATCAAACCTGCTCTTCTGCATTAGCAGGTGAATTCTTTACCACTGAGCCACCAAGGAAGGCTAATCCCTGCTACTGCTGCTAAGTCACTTCAGTCGTGTCCAATTCTCTGTGACCCCATAGACGCCAGCCCACTAGGCTCCTCTGTCCCTGGGATTCTCCAGGCAAGAATACTGGAGTGGGTTGCCATTTCCTTCTCCAATGCATGAAAGTGAAAAGTAAAAGTGAAGTCATTCAGTCTCTTAGTGACTGCATGGACTGCAGCCTACCGGGCTCCTCCATTCATGGGATTTTCCAGGCAGGATTTCCCAGGCAAAAATAATGGAGTGGGTTGCCATTTCCTTCTCCATGGGATCTTCTTGACTCAGGGATCAAACCTGCATCTTCTGCATTAGCAGCTGAATTCTTTACCACTGAACCACCAAGGAAGGCTAATCTCTAGCCATGCACTATTGTTAATTACCTAGTTTAATGGCACCAAAATATAATAAATAAAAAGTGAGTGCTTTGTGTATTTATTGACTGGGGTCAGAAACAATATTGCTGAAAAATGTTGCAAGTGAAACACATACAAGATATAATGTAGTTGAGGTTTGACAGAAAACAAAATTCGGTAAAGCCTTCAATTAAAAAATAAATAAAATTTTAAGAAGATATAATGTAGAGCTAGAACAAATAATTTCACAATTTGCATGGAAATACAAAAAATCTTGAATAGCGAAAGCAATCTCGAGAAAGAAAAATGGAACTGGAGGAATCAACCTGTCTGACTTCAGGCTCTACTACAAAGCCACAGTCATCAAGACAGTAGGTACTGGCACAAAGACAGAAATATAGATCAATGGAACAAAATAGAAAGCCCAGAGATAAATCCATGCACCTATGGACACCTTATCTTTGACAAAGGAGGCAAGAATATACAATGGATTAAAGATAATCTCTTTAACAAGTGGTGCTGGGAAAACTGATCACCACTTGTAAAAGAAAGAAACTAGATCACTTTCTAACACCATACACAAAAATAAACTCAAAATGGATTAAAGATCTAAACGGAAGACCAGAGACTATAAAACTCCTAGAAGAGAACGTAGGCAAAACACTCTCCGACATACATCACAGCAGGATCTTCTATGACCCACCTCCCAGAATATTGGAAATAAAAGCAAAAATAAGCAAATGGGACATAATTAAACTTAAAAGCTTCTGCACAACAAAGGTAACTATAAGCAAGGTGAAAAGACAGCCTTCAGAATGGGAGAATATAATAGCAAATGAAGCAACTTACAAACAAACAATCTCAAAAATATACAAGCAACTCCTGCAGCTTAATTCCAGAAAAATAAACGACCCAATCAAAAAGTGGGCCAAAGAACTAAACAGACATTTCTCCAAAGAAGACATACAGATGGCTAACAAACACATGAAGAAATGCTCAACATCACTCATGATCAGAGAAACGCAAATCAAAACCACAATGAGGTACCATTTCACACCAGTCAGAATAGCTGGGATCCAAAAGTCTAAAAGCGATAAATGCTGGAGAGGGTGTGGAAAAAAGGGAACCCTCTTACACTGTTGGTGGGAATGCAAACTAGTACAGCCACTATGGAGAACAGTGTGGAGATTCCTTTAAAAAACTGGAAATTGAACTGCCTTATGACCCAGCAATCCCACTGCTGGGCATATACACTGAGGAAACCAGAATTGAAAGAGACACGTGTACCCCAATGTTCATTGCAGCACTGTTTATAATAGCCAGGACATGGAAGCAACCTAGATGTCCATCAGCAGATGAACAGATAAGAAGGCTGTGGTACATATACACAATGGAGTATCACTCAGCCATTAAGAATTCATTTGAATCAGTTCTAATGAGGTGGATGAAACTGAACCCTATTATACAGAGTGAAGTAAGCCAGAAAGAAAAACAACAATACAGTATACTAACACATATATATGGAATTTGAAAGATGGTAACAATAATCCTGTATGCGAGACAGCAAAAGAGAGACAGATGTATAGAACAGGCTTTTGGACTCTGTGGGAGAGGGAAAGGGTGGGATGATTTGGGAGAATGGCATTGAAACATGTATAATATCATATATGAAACAAATCGCCAGTCCAGGTTTGATGCATGATACTAGATGCTCGGGGCTGGTGCACTGGGATGACCCAGAGGGATGGTACGGGGAGGGAGGAGGGAGGGGGGTTCAAGATGGGGACCACGTGTATACCTGTGGTGGACTCATGTTGATGTATGGCAAAACCAATACAATATTGTAAAGTAATTAACCTCCAATGAAAGTAAATAAATTTATATTAAGAAAAGATATAATGTAGATGAAGTCGTATCATAAAGAACATGACAGAATATAGATATTACCTTTTTTAAACAAATAAATTTTGAGTATTTACTATAAAACATGTACTACTGACAGCACTAATTTGCTTTAAAAGGCTTGAGGTAAATTAACATGTTTTTCTCTAATCAGAGAGGGAGACACATCCAATTGGCCCACAAACTGGTAAGAGAACCAGGATATGAATCTGAACCTACTGGGACGACTGAGAATACTTATTTGTAAACATGACCACCCACCAAATAAGTAGACTGCTGCTGCTGCTGCTAAGTCGCTTCAGTCGTGTCCAATTCTGTGCGACCCCACAGACAGCAGCCCACCAGGCTCCCCCGTCCCTGGGATTCTCCTGGCAAGAACACTAGAGTGGGTTGCCATTTCCTTCTCCAATGCATGAAAGTGAAAGGTGAAAGTGAAGTCATTCAGTCTCTTAGTGACCGAATGGACTGCAGCCTACCAGGCTCCTCCATTCATGGGATTTTCCAGGCGGGATTTCCCAGGCAAAAATAGTGGAGTGAGTTGCCATTTCCTTCTCCATGGGATCTTCTTGACTCGGGGATCAAACCAACTTGAAAGAAAATATCAAGGAAGATACAAGACAGACGTAGTCTGTTTAACTATTATTCAACCGTCCTATCTCAGAATGGGCTGTGAGTTATCATGGATGCACAGAGTGATTTAGGTCATGTCCTGAGAAACATGTTCAATAAATGATCAGAGATTATCTTTACAGTGAGAGTATGTAGAAGGTGGAGGGACGTGATAGGTAAGAATAATGTTTCCAATCATAACAAGGTACTATGTGAGGACTGGTCAGGACTAAGCAAGGGCCTGCGTAGAGCATAGGGCACACAGGTTTATGTCAGATATCAGCTTGTGACTGCATGTCTCTGTGAAAATAACTGAGAGGGCAAACTAATATGTTGAACTTAAAAGAAAAGAACCAGTTCAGCAAGTTTATGGGCATTATACTATGGGTATGGGACAGAAACAAGAGACATTTTCAAAGTGATATATGGAGAAAGCAGAATAATACCTGTTATACTATTTACAATGTAATGTATCCAACTCTGATTTTGTAACTTACAATGGAATGCTTATATTCAAGAAAAGCATACACAATATTCCAGGATATTGTGTAAGAATCTCATTAGCAGAAATCAGAAGGAAAATCCAGGAAAAGGCTATCTAAACCTGGGTTCCTCTGCCAAGTATGATTAACCTCTCTATTGGACATTTATTTCATTTCTTCTTCCACACATGGTCATCTCAAGATTGAGGAGTATCAAAGGAAAGGAGGGATTGACACTGACTCTGGAAGACCTTCCCAGTTACAAAAGCCTTTCTGAGGCATCCAACTCTTTTTTGTAGAAAAAGGCTTTATTCTCCTAGGCCTTCCCTGAATTCAAAAGAGGAGATTCAAACAGTTACTAACACATTAAAGGACATTAAAGGATCATACCACGATCAAATGGGATTTAGTGCAGGGATGCAAGATTTCTCAATATCCACAAGTTAATCACTATGATACACCACAGAAACAGTCGAAGACTAAAACCATATGATCATCAATAGACGCAGAAAAGGTTCTGACAAAATTCAAGTGCCATTTATGATAAAAACCAATCAGAAAGTCAGCACAGATGGACCCTCAGTTCAGTTCAGTTCAGTCGCTTAGTCGTGTCCGACTCTTGGTGACCCCATGAATCATAGCACGCCAGGCCTCCCTGTCCATCACAAGCTCCCGGAGTTCACTCTGACTCACATCCATCCAGTCAGTGATGCCATCCAGCCATCTCATCCTCTGTCGTCCCCTTCTTCTCCTGCCCCCAATCCCTCCCAGCATCAAAGTCTTTTCCAATGAGTCAACTCTTCGCACGAGATGGCCAAAGTACTGGAGTTTCAGCTTTAGCATCACTCCTTCCAAAGAAATCCCAGGGCTGATCTCCTTCAGAATGGACTGGTTGGATCTCCTTGCAGTCCAAGGGACTCTCAAGAGTCTTCTCCAACACCACAGTTCAAAAGCATCAATTCTTCGGCACTCAGCCTTCTTCACAGTCCAACTCTCACATCCATACATGACTACTGGAAAACCATAGCCTTGACTAGACGGACCTTAGTTGGCAAAGTAATGTCTCTGCTTCTGAATATGCTGTCTAGGTTGGTCATAACTTTTCTTCCAACGAGTAACCGTTTTTTAATTTCATGGCTGCAATCACCATCTGCAGTGATTTTGGAACCCCCCAAAAATAAAGTCTGACACTGTTTCCATTGTTTCTCCATCTATTTCCCATGGAGTGATGGGACCAGATGCCATGATCTTCATTGTCTGAATGTTGAGCTTTAAGCCAACTTTTTCATTCTTCTCTTTCACTTTCATCAAGAGACTTTTTAGTTCCTCTTCACTTTCTGCCATAAGGGTGGTGTCATCTGCATATGTGAGGTTATTGATATTTCTCCCGGCAATCTTGATTCCAGCCACCCTACCTCAACATAATTAAGACTGCATATGTCAAACACACAGCTAACATCATCATACTCAACAGGGAAAAACTGAAAGCACTCCCCTTAACAACATCAATAAGACAAAAATATTCATTATTGCCACTTTTATTCAACATATTTTTGGAAGTCCTAGCCACAACAATCAGAAAAATAAATAAATAAATAAAACGAATTCAAGGTTAAAAAAAAAAAAGAAGAAGTAAAACTGTCACTATGATGCTACACACAGAAAATCCTGAAGATGCCACCAGATGACTACTAGACCTCATCAATGAACAGAGTAAACTTGCTGGATACAAAGTATATAGAAAACTGCTGCATTTCTATACACTAACAAGGATATGTCAGAAAGTGAAATTAATGAAACAATCCCATTCACCATCTCAGAGAAAAGAATACAATTCTAAGGAATAAACCTACCTAAAAAGTCAAAAGAACTGTACTCATAAAACTATAAGATGCTGATGACTGATACCAAAGATGACACAAACAGATGGCACAAACATATACCATGTTCTTGGATTGAAAGAAGTAACACTGTCACAATGATCATACTATCCAAGGCAATCTACATAGTCAATGCAACCCTTCTCAAATTAACAATGACATATTTCATAAAACAAATACTTAATTTGTACCGAAATACAAAAGACTCTGGTATCTAAAATGATCTTGAGAAAGAAGAACAGAGCTGGAGGAATCATGTTCCCTAAGTTCAGACTATACTACCAACTGACAGTCAACAAAGTGAAAGTGAAGTCGCTCAGTCATGTCCAACTCTTTGTGACCCCATTGACTGTAGACTACTAGGTTCCTCTGTCCATGAAATTTTCCAGGCAAGAATACTGAAATGGGTTGCCATTTCCTTCTCCAGCAGATCTTCCTGACCCAGGGACTGAACCTGGGTCTCCTGCATTGCAAGCAGATGGCTTTACCATCTGAGCCACCAGGGAAGTGGTATGATGATGGCACAAAACAGAAACACAGATCAGTAGAACAGGACAGAAAACCCAGAAATAAACCAATTTACTTAGAGTCAATTATTCTATAACAAAGGAGGAAAGAATATAGAATGAAGAAGTCTCTTTAATAAGTGATGCTGGGATAAATGGATAGTTACATGAAAAAGAATGAAATTCCAACATTCTCTAACACCACATACAAAAATAAACTCAAAATGTGTAAAACATCTAAATGCAAGATCAGATACTGTAAAATTCATAGTGGAAAACAAATGCAAAACACTGACATAAATATCAGCAAAATTTTTTTGAATCTATCTCTTAGAGTCAGGGTAATAAAAGCAAAATCGAACAAATGAGACCTAATTAAATTTAAAACCTTTTTGCAAAGCAAAGGAAACCAAAAAAGAACAAAAATTCAACTTTTGGACTAGGAGCCTATAAAATATGCAAATGATGCTACCTATCAGGGATTAATTTCCAAAATAAACAAACAGTTCATACAGCTTAATATCAAAACAAACAACCCAATAAAAAATGGGCAGAAGATCAAAACAGATATTTCTCCAAAGGAGACAAACAGATGACCAACAGTCACCTGAAAAGATGTTTGACGTCTCTACTTATGAGAGAAATGCACATCAAAACCACAAAAATGTATCACTTCACACTGGTCAGAATGACCACCATCAAAAAATCTACAAACAATAAATGCTTGAGAGGGTGTGGAGAAAAGAGAACCCTCCTACACTGTTGGAAGGAACATAAATTGGTACTGCCACTTGGGAGAATAGCATGGAGGTTCCATAAAGAACTAAAAATAGAGCTATCACATGAACCAGCAATTCCAATCCTGGGCATATATCCAGAAAGGATGAAAACTAATTCAAAATGATACATGCACCCCAATGTTTTTGGCAGCACTATTTACACCAGCCAAAACACGGCAGCAACATAAATGTTCACTGACAGACAAAGGGATAAAGAATATGTGGTACATATATACAAGGGAATATTGTGAAGTGAACGTAGCTCAGCCGTGTCCAACTCTTTAAGACCCCATGACCTGCAGCTGCCAGACTCCCCTGTCCATGAAATTCTCCAGGCAAGAACACTGGAGTGGGTTGCCACCTCCACAGCATAAAACACAATGAAGTAATGCCTTTTGCAGCAACACAGACAGACTTAGGGATTATTCTAAGTGAAATCAGACAGAGAAAGACAAACATCATAGGATATTATATGTTGAACCGAAATAAATGATACAAATGAACTTACTCACAAAATAAACTCACCAGAATGAAAACAAACTTATGGTTACCAAAGGCGATAGTACAGGATGGTGATGGGGGCAGGAAAGGGAGAGATAAATTAAGAGTCTGAATACTTACAAACTAATGTATATACAAAATAGATAACAAGAACCAACGATATAGCTCAGGGAACTATATTGAGTATCTTGTAAACTGCTGTAAACCTGAAACACAACATTGTAAATTAACTATACTTAAAAAGTGGAGAAGGAAATGGCAACCCACGCAGTGTTTTTGCTTGGAGAATCACAGAGACAGAGGAGCCTGGTGGGCTGCCATCTGTTGGGTCGCACAGAGTCAGACATGGCTGAAGCGACTTGATATGCATGCATGCATGCACTGGAGAAGGAAATGGCAACCCACGCCAGTGTTTTTGCCTGGAGAATCCCAGGGACGGAGGAGCCTGGTGGGCTGCCATCTGTGGGGTCGCACAGTCAGATACAACTGACACGACTTAGCAGCAGGAGCAGCAGCATACCTAAAAAGAATGGTTACAACAAAAACACCTCTTGTGGAGATGTTCAGCAGATGTTTCACAAGGGTGTAAAAACTACTAAATGGGGGAAGCAGTCTATGAAACAAGACATGTTGACAAAACTGAATACCCACCAGCCAAAGTATTTACTTGGGACATTATCTTATACTACAGACAAAAATGAACTCAAAATGGTTCAAAGACCTAAACCTAAGTCCCAAATGTATAAAACTCCTAGAAGTAAACATGCAGGAAATGTTTCTGGAAATTAGACCCACAAATGATTTATCAGATATAACACCAAAAGCACAGGCCACAAAATAAAACCAGATATTAATAAATTGGACTATATCAAAATTATAAACTACTCTGCATTAAAGTGCAGTGAGTTTGAAAAGACAACAGTAAAAGAGAATATGTGGAAATCATACATCTGATAGTAAGTTGAGTACAAAGAATATATAAAGAATTTTAAGAGGGACTGATCACCAGTTCCACCATAGGAACCATTCCCCAATCAACCATCCAACGCATTGCAAATACAAAACAGAAACACTAAGAGTAACACAGAAATTTGAACTCAATGATAAAAAAAATACCTACAATGAACAGAACAACAGTGCACCCAATAGCCCCATAGATATGAGAATGTGAACTTGGACAAAGTTGTCCTGGGATAAATTCCCATACCATTTACAGAGGCTAAAACATATGGTCCTTGACACATATGAACAACACTGTCTTGGTGCCCTTGACAGAGTCTCCAAAGCCAGAAAATAACCTGGAAAGATGTATCAGGCTCTCGTGATACTTTCTCTCTCATCATCCTAGAACATACTGACCACTCTACTGGATAGCTTCAAGTGGTGACTTTGTACAGAGCAAGAAAATAACATTAGCAATAGTGTCTCCATCACAGTTTTCTGTAACCTACTAAATCCACCACAAAGAGACTCACCAGAACCTGCCAACTAAATATAGGTGGATTATCACGGCAAGGAAACCAGATATAATTTCAGACCCTCAGGAATATATTTCAAGGAAATTGAAGAGGTAAAATGATACAAAGTAAGGAGAATGGAACATCAAGAACAGTTGACATTCCCAGACTGGGTAGAGCAGCACAAGAGTAAAACTAATACAACATGAAGGTCAGACATAACAGCATCTTGAGATGGGACCATGCTCTCAACCTACAGATGGCAAGCTAAGAGCCCGTGAGATTCACGTATGCTCCCCTCATAGGATCTAGGATCAAAAAGACGATCTCTCTACCCACTCTTACATTTTCCTAAGTAACAACCACAGGGGATCGAATCCACCAACTTGTCCCACTCCTAAACAGAAAAAAAAAAGCCCTTTTGAGATACTCGTTTTTCTTTATATGTTGTAGTTTTGCTTACTTTTACATCACTCCCTGTTGGGAGCCAGTGTGAGGAACTCCACCCATGGCAAAGGTCATGAGGAAGGAAGCTTGGAATACGCAAAGGCATGATCAAGCCTCAGGAAACACCCTGTTCCCGAGCGCCTGCCCCCAAAACCAGAGTACTTTACGGGGAGCTCTCCCCCATAACCATTTCTCCCAGAGAAGGAGCTCCAGTTAATAAAAATTCTTGGGTGTGATAAGAGTGTTTCAACTTACGAACTCTGGAGGTTCTCTGGCTTGCCTGATCAGGCTCGTCCAGCCACATGTGATTGTTTACAGCCTCCCAACTGTGAGAGGCACGGGATGTTTTAAAACTTTCTAAATACAGACTCTTTTGAGAAGTTAGAAGATCATTAGTATAGTATTAGTAGGTTGATTAGGAATTATATTGGTGAAGGGTTTTTTCATTTGTCGTGCCAATAATTACTGCTAATTCCCTGCCCTGGGTGTGACAAGGATGTCTCAGGTCAAACCTCTCTGCTGACAGACTAGCTTGTGTGACAGCCTCTCAGCCATGAACAGCACAGAGAGTTTGGAGTATTAGCATAGGGCTTTTTCTCATTGATGAGTCAATGATTGCCATCAGGCCTCCATATCCTTAGGCACCTGGGAATATATTAATCAATGTATTTGAAATATAGAAAAGGAAATATAGTAGTTTTTTGATGTTAGCAATACTAGACTTTTTGAGTTAATGAATCTTCTCTTTTGTTATAGATCACTGTACTTTGTTATAAATCACTATAAATCACTATGCTATGTAACTTTATCACTATCTTAAGACAAAATAGATCTTAAGGGGAACATTGGTGAAGGGTTTACATTTGTTGAGCCAATACTTGCTGCTAAATCTCCATATTCCTGTCCTTATAATGAATATAACTAGCATATAGGAGAAGTAAGTATTAACCTTTAAGATTAATCATGTTAAACCTTAGGCTAAGTAAATTCCTTTCTTGATTGTAACTCACTACATCCTCACCCTATAGGAATGCAACTTTATTTGGAGGGTGGCACCTGATTTAAGAAAAAATCACCCCTGGAAAAGTAAGTTTTCTGGTTAACTGACCAGTATCAGAAAGGGCCATAAAATGTCAGTAGACCTCATGGCTAAAAGATGATGAAACTCATAAGACCTTTGTATAATTTTATATGAAGCACCTGATTGTGACAAGGGTCAGGTCTGCTGACCCCCACGTGACTCTGTATTCATCCCTATGTATAACAAAAAGGTATATAAACAAACCTGAAAAATAAAGAAATCGGATCAGTTTCTGGAAAGATTGATTCCCCTGTGTTGTTTCTTTCTTGCTCTCCGCTTTCCTGGCTGAATTACCGTCTAAAATGTGGGTACTCACCAAGCCTGCTAATTCTGCCTGGGCTTCTGAGATCAGACCAGGGAGGCCTCAGTGCCTCCTCTCCTTTGGGAGAATGGAAAGACGCCTGTGGCCTACATAGGGGGTGATTGGTATTCCATGTAAACCAGTTATTCAGCCTCTTTTCTCCACTAATTCTCCTACTACACTATCTGTTTCTAATCTCCCTCTATATCTGTAATTAAATACGTTTTTTCCAGGATGCCGAGTCCATCCCCACGTTTGAATCACCCTGGATCCACTGGGGCTGGACCCTGGCAACTTCCCACTGTCCAGAGCTTTTTCTTAGGCTCCAATGTGGAGATAATATTCAGATCAGAAACAGAAATTCTGGGACTCCCCTGGTGATCCAGTGGTTAAGACTCTCCATTTCCAATGCAGGGAGTGCAGGTTTGATCCTTAGTCAGAGAACTAAGATCCCACAGGCAGAATGGTGCAGCCAAAAAAAAGTAAACAAGCAAGCGAAAACAAACAAATAGATATTTAGCGTTATCAGAAGAAAGAAATCTAAGTGCTGTGGATTTTTTAAAACACTGAGCAAAAGTCAAAAAGAAGAAAATAGGAAATCGGGTGTTTTGTTTTTTTTTTTTTAATATTTGCCAGTGAGCTTTGTACATAATTAAGCTCTGGGACAAGACACAGCATCTGAAGAGGGTCAGTTTAACCTTGTGAAGCTGTGTCATGCCCCAGTCACCAGAACTCTCACATGAAAGACATCAGGGCCTCCCAACGGGCACACAGGGAAAATGCAGATACCCAAGGGCAGCTCTGGAAGGAAGTCATCCTCACCCACAGAGAGCAGGTTCCTATAGGTCTCCAGCATCACGTCCCTGTACAAGGCCCTCTGAGCAGGGTCCAGGAATTCCCACTCCTCCGGAGTGAATTCGATGGCCACGTCCTCAGAGGTCAGTCGTTCCTGAAATGAAACCACATGTCACCAAAAGGGCCATGAAAAGTTCTCATTTTCATGCAAAAGAGAAAGGGCAGTAAGGGGCAAGGATTGACTTGGTTGAAGTATGTGTTCTAACAGATCCCTGCAGGGATATCAGGAGAAATTATGGATCTCTAATTTTAATTTCTTATGCTTTTTGCCAAGACCTTATGAGATTCTCCAATTAATATGCGTTTTTCACCATTGTTCAAAATCCATGAAATATATAAAAATAAAGCTCAACACTGTTTTGGCTATACAGAAGTGTCAGATATTATGTTCTAGCCAGTGAGCGCAACTCATTATCTCAATGAGGTACAGCATGAGTGGTGTCTTCAGAGATGACAAAGTCCACGGCACTTTTAATGGAAAGGTCAAAATTTTCAGGTATGATGTTGATAACAGCAGCATGGACCAAAAGTGTCTGAAGGCTTCCTGTTACTCTAAATTACTGTAATATTACTCTAAACATTAAATAAGTACTTTATAGGCAAGAACATTTCATCAGTATAATAGCTCATTAAAGAACCATGTGTTCCCACCTTACAGAAGAAGACCTGTGTCACAGACACTCTGAGAAACTTGAATCAGATCAAGAAGGTAAGAAATGTTACATGAAGCACCTGAACTCAGAAGCTTGGGCTCAGCAACTGAAGCTTAAGCATCTAACAGTGAAGTAATACAGACAACATTACATGTCCTTTGACAGAGGGCTCCTAAAGAAAACTTGAAAGAAATCCAAGGTGAGCCTCTTCCCTGCCCTCTGTGTTCTCTGCAGGGGGAGCAGCTCTCGGGCCCCCAGCCTTCATCCCTTGAAAATGGACACCTGTGCCAAATTAGTCTCTACACCCTCCCTGATCGGGAGAACCTCCCCCCTGTTGAGTGATCACTGTCCGCAGTGGTGGTGAAGGGCTGGAGACACTGACTGATGAGAGCCACAGCAGCTTGGCAGTCCCAGGTCCCCAGACCATCTCACATTCCTAGCCACAGCTTCCAAACCAGTGCCATTTCAAAGGACTTTGACAAAGCAGCCAAGTTCCCTGGAGCTGGAGCTGCCATAGCAGGGGTGGCTGGCTCCAGGGCTGGAAGTCGGACTGTGTTTGGGAGCTTCATCACTGTTATGCCAGGAACCCTTCTCTGAAACAGTAGCTCTTCTACGCCATGGGCTTGGCCCTCTCAAAAGCCATGGGGCTCTTTTGGCTGATGGCGGTCTAGCTCATCTTCACGATGTGAAGGAGCTCTTTCCACCTCCCATAGTTCTTTCTCCTGTGTCTGCCCTATATGTCCCCTTTCCTGGAACTCCCCAGGCAGCCTGGGGAAAGTGGTGGGCTCAGGCTTTGACAGAAGGAAAACAAATAAATATTGTATTAATATGACAAAAAAAAAGTCGAAGGTGAACAATGTGGAATGGCATGAAAGGTCATTACAGACGTGAATACAGAAACACAACTCTTAGTAATTTACTACTTAAAACACTAACAGGATGGTTTAGAAAATTTCAAGGCCACAGATTATACTGATAATATAATTTCAACTGAAAAGAAAAGGTGATATGTAGTTTTTAAATCATGATGTCTTCTATCTAAACCACAGACTTGCACATGCATGCATGCTTATCTATAAAAAATTAACTGACATGAGAGGATTCATCTTTTGACAGATTTCTTGGACAATTTTATATCATCCTTTTATTCACATGTGTTTCAGTATCTTTCAGACGATAAAAATGTATCCTTTGAACTCAGCTGAGTTTGTCAACAGGATTCTATACTAGGGTACCAAAAGAAAACTGGTAAAAACATTAAAAAAAAAATACTTAAACTCAATTCATAATAAAATTACCATATACAAAGATACAAATATAATTTTATCCATTTAGATTTACATAGCAAGGCATTAACAGAAGCCAAAGACTTTCTTTGCTTTTTTTTCCATTAATAAAACAGTGATTTGAAATTAGAAGAGTCATTAGATTATGACCAAAAAAAATAATCACAACAGCAAAGTAAAAAAACTTCTTGGAGAATTAAAAATCATGGCAAAAAATAATATGGAAAAAAATATAGTTATTAAGCAAGACTATCTCAAGGAACATCATGATAGGAGGGAAATATTCAATATATTCCTTCTGAAATTACAGTGGCATGAAAGGAGCTGTCCAGGGTGCCTGTCTTTCACCACCGTACGATGCACAGGAGAAGAGGCCACTAGAAGTAACAGGAGGAAAAACCCAGGGCAGGAGACACAGAGTTTGTCAGAGCTGAAACAGGTAGTACTCACAAACCTAAGGACATGGAAAGATGAAAAGGGAAAGAATGGAAGAAGACAGTCCATCCTAAAGAGAGCAGGGGAGACTGTTATATCAGACAAAATAAACTGAAGGAAAAAAAAAGTGCAATGAGATAAATATTGTATAATGATAAAACTGTCAATTTACCAAAAAGCTGTAACAAGTAAAAATATATATACATCTAATATTAGATATCTCAGAAAAATGAAGCAAACATTGAACAGGCATCTACAGCTCACATGGCCCAACAAAAGCATAAAACACATGTATCTCAAGGACACAGAAAACATTCTCTATGAGAGACCACATGTTAGGCCAAAACTAACCATTTTAAGAGACTGATACCATAACAGTATCTTCCCTAACAACAACGAAATAAACACAAGAAAAAAAGAAAATTCCTCACATGTGGACATTAAACAATTCACTCTTACACCACAAATGGGTCTAAGAAAAAAAATCACATGGAAATTTTTAAATACATGGATGAAAATGAAAAGACGTTACAAAATTTATAACACACAGAGAACACTGTACTAATAAAGTCTGAGCTGTAAAATGCTTACAGTAAAAAAAAGAAAAGATCTTAAATCTGAAACCTATTTTTAGACCTCTAGGAAGCAGAAAACAGAAAACAAACTAAACTCAAGTTTAGCAGAAGGAAACATGTAAATAAGAAAGATTAAACCAGAGATATAATAGAAAGTAGAAAAATATAAAAATCAACAAACCAAGAGTTGATGTTTTGAAAAAACTGTATAGGAAAACCTCACCTTGACTAAAGAAAAGAGAAAAAAGATTCAAATAACTGAAAACAGATATGAAACAGGAGTGATCACAACTGAGGTCAAAAAGATAAGGAAGTACTATGACTGATAATACCTATAAATGACAGAATATAGGACATACTGGCAAATTCTCAGAAACATACAAACTATTTTACTTATTAAGAAATAAAAAAATTGAGAAGTGTTGAAAGTGAACGTGATAGCCACTCAGTCGTGTCTGACTCTTTGTGACCTCATGGACTGTAGCCCACAAGGCTCCTCTGTCCACGGAATTTCTCCAGACAAGAATACTGGACTAGACAGCCATTCCTTTCTCCAGGGAATCTTCTGACCCAGGGATAGAACCTGGGTCTCCTGCATTGCAGGCAGATTCTTTATGATTTGAGTCACCAGGGAAGCCCATGATAACTAGAGAGATTTAAAAAGTAGTCAGAAACCTCTAAGAAAAATACAGGACCAAAATCTACCAAACATTTACAGAAGAATTACCACTAATACTGCTAATTCTATGGAGCAAGCACGGTTCTAATAGTTTGCTGACTTCCCAAAGACACAAGAAAGGAAAACTAGAAACCAATACCCCTGACGAATACTGATGCAAAATTAAAATACTTACAAACCAACTTTAACATATATTAAAAAGAACTGGGGAAACAGACACAGAGAACAGATGGAGGTGGGAGGGGAGGAGAGGGTGAGATGTATGGAGAGAGTAACATGGAAACTTACATTACCATATATAAAGTAGAGAGCCAATGCGAATTTGCTAACTGACTCAGGGACTCAAACAGGGGCTCTCTAACAACCTACACGGGTGGGATAGGGAGGAAGATGGGAGGGAGGGGACATATGTATACCTATGGTTGATTCATGTTGGAGTTTGGCAGAAAATAACTTCTGTAAAGCAATTATCCTTCAATTAAAATAATTTAAATAAATAAATAAAAAGATCTGACACCATGACCAAATGGATTTTATTCATATAAGGCAAGGAGAAGTCAACATACAAATATCAATTAATATGACACACTACTCTGACAGATTAAAGGAGGAAAAAAAAAACAGGATCAACTCTATGGGGAGACAGGATCTAAGTGGAGACGACAGGGCCAGAGGGAAGGCCCCGGGTGAGTGTGCATGTACAGGAGTCACACAGGACACTCCAGATTCAGACACGATTAGCAAGTCCAGAGAAGGGCATTTCAGGAAGGATAGACTAAATATGACCTTACCTGAGAAAGAGCCATGCCTCACTCCTTTTCTTTCCTCTTCCTTAACTTCAGGGCTTCCTCAGGCAACACGAGTCTTCAGAGGTCTATCATGAAAATTGAAAACATGCTGCTTAATGCTAAGAGTCAACACATCCCCTTCCTGAGCCCCAACCACACACACACAGGGAAGCCCTCACCATGAGGAACAGACAATCCCCTGTGGCCACTGTCTCAGGAGGGACTCAGGACAGTCAACTTCCGCAGAGAGACCAACATGGGACTTTCCCACACTTTCCCTTGGATCACACTCCCCTCCTGCTGAGGCCTCATGTACACAGCAGCAAGAGGTACCTCCGCTGACCAGGCAATCTCCTTCAGGTCACACAGCAGGTCCTGATCCACCCCCACTCAGAACAGAGCATCCCTTCCTCAGCCCAGATCTCAGCCCTCAGGACTGGGAGGACTCAAGAGTCCTGATGCTCCGTGAGGGATCCAGACTGGAATCAACTGGGCCATCTTAAACATTCTCAAGCTGTGGACCAACGCAAACTACCTGAAGGGGAATCTCTGGTCAGAGGGTACAAAACATGTGTTTCGGGAGCCGCGTTAGGCATTACTGACAAAATGGAGGCACGGCCCCAACCCCCTCTCCTTGTTCCATAGACACGGACCCGGGATGAAGGAGTGAGGTCTTGTGATTCTGACTTGTTTTTTCCTTTGCTCGGTTGAGCTGACTGAAAAGAATGTTAAGGTGCTTATTGTCCTTGAGAGGAGAATGGGAAGGCACAAAGCCTTTAGCAGTTGTGCCCAGAGAATAATCCATAAAGTTAACCATTGACATTTGTTCAAGGATCTTTACAAGAGTGTTCAAGGATGAGCACGTAGGCCACAGCTTGAGGCCATGGGAAGGATTCTCATCTGAGACCTATTTGTGAGGGAAATGTTTATGGCAATGGAAGTTTGCCAAATTTAGTGTTTAGGAATAATTAAGAATATTTAGAAGCTAAAAATTTAAGGAATGTGGTAGTGCTAGCATGTTTTACTATAGCTTATACAGATTAGGAATTTCAGAGATATTAATAGTGAGAAGCCTTTTTAGGAGATAGTGAACTTAGGATGCTAGGGGCAAACAGGATTTAGAAAGATAAGAAATAAACTGAGCAATGTGGTTTGCAGCGGAGACATAAGCATGAGTTACAATGTAATCACAAGTTAAAGTAAACAGGATTCTGAGAGAATCCCTGAAGCAGAAACTCTGTTTGAAGGGCCACAATGTTTTATCGAGACAATAAATCTGGGTGAGGGGAAACTGAAAATTCTAAACCTCTGACTTAGTGCTTTTGTCAAAGTATAAAAGAGAACCTGATGCTTGAAATAAACATGCAGCCCCATACCTTGAGTCAAAGGATGCATCATTCTCTGCCGACACCGCTCATCTCTTCAGGATGATTCCCTGGCTGCTGGAGCTGGACTCTGGCACATGTGTATGCAAAATACGTCATCAATGAAACGTGAAGCCTGGACTGAGCACCATTCAGAGGAGAAAAGCAACCCCCCCCCCCCACCACCACCACTCTCTTTTCCTTTCCCAGACTTACTAAGGTGCAACTAACAAAAATGGTATAAATGTACTGTGTACAAAGTGATCATGTGATAGACTCATACACTGAATAATTATTATAGTCGAGGAAGTTACACTTCCACCTATGACTACACTGTATTATTTCTCTCTGGGCAAATTTCAAGGATATAGAAACACTACCGGCAGCACGCAGTACCTCAGATCCCCAGAACTTACTTATTTTACAACGGAAAATCTCTACTTTTTCACTACCAGTGCCCCATTTCCCCCTCCACCAACCTCCTGGTAAAGCCTTATTACTTGATGGCTCTATGAGTATGACAGGTCTAGTTTCCACATAGGGTCTGTCCTCCTTTGTCAGGCTTATTTCACTTGGCATAATGTTCTCTAGGTTCATTCATTCTGGCATAAATGCAGGATCCTTGATTTTTATATTGACATACAGAGAAAAAATAGTTCATGAATATACAGTATACAATTAGTATTTCTATACCACACTTTTGGAACGTATTCTTTTGTCAAGAGACATCTGGGCTGTGTCTGTGCCTTCGCTACTGCAAATCCAGTCACACTCATGGGAATGTGGACATATCCCTGAAAAACTGATTGCTTTTCCTTTGGATATCTGTCAGAAATGGGTTTGACAGACTGTAGGCCTGTTCTTTATTACTTTCTTAAGGAACTTCCATTTAATTTTCCAACACAGCAGTACCGTTTACATTACCACCAACAGTGCAGTTAAGATTCCGTGTTTTCTGTACTGTGCCTGTATGTGTGATTATATTGGGAGGGACAGGAGTGGATAACACAGAACCCAGCCTGGCAGCAAGACAGTTGCAGCTGCATCTTCTAGAGGACAAGCCTCCAGGCTGCAGATCACTGTGGCATCATTGCCCTCTGACTTTTTGGAGCCATCCTCCCCTACATCACGCGACTTTATGACTTTTCTCAGGCTGGGCCCAGAGATCCCTACCGAGCAGGACCACCTTATAACAAGCATTCTGTGATCTTAACCTTAGTACTCCTATTTTCCCAGCAGGACACAAACAAACTTACAAACTTTCATGGTATCCAACAGAGTGTCCACAGAGCCCATAATGAGCCTCTAACCCTCTTATACAAACACAAAGCATTCCAAGCCCTGATAGCTCATGCATGAGGCAAAATACAAAAGAGGACACCCAAGGATCCACAGACACAAGACACTGTATTTTCATTTACAGTGAGTGATCCAAGTCAAACATCGAAATCTCCAAAGACTATGAAAAAGAGGGATAATTCCAATGATGCACATGGCCCACTAAGACCTCAGCATCTTCTAAGGAAACCCTCCAGATTCTCTTGGTATCTTCCCAAATGCACATGAACCTTTCTGCACTGGCAACCCCAAGTACACAATGATACCAAAGTTGATGCAAAAAATGACCTGAGATTTTCCCTGTTACGCTACGGTGCCTGCCTGCTAAAAGAGCCAACAAAAGCCAGGGAGTGAAGTGGATGCTGGGGACACCTGCTAGAACCAGCCCCTCAAGCCCAAGGCTCCCATCCTCTTGCACCCACAGGTGCATGTGGGCTCAGCCCAGGCCACCGTTCTAACAGTGGAAAAGACTTCTCTTGGCTGAATTCCACGTCCTTCACTGCTGCTCACGTGTGGTCACGAGTTGTCAAATCAAACCTGTGCAGGCACATGCCAGCCTCAGCACTGCTGTCCTGGGGAACACTAGCTCCAGCAGTAGAACCGCAAATCACTCCATGCGGGCTCTCCAACAAACCCCCTTCCAGGTGCTCCACCCTAAACGGAGACATTTTCTTCCAACAGATCCACACACCCCTTGTCCCTGCAACTACACTTGGGATGGGCGCACACCCCATTCACTGGGCTCATCTTGATGCCCCCAAGTACTGCCACAACCCTCCTGCAGACCCCACCAGGCTCCCTCTGCTCTCCCCATTTGTCTACCTCTCCTCCCTTATGACTGGACTAAGCAAGACTAAAGCGCACAGGGATTTCGTGACAAAGGGGATCACAAGACGAGTGCCCACGAGCTACTACCCAAAGGACACTGCATATGAGGTATGAAAATTAAGAGACTGGCCCTCCTGGGAAAGTCTGCCACCACCTGTGGACATTATGGAGTCGACGTACAAAGGCATTTGAGATCAGGAAGTCTCAAAGCAAGGGTCTCCAGGTCTCACTATCTCCTGTTATCTCCACCCACACCTACTTGGAAGATATTCTAGCTCTCGGCAGGGCACAGGGGGCAGCATCTTCTTCCTGCCCCATTAGGTTTTGGATTTCTGCTCATCCTCAGTGCACTGAAATCACAACACTGACACTGAGCACATGAACTCCTAGACAGCAAAGCTGCTGTCCACGATGGTGACTGGTCCCTAAATCAACAGAGCTTAGATCTGGGGGCTGCAGAGGATGAAACCCAGCAGACGAAACATGGGGACATCTTAGCCCACTGCTTGAGGACACCAGTTCTGCAGGGCTTTTCAGGACTTCCTATATTTCTTGGCTCATCTTTTGAGTAATTAAGTAGTCACATGGGGTAAAGATCAATTACAGCTGAAATGTCCAGAACATGGGAAACATCTTCATCACCTGCCCTGTTCTCTTGGTCTTCCCTGAGGATAATTCAGCCTAATCCATAGTCCTGTCATCTACAGACATTTCCAGTAACAGGTACTGCAGCCATGCTGGGAAGAGGAACACTATAAGCCCTAAAAGAGGGGAACCAGGAAGGACTCAAAATAACCCATGAACAAAGGCATTAATTTCTACTGATGGTAACTGATACACAGGCAATAAACCTGGGTAACATGAGAGAGACTGTTAGGAGGGGATGGGGAGACCTCTCTGAGCCTAGACTTGAAGGGTGACAAAGGGCCTGAGGCACGGTGACCTGAAGGTGAGAAAAGGAACTACAATGTCAGACAGAAATGGTTTGGGTATTTGGAAACAGAGAAAAGGTAAATACGACCAGGATAGGCTGAACCATGAGCAAAGGGTCAGCTCCCAGGATGAGGCTGGAGACACTGACAGGGCCCTGAGCTTGACAGAGGGCTGTGGAGAAACAGCGAGGAGTCAAGCTTTTGATCCAACAAATGAAAGCTAGAGGAGGTCTGAACATAAGGACGTAAAAAAAAAAAAAATCTCCCTTCAGATTTAGCCTCATTCATAGAAGTCATCTAATTCTGAGCCTGTGATCCTGCCTCCATCCTACAGTTTTCCTTTTCCTTTTTCATTCAGGGAGGACTGGGATCTATTTAAAATTCTCATTACCACCAGAAACTCCCTCCAAACGAGAACTGCAACACACAGACACACAGCCAATTTGGCTAATCATTTCAGGGGTCAGTGTTGCTCACGCTCAGAGATTCCGGTCTAGTCTCTCATCTGCATGTTACAAGTGAGCTCCCTCAGGCCCAGAGAGAAGCCATTTATGAGAAGGTCTGAGCTGAGTGAAGAGAACCAGGTATAACTGAATAATGAAATGGGAGGCTGAAGGGCAAGTGGCCCAAGTTTGTCCCTATTGCCCATCCCATTAAAGACCAGGAACATCTGTCATGTATCTGAGCAAAAGAAACTTTTCTTTCAAGATTGGGTCAAACTGATACCAAGCAGGTAATCCTTTATTATACGATTGCAGTAAAATATTTTAAAAATACAGAATTGCAAATATATATCCACTGGTACAAAAAACATTGTAAAGGGTCAGCTTGGAAATAGGATCTGAGCAATCTTTTTCATTATGAATAGAGAGGCTCTGTTGGAAGGTTCCAGGTCAATCCAGCCCATCCTTCCTCATTTGCACAGAAAAGTCACAAAGGGACCTGAGGGAAACATCTTCATATCACCGCACAGCTCACTTTTTTTTTTCACTGATCATAGAAAATGGAGAAAATAGACAATTAGACTAATCAGTTAAACTAGGTGGGTTTTTTTTTCTTTTTTTTAAAGGAAAGAATGAAGCATTTTGGTGGTTTTATCATGTTAAATGTTCTTTTATTTTCCCATTTTTCAAAGGAATGCCTTAATTTCACAAGATCTAATGTCATATCTCCGTCATTCTCTGGTAAAGAGCTGAGACCAGAAATATCCATTTGTGTGTGCACACATAACCACATACACACAATTCATGTCTTTGGTAAAACCACAGTTGAAAATATGTCTATTTTGTTACAAGATGTTGAGAGGGTAACAGGCAGGAAGGCCAGGGGTCTCCAAATGGAGGAAATAGGCTGCAGGTGTCAGACATTTTTATCTCTTTTAAGCGGCAGGAGGAAACAAACTGGGTCTCCAAAGGGGGGAAATAGGCTGCAAGTGTCAGACATTTTTATCTCTCTTAAGCAGCAGGAGGAAACAAACTAGTGATATTTTTTTTTTCTTCTCTATATAAATCTAAAAGGAGGTTTCTCTTAAAATACTGTGTTGTCATGACACCTGGGGTCAGATTTGCAAGACAATCAGGACTGAAGGTGCCCGGGGGTCGCTACACAAGCTCCTGTCCTAATTACACCTGAGGAACCCCGGGTATTAATAACTGTGGGGGGCCAATCCCTCTATTTCCTTTCAGAGACTGGGCAACTTCCTCCATGCTTACTGAAGCCCCTGGCCCACTTCCTTCCGGATCCGCTTCTGTAATGGGACTGTCTGGACGAGCCAAAGGGGATTATTTCAGTTATTCTTTATGTTGTAACTGAGATTCTGGGCTATTTTCACACGAGTTTCTGATTGTGCCAGAGTCTCCCTCACCCCTTTTGGGGAGGAATATACTGAACAAGGTCCATGCCTCTGTTTTCATAAATATGGAGCCCTCCTTTTCTCTCCCTTTAGTTGAACAAAATGTAAATCCTAGAGTATGGGCTGATGGAAAATCTGTGGGTTGAGCACAAAATGCTATTCCTGTAGTTGTTAAGCTCAAAGACCCACTTATTTCCACATAAGAAGCAGTATCCATTGAAACCTGAGGTTAAGGGTTAAAACACATCATCAAAAATTTAAAGGAGCAGGAACTATTAGTTCCCTGTAACAGTCCGTGCAACACTCCTATTTTGGGTATAAAGAAATCAAATGGTAAATGGAGACTAGTTCAAGATTTACAAATAATAAATGAGGCTGTAGTTCCTTTACACCTCATGGTGCCTAATCCTTATACTCTATTGTCTGAAATTCCTGAACGAGCCAAATACTTCTCAGTAATTGATTTGAAAGATGCTTTCTATTCTGTGCCTTTGGCGGAGGAAAGTCAATTTCTACTTGCCTTTGAAGACCCTATGCAGCCAGCTTCTCAGTTAACCTGGACAGTTTTGCCCCCGGGATTTTGTGACAGTCCTCACTTATTTGGACAAAGTTTGTCACAGGATCTCCAAAACTTTAATAGCTCCGAAGCGGTGGTGTTACAATATGTAGATGATATTTGGCTCTGTGCTGAGACAGAGGAAGCTTGTTCAGGAGCCTCAGAAGATTTCTTTAACTTTCTGGCAGGCTGCGGTTATAAGGTGTCAAGAGAAAAGGCTCAGCTTTGTCAACAATCTGCTAGATATCTGGGCCTAATCATATCAGAAGGGACTAGGGCCATAGGCCCTGAGAAAATTAAACCCATACCAAATCATCCCCTGTCCAGGACTTTAAGACAATTGAGAAGATTTCTGGGAATCACAGGCTAGTGTCATATTTGGATTCCAGGTTATGGAGAACTTGCCAGGCCTTTATATAAACACATAGCTGAAACTCAGCAGGCCCAAACAGACGAACTACTTTGGTCTCCAGGTACTCAAAAGGCTTTTAAGGTCCTTCAGATTGCCCTCCTGCAAGCTTCTGCTTTGAGGTTGCCCACAGGGTCAGGATTTAATTTGTTTGTCACTGAAAGAAAAGGTGTGGCCTTGGGAATTTTGACACAAGCCTGAGGGCCTCACCAGCAACCTATTGCTCATCTAAGCAGAACATTAGATGTAATTTCACCTGGGTGGCCCCACTGCCTAAGAGTAATTGGGGCAGCGGCTTTATTAGCACCTGAAGCTTTAAAAATAATTAATCGACGAAATCTTACTGTCCTGATTTCTCATGATGTGAATGGAACCTTAAATTCTAAGGTTAATATTTGGATGACAGACAGTAGGCTTCTTAAAATCCGTCATTGTTGTTAGAAGGACCAGTAACTTAGCTTAAAGTCTGTGGACATTTAAATCCTGCCACTTTCCTTCCTGAGAAGGAAAATGAAACACCTGATCACGATTGTTCCCAATTCCTAACTTTAAACTATGCAGCTTGGGAGGATCTAATGGATACCCCATTAGACAATCCTGACATGGAAGTATTTACAGATGGCAGTTCTTTTGTTTGGGATGGAAAGCATAAAGCAGGTTACACCATGGTGACTGCTGAACAGGTTTCAGAAACAAAATCCCTCCCCCAGGGAACCAGTGCTCAGTTAGTGGAGATTGTGGCTCTGACCCGAGCTCTAGAGTTACACAAAGGGCAGCGAGTAAATATCTACATGGATTCTCAGTATGCTTATTTGACTATACATGCTCATGCTGCAATAAGGAAAGAAAGACAATTTAAAACAGCAACAGGAGAACCTATGAAGCATTTCAGAGAGATTGAGAGACTTTTAACTGCTATATATTGTGTAGCTGTTTTGCATTGCAAAGGGCACAGCAGGGATGGGAGTAAAGCAGCAAGGTAATCAGCTGGCTGAGTCTCAAGCCAGAAAAGCTGGCACTTTATGAAACCCCTTCACTGTAGACGCCTTTGATCTGGACAGATCCTGTGGAACAGGAAAAACCATAATATACTGAGGAAGAATTAGAAAGATACGAGAAAAGACAAGCAAAGATTACAGATAAAGGATGGTTAAAGTCTGAGGATAGATAATTAATAATTCCTGAAAATGCTCAATGGAAAATTCTTAAGGGTTTACACCAGAGTTTTCATTTGGGTGCAGAGAGTACTTACCAGATGGCTTCTCGTTTGTTTGAAGGTAAAAATCAAAGGTGTGAGGTCCATCAGAAACATAACCGAAAGACTGAGAAGCTAGCAATATCTGGATTACAACGAAGTGGAAAGTATCCTGGAGAGGGCTGGGAAATTGATTTTACTCCTATGCCAAAAGCTAACTGATATTGTTGCTTACAAGTTTGGGTAGATACTTTTACTGGATGGATTGAGGTGTTTCCCTGTCATAGTAAGCAGGCTAAGGAGGTTATAAAGATTTTAATCCATGAAATTATCCCCAGGTTTGGGCTGCCACGGAGCCTTCAGAGTGACAATGGCTCTGCATTTAAAGCTGCTGTAACTCAGGGTGTATCTGAAGCTCTAGAAATAAAATATCACTTACACTGTTCCTGAAGACCCCAATCTTTAGGAAAGGTTGAAAAATCCTATGACATTATCAAAAGACACCTGTGCAAATTAACTCAAGAGATGCAGGACAACTGGATTAAAGTCCTACCCATAGCTTTAATGAGGGCCTGAACTGCCCCCCAAAAGGAGGGACTGTCCCCCTTTGAATGTAGTTATGGAAGGCCTTTCTTATGCACAGACATCATTATAGACCCTGAAGCCTTGGAATTAACTAGTTATGTAACTCAGCTCTCAGCTTTGCAACATGCATTAACAGAACTCAGGGAGATGACTCCTGACCCAGCCTCTGAGTCAAACAAGCCTCTATTTGAGCCAGGAACTGAGGTCCTCATAAAAACATTGGGATCTGGGGGCCCATCCCTCGAGCCCCTCTGGGAAGGCCCTTACCAGGTAATTCGTTCTTCTTTCACAGCTGTCAAAGTGCCAGGAATTGATTCGTGGATACATCACACTTGAGTTAAGAGGTGGCACCCTGACCAAAACTAAGGGACTTCATTTTATGTCTTTATTTTCTATGCTCTGACTTCATACTTTTCAGATGGGCTTGATAATCTATGTGAGCCTACTTCTGCTGACTCCAAAAATCCTGAGTGCGCCGTTTGATCCTCAAGACAATGCCTTCCTGTCCTGGGCTCACTCCTACGCTGCATTCCACAATTGCTCTAACTGCTGGGTCTGCGGAGCGCCCCCGTCTTCATCACGAAAGGCTTTTGTGGTGCACATCTCCACTTCAAGGAAAAGACTTTCTCCAAGTCTGCAAATACCTTCGACAGCAATCATATGTGAGGCCTCTTCTTCATCTGATGACATCTACCAACCCTAAAATGGACTGGTGCACCACTTTGTACTTTAACTATGGACATAACGTGACTTTTAATTTTGATTATACATTGTCTCGGTTTAATGAGTATTTCGCTACACATAAGGCAAATAGATCTGGATCTAATGGTTTTTTACCTGACGTTTATCAAATATGGGATGAGGTTATATGGCTAACTCCTGAAAAAAGGACATTTAGTATCTACTGCCCCTATATGCTGGGAACAAACAGAGCCATCCCCAAAAGTCAGCCAACAACATAATTACAATGATTGGAAAAAATTGGGATTTTTGCTTCAGGATGTATGGAACATAATCATTCCCGTCTTTTCCAACCCCAATTCAGGTTCTCCCTTTGTCTGCCCAGGCATTAATTGGGACTGGATATCTCAGTCAGCTGGCTTGCTCCAAACGGGACCTATTGGATATGTGGCTCTTACCTATGGGCATGGCTTCCCCTTGGTTGGATAGGGAGATGCACCCTGGGTCTAGCCTTTACTCACGCCTTTATATTTTCAGAGCTTCCAGAAAAGCTTGCTAATTTACCCCACCTTAAAACTCGGTGGGCAATGTCTATATTTCACTGGTATGATTATTTGGCTGCAGTCTTTGTTCCCTCTTTGGGAACTACAGATGTTATGCTACGAGTGGATGCTTTGACTAATTTTACTCAACAGGCATTACAAGATTCTCAAAAAGCTATTGCAGCTCTTAATGCTGAACAAGCACAAATTAGAAAGGTGGTTTTACAAAACAGACTGGCTTTAGATATTCTGACAGCTGTGCAAGCCGGAACTTGTGCCATTATTCATACCCAATGCTGGACATATAAACCTGATATGAGCACTAATGTTATTCATTTTACTAAACACATGAACAAGATGATTGAGGCTATGGATATTCCTGAAGCCTCAACTGCCTCATTTTGGGAGACGTTAACTAGTGCCCCATAGTGGAAAACTATCTTACAATAATTCTGATTGTTTTGTTTTCCCTGTTTGCTCCCTGCATCTGTAACTGTGTAACTGGATTTGTTTCTAGTTGCATGAAAGCTTTTAAGTTACAAATGGCTGTGTTAGCGGAAGCTCACTGATTGAAACCGCCCACCCTGGCCAGGCACCACAGTAACTATTTGCATGAATTGTTTTATGACAGGAGATCCTGATAAGGAATAGGGAACTAATGAGCCACCACCAACCTGAAGAGTTCCAGAAAGGTTGAAAGGAAACATGGAGTGTCTGTCCACGTCCCAGAATCCCTGTCGCTAGCATCCATCTTGGCTGAGCAATGCGTGTGCCACCAGGAAAGACTAGAATGATTGGCCAAAGACCACCCAGAAACTAATCTCATCACCATAAACCCCAAGACTGCGACCCACACGGCAGAGCAGTTCTCCTAGGTTCTCTTACCTTACTCTCTCCGCCCAGGTGCCCTTTCCCAATAAAATCTCTTGCTTTGTCAGCAGATGTGTCTCCTCAGACAACTCATTTCCGAGTGTTAGACACGAGCTCAGTTTCGGACCCTGGAAGGGGTCCCCCTTCCTGCAATAGTTGCTCAAACTCCTGCTACTGCTGCAGCTGCTTCCAACTACTATTTGGGGGCCAAGAAAATTAGAGATACCAAGGGAACATTTCATGCAAAGATGGGCTCAATAAAGGACAGAAATGGTATGGACCTAACAGAAGCAGAAGATATTAAGAAGAGGTGGCAAGAATACACAGAAGAACTGTACAAAAAAGATCATGACCCAGATAATCATGCTGATGTGATCACTAATCTAGAGCCAGACATCTTGGAATGTGAAGTCAAGTGGGCCTTAGAAAGCATCACTATGAACAAAGCTAGTGGAGCTGATGGAATTCCAGTGGATCTGTTTCAAATCCTGAAAGATGATGCTGTGAAAGTGCTGCACTCAATATGCCAGCAAATTTGGAAAACTCAGCAGTAGCCACAGGACTGGAAAAGGTCAGGTTTCATTCCAATTCCAAAGAAAGGCAATGCCAAAGAATGCTCAAACTACCACACAATTGCACTAATCTCACACACTAGTAAAGTAATGCTCAAAATTCTCCAAGCCAGGCTTCAGCAATACATGAACCGTGAACTCCCTGATGTTCAAGCTGGTTTTAGAAAAGGCAGAGGAACAAGAGATCAAATTGCCAACATCTGCTGGATTATGGAAAAAGCAAGAGAGTTCCAGAAAAGCATCTATTTCTGCTTTACTGACTGTGCCAAAGCCATTGTGTGGATCACAGTAAACTGTGGAAAATTCTTCAAGAGACGGGAATACCAGACCACCTGACCTGCCTCTTGAGAAACCTGTATGCAGGTCAGGAAGCAGCAGTTAGAACTGGACATGGAACAACAGACTGGTTCCAAATAGGAAAAGGAGTACGTCAACACTGTATATTGTCACCCTGCTTATTTAACTTATATGCAGAGTACATCATGAGAAATGCTGGACTGGAAGAAACACAAGCTGGAATCAAGATTGCCGGGAGAAATATCAATATCCTCAGATATGCAGATGACACCACCCTTATGCCAGAAAGTGAAGAGGAGATAAAAAGCCTCTTGATGAAAGTGAAATGGAGAGTGAAAAATTTGGCTTAAAGCTCAACATTGAGAAAACGAAGATCATGGCATCTGGTCCCATCAACTGATGGGAAATGGATGGGGAAACAGAAGAAACAGTGTCAGACTTTATCTTTTTGGGCTCCAAAATCACTGCAGATGGTGACTGCAGCAATGAAAATAAAAGATGCTTACTCCTTGGAAGAAAAGTTATGACTAACCTAGATAGTATATTCAAAAGCAGAGACAGTTTTTGCCAACTAAGGTCTGTCTAGTCAAGGCTTTGGTTTTTCCTGTGGTCATGTATGGATGTGACAGTTGGACTGTGAAGAAGGCTGAGTGCTGAAGAATTGATGCTTTTGAACTGTGGTGTTGGAGAAGACTCTTGAGAGGCCCTTGGACTGCAAGGAGATCCAACCAGTCCATTCTGAAGGAGATCAACCCTGGGATTTCTTTGGAAGGAATGATGCTAAAGCTGAAGCTCCAGTACTTTGGCCACCTCATGTGAAGAGTTGACTCATTGGAAAAGACTCTGATGCTGGAAGGGATTGTGGGCACGAGGAGAAGGGGATGACAGAGGATGAGATGGCTGGATGGCATCACGGATTCGATGGACGTGAGTCTGAGTGAACTCTGGGAGTTGGTGATGGACAGGGAGGCCTGGTGTGCTGCGATTCATGGGGTCGCAAAGAGTCGGTCACGACTGAGCGACTGAACTGAACTGAACTGAACTGAACTGGATCAGACATCTTCAGTATGAGGGTTAGGAGAATATGTTGCCTGACCAATTTAAGGACAACACCCCTTGTCAGCTTGGAAGCAGTTATAGAACGAGAACGATGCCCCTTTTCCCTAGGCAACATAATTCTTCTAAAAGAAAAGGGGGGAATGAGAGGGTAGCAGGCAGGAAGGCCAGGGGTCTCCAAATGGAGCAAATAGGTTGTAAGTGTCAGACATTTTTAAATCTCTTAAGCAGCAGGAGGAAACAAATTAGCGATACTTTTTTCCTTCTGTATACAAATTTAAACGGAGATTTCTCTTAAAATACTTGTTGCCATAATGACACCTGGTTTCATCTGAAGTTAACTATTCTCAAACCTTGAGTTAACCAATCCATTTTTCTTATGGAAATGTTTGTCTTAAGCTATGTGAATGGACTATGCACTTACCCCAGATTCTGTCTTCAAGTCGGTTCCGCCTAATGGCTGAGAACCTACTTCACAAACCAGTATGTTATACTCAGATACTGTTCCCCTAATTTATGTAAACAAAACTATTTGTATGGTAATCTGCCCTTCTACAAGATTCAAGTTAATCATTTTATGGCCTGGGATGAATCATCTGCTGCCAAGATTATCCCAAAATGCATCTTATGGATGAGGGGCCTGGTGCCATTCTGAGTTTTAAAACCTTCCTTTTCTTCATTAACAGACTGCTCGTGAGTATAATCGCACCCCACTCCAGTACTCTTGCCTGGAAAATCCCATGGATGGTGGAGCCTGGTAGGCTGCAGTCCATGGGGTGTCTAAGAGTCGGACACAAGTGAGCAACTTCACTTTCACTTTCATGTATTGGAGAAGGAAATGGCACCTCAGTCCAGTACTTTTGCCTGGAAAATCCCATGGATGGTGGAGCCTGTTAGGCTGCAGGGGGTCGCTGCAGAGTCTAAGAGTCAGACACGACTGAGCAACTTCACTCTCACTTTTCATTTTCATGCACTGGAGAAAGAAATAGCAACCCACTCCAGTATTCTTGCCTGGAGAATCCCAGGGACAGAGGAGCCTGTTGGGCTGGCGTCTACGGGGTCGCACAGAGTCGGACATGACTGACACGACTTAGCAGCAGAAGCAGCCCCCCATTCTGAACCCTCTTCCACCTCCCTCCTCACAAGATCTCTCTGGGTTGTTCCAGAGCACTGGCTTTGGGTGCCCTAATTTGTGCATTGAGCTTGCACTGATCATTCCATTTTACATATGGTAATTTACATGTTTCAGTGCTATTCTCTCAAATCATCCCACCCTCACCTTCTCCCACTGAGTCCAAAAGTCTGTTCTTTACATCTCTGTCTCCCTTCGTTGCCCTGCATGTAGGATCACTGGTACCATCTTCCTACATTCCATATACATGCATTAATATACAGCATTTGTCATTCTCTTTCTGACTTATTTCATTCTGTATAATAGACTCTAGGCACATCTACCTCATTATAACTGATAAGCGAGGTGACATTTTTGCTAAGTATGGCACAAAATAGTCTAAGATGATTTACTACTTACCAAAGAAAGTTTCAAATGTATGAGATGAAGGGAAGAAAGCACTCAGGCAAGGAATGAATCTGAAAAAAATTTGAAAAAAAAACCCCTGAGAATTATTTTTAATCTAAAAATCTGGTGTCAAAGTTTAAAAAATTGTGGAGAATAACCATATTTATAAAAGGATGATAAGAGTAGAATACTGGAAACTAAAAAAGCTTATTTCTGAAGTTAAAAATGAGTACAGAAACTGAATGAATTAAGACCTATTCCAAGCTACAAAAAGCACCATACATAAAGAAAGGAGAAAATGTGAATCCGTTAAAAAAAAAATCCGTTAAAAAAAAAAAAAAGTGTTCCTTTAAAAATGCTACCCAATAATGATACAGCGGATAAGAATCTGCCTGACAATGCAGGGGACATGGGCTCTATCCCTGGTTCAGAAAGATCCCACAAGTACAAGCAACTAAGCCCGTGCACAAATACTGAGCCTGTGCTTTAGAACTTGGGAGCCACAACTCCTGAGCCCGCAGCACAGCCCAGCCAAAAAAATTCATTAAACGAAAAAAAAAAAAAAAAAAAAAAACCTACCACAGAGTGACACTCTATAGAGTCAGTCATTTCTTGCCCCAGGTCTTTTCGTCCCTGACCTCTATCTTATGATAGGACAAGGGAAGGGGGTCACTCACAACGCAGTGAATCAAGCCACTGCCCCAGGCTCAACAGGGTTTGCAAATGAAAGTCATCTTCTGCCACAACTAATAAAAAAAGACACAAGCCTTTTAGACAGGAGTTTTGAAATTCTCATCCTCCTCTGTATAACTAAAAAAATCATCTGTATCCAAATAACTGGCCACACCTGGATTGAGCTTACCCCTCTGTTCACCTAGCTCCCTATTTCATCTGGGTCTGGTGTCTCTTTTTCTCCCCCTCTGCTCCTGTCCTATTTCCTCCCTCACACGCGTCCTGTCCCAGGCTGCTGCAATTCGTTCCCCCTCGAAATGCTCTCTCTCTCCAACCTTCCTGAGTCTTTCAAAAATCCATACCTATGTCTGCCTCTTTCTTCCCCCATTTCCGCTCCCTCTCTGCGCCCCAGATTACTCCCCTTCTTGCTGTGACTCTCCCTTCCTCCCCACTCTCTGGCAGGCCACGTGGCTATGCTTCCTTCCAGCTCTTTCTTCCTCTGCTCCTTACCTTTCTCTGCCAACACCATGGTGAAGGTGCAGGTGAAGTCACTTAGTCGTGTCCGACTCTTTGAGACCCGTGGACTGTAGCCCACCAAGTTCCTCTGTCAATGGGATTCTCCAGGCAAGAATACTGGAGTGGGTTGCCATTTCATAAAACCGGCCACTTCAGATTTAGACTTGTACCTTTGTGGCAGGACTCCAACCGGGTGAAAACACAACTTGGGACTCTAACCCAAGAGGCCTGACTCAAACTCGGCCAAAACCCAGTTAGGGACTCTCCACGTCAGACGTCCTCATCGCCCTTCGCCTCCCCGCTCCCATCACTGAGACAGGGCAGTTCTCCCTATGCTGTTTTCCAGTCCCTGGAGATCTGGTTTTCTAATTTATTAATACTTCTCTATTTTACTCACTTGGCTATTTTCAAGGCTTAACCTCTTTGACTTGACTATCCCTTTGCAAATCCCTCAGCCAGTCTCAGTTTTCCCATTGGTTCTCCCTGATGCTTTTCCCCTCGGTTTCAGTTATTTCTCTCCGTCCTTCTGACTCTGCTTCTCCTGATCCTCCTGCCTCCTGAATTTACTGAGTGGCCGACAGAACGAGACGCCCCCGGACCGGAAGATCACCTTTTCCCCCGAGTTGAACTGGGCATGCAACAGCACTGACTGTCACATGGCTGGCCCAGGTCACCTACCCTATGCGGGGTGAGGGGACGGGCTGACAGGAAAGGGGGCTGCTGCGAGGCAGAAGGACCGGCCTCAGGAGACTCGAGGACGGAGGGGCTGGGAGGGAAGGGGCTCAGGAGCGAGGCGGCCTCTCCGGAATCCCAGGACCGGGGAGAGGGCGCGCAGCCTATCTGGACTCTGCCTCCAGCGATCGAGAAGGCGACGCGGCGGGCGCGACTCCAACTCGCGAGAGAGGGCTTTACTTGGCGAGGCCAGAGGTAAACAAGGGTTTTAAGCAGGAAAACGTCGCCAGAAGCGGTGTCTAGGCGCGCCGAGGGCCGAAACCGCCTCAGCAACACTTAAAACCCAAACGAAAAGACAACTGGGCCGCAACGGCAGCGGCAGCGTTTATTCGGGCCGAGCACCAGGTGCCAGGGTTTTCGGGTCGCTGGCAGTTCCCACATCGTGAGGAAGAGTGAGCGGGGACGGAGGTGGGGACTGGAGGGGTTGCGAGCTCTGCAAACTTACTCTAGAAGGAAGCGTAGGCGCCGCTCGGGGACCTCGGCTCCACGCTCTCCAACTTCCGGCTCCGTGTGAAAGGGCTTTTGGTTTTAGAGCCCAGGCTTCCGACGAGGGGCGGGGCGAGCACTCGCGGTGCGCAGAGTTCGTGGGAGGGGCGGGGCGCGGAGGGGGCGGGGCCTGTTACCTGACAGCATTAAGTTAAGGTCTGTAACACTGCTCAGGTAAAAGCTTCAAGTTACGTCGGAAGCCAAGATACTTCCTCTTAAGTCTAAACGAATTTATTCTTATAAAAAGATGTTTTTCACAGCATGTTGTGCTCAGATCTTGCTAGTGAGGCTGAAGCAATTCAGGGATCGGGGAACTTCGGCAGTTTTAAGAAACAAGAATGGGACTAGTCTCTATATTACAAATACAAAACTCTGCCTGGGTAGAAATGGGCTATTTCCTACTCACACCCTACAAAACAGCAAACTTCCCATAGTGCTGAGTTCAACAAACTCAGGGTCACTACCTGGGTGTCTGAGATGGAGGACTTAAGGGATGTGATCATTTGGGTCACTAACCACAGCCTTTTAAGAGCACGACACTTTAAATGATTATAAACTGCATTATTGTTTCTTTTATCCAACGTGTTTTAATTATTTCCCCCTTCTAAACCCAACTCTTTAAACAGTGACATAAAGGGGTTGTATAAGCAACTCTTACAATGACAAATATCATTGTGTAAGTTTAAGCTACAGAGAAAAAATTAACTGATACGTATACTGTGAAACGATGATCACAATAAGTTTGCCTAGCATCCATAATTTTGTATAGATAACCTAAAAATGATTCTCGACAGTGGATTCACCAATGATTTATCAGATACAACACCAAATGCTCACACCAACAAAATAAAAAGAGGTAAACTGCACACATCCTAATTATCAAATATTGTGCAGTAATCCATCCTCAGCAGTGAAAAAACAATGTACACTATACAACAAAAAATTGCCAAGCATATATTCAATAATAGTTTAACATCAAGAATACATAAAGAACTCTAAAAAGTACTGATCACCAATTCCACCACAGGGGTGGAGGAGCTCTCTTAACCAACCATCTCACATATTGCAAATAAAGTACAAAGAGTAACATAAAATAGAACTTTAATGACAAAAATAAAAGACAATCATTTATAATGCATACAAATATAAAAAAAGGAAAGTAGCTATGCCTTGAAAAAACACAAATGATGGTTCATCACCTAAGTTATCACTCTGCTACATAAGCTCTGTCATTAAGCTGCTACAAAATTAAATGTGGAGGCAAAATGATCAATAGCACCCAGGTGACAAGCAAGCAGCATCAGCAACAGTTTAGTCAACAGCCTCACAAATATGAGGGTGTGAACCTGGACAGTACCCTTGTCAGGAGAAGTTCCTACACCTCTTGGTGAGGCTCAAAGGGCATGGTGATAATACACGTGAACAACACTATCACAGTGCCCTTCACGCAGGCTTCTCTTACATCACTCAAAGCCAGAAAAAGATGTACAGGTCAAGGTCTTCAGATACTTTGTCATATCACAGAACACACTGACCACTATACTAAGTAGCTTCAAGTGGTAATTCTGTATGCAGCAGGAAAATATTACAACCAATAAGGGAAAGGATTCTCCTTTAAAAATTTTCTCTTACCCAGTAAACACACACCACAGAGAGTCCATGAGGAGCTGCCCCTTAAACACAGGTGGGTTACCACAGCAAAGAAACTGGACATGACTTCAGACCCTAGAGCCACATACTTCAAAATCCAATTTAAAAAGATAAATTATACAAACTAAGGAGAAAGCAAAGTCAGGAAGAGTCTACACTCCCAGACTAGATAGACCAGTACAGTGCTCGCTTCGGCAGCACATATACTAAAATTGGAACAATACAGCAAAGATTAGCATGGCCCCTGTGCAAGGATGACATGCAAATTCATGAAGCGTTCCATATTTTTTAAACGATGCTCAACATTACTCATTATCAGAGAAATGCAAATCAAAACCACAATGAGGTACCATTTCACACCAATCAGAATGGCTGTGATCCAAAAGTCTACAAGCAATACATGCTGGAGAGGGTGTGGAGAAAAGGGAACCCTCTTACACTGTTGGTGGGAATGCAAACTAGTACAGCCACTATGGAGAACAGTGTGGAGACTCCTTAAAAAACTGGAAATTGAACTGCCTTATGATCCAGCAATCCCACTGCTGGGCATAGACACCAAGGAAACCAGAACTGAAAGAGACCCGTGTACCCCAATGTTCATCGCAGCACTGTTTATAATAGCCACGACATGGAAGCAACCTAGATGTCCATCAGCAGATGAATGGATAAGAAAGCTGTGGAACATATACACAATGGAGTATGACTCAGCCATTAAAAAGAATGCATTTGCATCAGTTCTAATGAGGTGGATGGAACTGGAGATTATACAGAGTGAAGTAAGCCAGAAAGAAAAACACCAATACAGTATGCTAACACATATATATAGAATTTAGAATCATGATAAAGATAACCCTGTATGCGAGACAGCAAAAGAGTCAGATGTATAGAACAGACTTTTGGACTCTGCAGAAGAGGGAGAAGGTGGGATGATTTGGGAGAATGGCATTGAAACATGTATACTATCATGTAAGAAACGAATCACCAGTCTAGGTTTGATACAGGATACAGGATGCTTGGGGCTAGTGCACTGGGATGACCCAGAGAGATGATATGGGGAGGGAGGTGGGAGAGGGGTTGAGGATTGGGAACTCATGTACACCTGCCGGGGGCCAGTGTGAGGAACTCCGCCCATGGCAAAGGTCATGAGGAAAGAAGCTTGGCATAGGCAAAGGCGTGATCAAGCCTCAGGAAACACCCTGTTCCCAAGCATCTACCCCCCAAACCAGAGTACTTTACGGCGGGCTCTCCCCCATAACCACTTCTCTCGGAGAAGGAGTTAACTTGCAGCGATTTGTACCTGGGACTAGGACCCACACAAGTATCTGAGGACGTCTGATAGGGCAGGGGGTACCATACATGGTTTTGTAAAATGCTTCATGGGTCTCATGGGAAATATGGGTTGAACACCATTAAAGGTGGCAAACCCAGCCCACCTCCTATTTTCTTCTTTTCCAGCCTTACTGAGATAGAACTAGTCAAATGGATATGTGTATACTTATCATGTATGATGTGACCATTTCACAGAGGTATATACTGTGAAATATTTATCACAATCCAGTCATCAACACATCCATCAACTCCCAGGTTCCATGTTTTGTATGGTGAGAACACTCAAGATTTACTCTGCTGGCAAATTTAAAGTATGTAGTACACAGAAGAATTTACTAAGGTTAGAATGCTGCACACAGCTCCCCAGAACTTACTCATTTTCCAACTCAAAGTTCATACATTAACATCTTCCCATCTATAGATTCCTTTGGGTAGAATAATCATTTTCACTATATTGATTCTTCCAATCCACGGACATGGTATATTGCTCCATCTATTTGTGTCATCTTTCTTTCACTAGTCTTTTATACTTTTGTACATGTAAGTCTTTTTGTTTCTTTAGGTGAATTCATTCATAAGCACTTTATTCCTTTCATTGCATGGTGAATGGGATTGTTTCCTTAGTTTCTCTTTTTTGATTCTTAGTATATAGGAATGCAAGAGATTTATGAGTATTAATTTTATATCCTGAAACTTTACTATATTCATTGATTAGCTCTAGTAATTTTCTGGTGCTATCTTTAGGGTTTTCTAGGTAGAGGATCATGTCATCTGGAAACGGTAAGAATTTTACTTCTTTTCCAATCTGCATTCCTTTTTTTTTTTTTTTTTTTTCTTCTCTCACTGCTAGGACTTCCAAAACTATGTTGAATAGTTGTGGTGAGAGTGGGCACCCTTGTCTTCTTCCTGATTTCAGAGAAAATAGCATGCACAACTTTTGTGTGGTTTCTTTGGAAGACATATATTTTTAAGTCTAATACACTCTGATGTCTTGAGAAAGCCCTTGCCTACACAGTTCATGACTTCTCTTCAATATGGACTCTTATTGCATAATACTTCAACTCAAGCTGAAACTTTTTCCACTCCCATTGCATTTGGAAGGCATTGCTCTAGTATCGTCCCCAAACTTTGCTGTTTCAGAAAACTCCTTCCTACAAACCCATTTGTGTGGCTTGTCTCCAGGATACATATTCCTACATACCTAGAGAGTGAGTAGCAATTGTAAAAACTGCCATAGTCATTGCATTTCTAAGTATTTGGTAAATCCTGAGTTTAAGGCAGCACCTAAAAGCCTTGCCACATTACATACACGTGTAAGGATCTCCCTAGTATGGATCATCTGATGATTGGTGAGATATGAGCCCCGAGTGAAGGTTTTACACTTTCATTATCACTTGTAAGCTTTTCCTTCAGAATGACTTCTTTACGGAATCTTAAATTGAGACTGTTGCCTATAAGCTCTCTATAAGACTGTTGTCAAGACACACTCATTACATCAACATAGCTTCTGTGTATTGGAGTATGAATTTTCTCATGAAGCCTAAATGGAATCACCTGACAAAAGCCTCACCACAGTGAATACATTTGTAAGGTCTCTGGCGTATGGATCACCTGATGTCTTTTTAGGGCTGAATGCTACCTGGTGCATTTGCCCCACTTATTACATTTCCTTTCTCTGGATTATGAATTCCCTGATGATGTGACTAATAAGACTTGTATTGAAGCAGTGGTCACATATATTACATTTACATTCTTTCTCTCATGTACAGGTAACCTTATAGTCCCCTTAAGATTTACTGCATACTAAATGTATGGCTTCTTTTCAGTATGATTTTTTTTTCACGATTTGCAAGGTTTGAATGCCTTCTAAAACACTTGCAACAATCACTACATGGGTAAGATCTCAGAATTCATCACATCCTGTTGTTAGTTCTGAACTCAGAATCCAAAGCTCTGCCACACCCACTGTATTTCTGCAGTTTTCCTACAGTTTGACTTTTCTGAAGGTCAAAAGGATGATATATTTTACTGCATTTATTACATCTGTCAGGTTTCACTCCATATGGATTCACTGATTATCTGCAAAACGATTCCTGTGACTGAAGACTTTGACATATAAATTACATTTATATCGTTTTCCTTAATGGTCAGTTACAGATGAATGTGCAATGAGAGCTCTGTCACACTAATTATATTTGTATGATTTCTCTCTAGTATGAGTTCTCTGATGAATTATAAGGCCAGAAGTCTGACTAAAGGCTTTGTTACACACGTTACATTTGTAAGGTTTCTCTCCAGTACGAATTCTCTGATGACTTCCAAGGTTGGCATTTTGAGTAAAGGACCAGCCACAAATTTCACATTTATATGGTTCCTCTCCAGTATTAATTCTCCGATGAACTACAAATTTGCACTTTGACTAAAGGTTTGCCACATATATCACATTTATATGGTTTCTCTCCAGTAAATAGATAGAGTTCCAGATGAACTATGGATGGAGGTTCGTGACACTGTACAGGAGACAGGAATCAAGACTATCCCCAGGAAAAAGAAATGCAAAAACCCAAAATGGTTGTCTGAGGAGGGAGGC